>NC_142010.1:110537291-110848791 GCF_049901735.1 Notechis scutatus | reverse complement strand
ATCTACTGAAGTGTGACTTTGTTTAGAAATAGAAGTGCCTTATCACCCCTACAATAAATCTTGTCTAAGATTTATTTTAGACAAACTTATACAACTGAGTATGTTGCAAGAAAATATGAGCAACCAAGGCTATTGCTATCAGGAGATTGGGGGAAAAATAGCTTGAAAATGGGAAGGAAAGTTTTTGTTTAGATGGAGTAGGCTTTGCCGTTATTATGCAAAAGATAGAAAGTGCAGCAACACATTTGCTACTATTAAGACAATGGAAGAGGCTGAGAAGAAGATTATGGATTCTTGGTGCCCTGCCAGATTATGTTTTGCTTTCTGAATAATAGTTAAAAGCCCAAATTTGAATTAAAACTAGTCTTCCACTTTCTATCTTTTCCACCTCAGAAATCGGTAGTTTAAGAGAATGATGATCAGATAGACTGGCCATAAAATTGTTTGATGAACACAGAGTTCAGATATCATACAAAGATAGAATGTGGTTTGATTATAGTTATTTTGTATGAACCGACTATGTGGCTTGCAAATTATGGCTTACTGCTTAAGAGCCATGCTCTCTAATCTCTTTGTGGTTTATTTGATACATCATAGTTAAATTATGATTTAGAGCAATATGCAAACTAAGATGAGAGTAACTAACAAGGCCCTGGGCAAGTTAGTCACTATTTATCAGTCATTGGGAGAAGAAGTTAACTTCTCAGAGAAATTCCACAGTCAGAAAATGTTTAATAGTGGTTAATAATATAAATACAAAATACAATGGAGTGTGAATCTGTAAAACCTCCTCTCCAAAGCACCTGAAGGCAGAACAAGATGCAACAGTTGGGAACTAATCAAGGAAAGAACTAAGAAGATAGAACAATTAATCAGTGAAATAACTTGCTTCTAAAAGTTGTGGAAGTTTTTAAGAAGAGACTGGACAACCATTTGTCTGAAATGGTATAATAGAGTCTCCTGCTCTAGCAGGGGGTTGGCTAGAAAACCTTCAAAGTTATTTCCAGCTCTGTTGTTCTTTTCCATGTTTATCTGGATTGATCGTATTTTCAACCTTCAAGTTTGCATGTTGTTTCTTTTTGCTAAAAAAAAAAGTCCTTCTCTGGATAGGAACCAGCAAAGCTATGGTATTGCAGCAGGTCTTCATTCTGTTCTGAGCCTTACTGAACAGTTTTTGGCAAGTCATGACATGAGTACAGCCACCTCAGCAGACTTTTGTATACTATTTCAGAGGTCAGTCGAAGAAAGCAGCTTAATAACTTTTATGGTATCTAAGGCCCTGCTAAACATCATATTTTCAAATTAAAGCAGAATGTGAAAGAGAAAGGAGGAGGGGGAAAAAAAGGCTGATTGCAGTTAAGCACCACCACCTACGTTTCTGCTGTCTTCTTGGGGGTTTCCAGTCATTGGGGTCTCACTCTCAGGCTCCATGCTGGGATGGACTGGGGAAGGGGTAAGCTGAGCAGAGGACGCCATCAGAATGGACATGTTTTCAGACAGAGGCTGACCCACAAAGTCAGAAGTCTGCCTTTCCTAGCATGAGGCTCCCATCAGCTCTCACATGCTGAAGAGGAAACCACACTCTTTTATCACCCTGACCATTGTAGCAACAAACGGAAACTGAAGCAGGGCTCTCTTTCTCAGCTTATACCTTGCAGTTCTCTAAACATGGAGTTCTCTCCCCAATGCTGAATATATCCTGAAAATTACCTGTCCTCCTCTGATGGCTTCTCTGAAGCCACAATCCCCCCGGAGCTATATCTGGATGCAAACTCTCTAAACCAATGTTTCTCAACTTTGGCAACTTTTAAGAAGAGTGGACTTCAACTCCCAGGATTCCCTAGCCATCCATGCTGGCTGGGGAATTCTGGGAGTTGAAGTCCACACATCTTAAAGTTTCAGCTTTGAAGTAAAGTTCAGGAGCAAAGCAAGTTCCACAGAGCAAGTTCCATAAATGGTGTTCTTCTCCAGGGTCAGGTTAAAGTAATGGTCATTCTGGTTTTTTTGTGGTGATTTCCCCAGGGTGGGACTTCTTTAGGCCCTGCAAATTGCAAAACTGGCCAGTTATTTTCCAGACAGGCCTGGCATGATGCAACTTGCTTGCGGCATGAAAAGGCTTCGCTGATAAGCACTGATATGAAACAGACCTCCAAGAAGGAAGGCCTACTCTGTCCCAAGCCAGTATATTCTCTCAGAAATTGAAGCAGATCAGGACAGGGTCATCAAACATGCCTGTCTTTTCTTCACCAAGAAAGAAAAACAACATGTTTCAGCTTAGATCTCAAATCTGATTTTTGTCTTGCTTAAAACATCAGTGAGAAGGCTTTGGGTAGCCAAGGTCCAGTCTCAACATGGGGGGGAAAGGCTGAATAATAGATGCAGCCTTATCACTGCATACAAAGCTGCACTGAATTTGGGAGGAACTGGGGAGGCAATCTTTGTTTTTCTTAACTGGCACATATTTTAAGGTGACCACCACAATTTTCATGCCTTTCTCTTCTCAAAATGAAAATAAATGGAGCTGTCAGTATTTAGCCTTCATAGCAAGCAGACCTCTGATGGCTGCTAAAAGGGAAAGAAAGATCCACTTGCATTGTCAGCAGTGCATAGTTTCACCTCCAGTTATTCTCTAAAATCTTTTAACACTGCTATTTTTTTTCTCAAACAACCAAACAACGCTAGTCATGCTGGCTGGGAATGCTGGGAGTTGTAATCATCTAGAGGGCACCTAATTGGGAAGGCTGCTGATATTCCTCTCTCATTTCTTTGGTTTGGGATTTATTTTTTTATTTTTTTGCTGGCTGCTAGAGCTCTTTCTCCTTAAGCACACAATTCTGATGTGGAGATAACCTACAAACTCAACAAACAACTAGCAAGTCCTGCCAAAGATCGACATGGATCCTTGGTGGTGAGTGCCATTAGTATGTAGCAGAAAACAAATGCTGTGAAAGTCTGGGAGAAATAAGAGCTACATGTAAGAGGTACCCCAAAGTTCAGTGTAATAATGAGGGTTCTAGATTTGGATTGAGAGAACCCAGGTTCAACTTTTTATTCAATTATAAAGCTTACCAAGGAGACTCTCTCAGTCCAACCTACATCCAAGGTCATTGCAGTGTGTGAAATGAAGGGGAAACCCATGTAAATGGCCTTCAGCTCTCAAGAGAAAACGAAGTTATTACATTTATAGGACACCCACCTCACCACTGAGGGACTCTGGGCCATAATAATAAAGAGGATTTGGGGGAAAAGAGAAGATGTTCATGCAAATCTGGAAAGTCAGCTGACTGGAGGCCTTGGGCCAGATAATTAAAGCTAAGTATTTGGTGGAGTGTGCACATTGGCATCATCTACCACAACATAACATCAAGCCATCTACAAATGACAGGTGAATAAACATGTCCTGCTTGGGCATCTCAGCTCTATGACCATCCTCTCTTTGGCAGGTGAGCTACCTCCATTTCCTCTCCTATGAATTTTACAATGTGGCACTTAAGATTCCATATTCATGATGGGATGTCAAAGAGCAGAGAGAGAAGAAGAAAATAACCACCACCCATAGAATTGTAGATTTAACAAGATCTTTGTTAAGAATCAACTCATTCTCTAGAAATGTAGGAAACATGAGGCAGGAACTGAAAAGGGCCCTGTAACCCCAGAGGGCTCTTCCTTCTAGTTATAGAGACTTGAGCCAGAACAAACTGGAACTGCCTTGCTTGGTATGAGGCAACTACCTATTAGGCTTTTGCTTTAAATGCAGTGCTTTAAGTTGCTAATACAAAGCATTGCATTTGGAAATTCTAGTTGTTGCCATCTTGGCCCCATAATTACTATTGTTTCAAATATCCAATTTACAAATTCTTTCCCTTCAAAGAAGATTAGAATATAGCAGGGATCTTCAAACTTGACAGCTTTAAGACCTGTGGACTTCAACTCCCAGAATTCCTCCTGCAGGAATTCTGGAAGTTGAAGTCCACAAGTCTTAAACTTGCCAGGTTTGAAGACCCTTGGAATATAGCATCAGCTTTTCTTTTAAACATTAATGCTTTGATGGTCTTGACTCTTGATCATACAGGGCAAAGGAATTTCTTTGTTTCCCTTTTTATTTCCTCCTTTCTCATAATGATCTATATCTCTGTAGCTCTCATGGGACCTTTACAAGAAATAGCAATAAAAATCTACAGGAATGTGTTATTGAGGCAGTATGCAATTGGCAAAATTAAAATGGGCTGGTGAAATTTAGATCTTTGCATGAGAGCAGCCTTATACGATGTTTTATTTCTCCTGGGATGAAACCATATTAAAAATACTTTATTCATGTGCCAGTATATTACAACAAGGGGGTAATGTATCTCTGTAAGGGTAATATGTTCTTCAGTTCATCTCTAGATGGTGTATGTGGTTATAAGGATTATTGACAGACCATTCCCGCATCTGGTCCCTGGGTTGGTGGTCAAGTTCCCGTCTGGTGGTTTTGAATGACTTCAACTTCCATACATTGGAGATTCAGTTTAGTAGAGTCCAGACGTTTATGGTCTCCATGACAACCATGAGCCTATCTAGATAATCACTGATCTGATACACAGAGATTAGACCCTATTTTCATTTTAGACTAGTTGCTGTATGATCTGAATATGAGAGTACTGTCACCATCCCTTTGTCAGGGCCAGAGCATTTCATGGTCCAAATGTGAGTGATTATCATGCCTGATCTCCACCAGGGCTGGAGTTCTGGATCCAGATGATTTTAACCAGGTTCTTGAGGTCCCGTCCCCCCCACACAATCTGACAGGCATATCCACCAAGAATCTGGTTTGCCACTGGCCAGTTTTGGGGCACTTTTGGGGAAAGGGTGTTGATGATTTTCTGAGGCTTTTCTAGGATCACAGTTATTAAATTGTTTGATCCAATAATCTATTTTCCCAATCTCAAATAATGTCATTATTTGACATTATTATTTTGTACACACATATACAAAAAAACAGATTTGGTTATTGAACAATTCAGCAGCAGCAATCCTAAACTGGGTCTTTGACCCATAAACAAGCAATTGCTTCATTGTCCCAGGATCTGCCCAAATTATTCCAATTTAACAGCCACTGCTCTAGGACATGAAACATCAGAAACATTGGTTAGAGCACAGTTGGAGAACATCGTTTTAATCTGGCAAGTATGTGCCCAGGATCAGGGCTACATCATGTTGGTAAAAGAGGCAAAACATTCTTTGCATCCACTGCTTGTCATCCAGTGGTTTTATTTCAGATGCCTGATTCCTTTTGGGGGGGAAATCAATGGCAGTAGGTACATAGATCTTCAGCCTCATTATGCTCAGATTTCTAAACAATCAGTGGCCAACCATCAGGTACCCAGAGTAATTTTGATACCAATTCTTACAACCTTCTATATACAAACAGAATTTATTTGTGTGCTTGTTTGGAAGCAGTTAATCTCTTTCATATACTTCCAGTCAGGATATCTGAGCGCCATTTCTCTGAAACGTGTGGCACAACCTCCCTTATGAAAAGCCTTCTCTGTCTTTAACATCTGGAGAATGGATTAGTGTCCTCTAGCTTCTTTGGATCCCTCTGTCTCTGACGTCAATAGTTCTAGTGTGCATTTCTACACATAGCCTTTGCAATATGGTGTCTTTTGGACCCGCATGTTAATATTAAACATTAACATCTGGTGCTAGTTTGTCTAGGCAAAGACCATGTTACAAGTCAACACTTTTTCTACTACCAGCTGAGGCGTCACTGCAACCCCTTGGCTCTTGTAGCTTCTGTGTTCTCACTCAAGTGCCCCACTGACCAAAGAACGCAACAAAAGTGAATAAAAGGCATTCAGCTGCCAAAGACTGCTCACTCATTCCGATTTCTCTGCCTAGGGGTGAAGATTAGGCCTAAACCTGTCTTTCCTGTAGATATGTTGAGACCACTGTCATACACCCTCACTGTATTGCACTGCACTGATTGGAGGGAGGAATCTGATGACGCTTTAGCACTACATGACTTACTGACCACAAGGGGACAGTGTGATGTGGAGAGCTAAAGATTTCCTCTGTGCCTCCCATTTTGTCACTTTGCCTGCTTTTTGTCTAAAAGAGTGCCAATCTCAAGTCAATTCCTTCTTTTTTCCCCCCAGGTACACATAATTACAGAACGCATGCTCTCTCTCCTCCTTAATAGGATGTACAGATTGTCCTCGGCTTACAACAGTTTGTTTAGCAACCATTACAAGGGCACTGAAAAAACTGACATGACCATTTTTCATATGTACAACCGTTGCAGTATCCTCCTGATTAAATGATCAAATGTTAGGCACTTGGCAACTGACTCATATTTATGATGGTTGCATGGCGTCATGTGGTCAACTTTTTGTGACCTTCTCACAAGCAAAGTCAATGGGGAAGCCAGATTCATTTAATAATCAAGTTACTAATTTAAGAACTGCAGTGGTTCACTTAACAACTGTGGCAAGAAAGGTCCTAAAATGGGGCAAAACTCATTTAGCAAGTGTCTTGTTTAGCAACAGAAATTTTGGGCTTAATTGTCATAAATCTAGGACTATCTGTAGTTACTGGTAGTTGCTGGGTTTTGCTCATCTCCATCATGCATTTCCTGCATATAAATTTGTTATACTGTAGTTACTATATAAGACCTACAATATTTTATTAATCATTGCTCAGGGCAGATTCCTGCTCAGGTGCAAGATTAGCAAAAATATGTAAATAGGTTTAAATTTCATTAAAGACAATTGAATATGGGTATTGTGGTGCCCTTCCTAAATTTACCAATCTGCTGCTGAAAAGCCTCAGATCTACCTGACGGAGCCATGAGCTTAAACATTTTTTTTTATAATTCTACCAGTCCATTAATAATATTTCCTTGCTGGTATAATTATTGTTATAACACCCTGAATAGATTTTGAAACCTCTTATATACAACTTTTTAAGAGGAATTCTCTTTTATATTCACAAGAGCCTGAAAAACAAACAAACTTGTGGGGTTTACAAAATAAAACTTGGCCTACCTCTCTTGGGTTGATCGTCCTGCAGATCTGAAGTTCCTTAGATTCTTCTAAAAATAGTTACCTAGAAATAGAAGAATTTAGCTTTGTATATTCTCAGTCATCCATGGGAAATTTTTCAAAATGATTCACTTCTTTTTAGCCCAAGCTATAGGGCTGGTGTGGGGGTGGTTAAGTTAAATGTGATAATTACGCAAATGTCAATGATAGATACTCAAGGAAAAATTTAGCTGTGTAGAAACCAAAATCACCTCATTTCACAATAAACAGCATATGTTGAAGAAAAGCCATTTATAAGAAACCAAAAGATTTAGCACTGCTTCACTACATCTTCAAAGGGAGCAATACCCAATCTCCTGAAAGCCACATTATTTATTATCATAAAACCAAACAGTGTATAAATTCAGAGTATGTCTAATTTTGAAATGAATTGGGTTGATTAAGATATTATTAGTCATCTTTATGGTGGATGTTCTCTGCAATTATAGAGGCCCAGGTGAATCCACTACTTTTAAGAGTTGGAAATTTGCTTAAAATTCTTTCCATTTGAAGGAATTATGACTTAGAGAAGGTGCAAAAAAATGAATAAAACAACATTTAGCATATTTATCCAATAAACATATTTATAATAGCTAACCAATTGTTTTAATTGCTGTGTCTGGATGTCAATCAGCCCTTCAATGTAATCTAGACAGGAAACTAAAAGTATTCTAACACTACCTTTATAATAAGGCCACGGGAACAGAATCATGCACATTTGAAAGTACTTCTCTCCTCTCTTGCCTTTAGTTTTCAGAGAATTAAGGAAGGGCCCTTGAGATGCTTTCTCCATCCCCATTCCTTCTGTGGGCTGAGATAGGTTGTCAAACCATTGCTCAGGTTGCTGCTCTTCTGTCTCCCAAGCTTATTTACATAGCCCATTTGTGTGTGTGTGTGTGTGTGTGTGTGTGTGTAAAGTTCAGTTTGCAGATCACTAATAATAGCATTAAACCAAGCTAACAGCTGCTAGTTATATAGTTGGGGGACTATTCTACTAAGTTATGGCAACATGATTTAACAGCACAAAAATACAATGCTATAATAAAATACTATCATGTTAAAATGCAGGAAAATGCTAAAGTGTCTGTGAAGATGAAAATAAGTAAGCTTGGGTTTTTTTTTCTCAGTATAGTATTTGTTACCTATAACTCATGGGCCCTGTTTCAGGCTCATGGATCTGATGTATATTAGTATTTAAATTAAACAATTAAATTAAATTTCTTCTTTGAGAAAAGCCAATTTCTATTTCTTCTTTAATGGGTATGCAGGAGCCAACTGGTGTCTTTCAAAGATTGGGGGAAGGATTGATCCTGTCTGAACACTTAATTTGGTGTAAAGAGGACCAATTTGGAGGTTTGAGCTGAGAAAACTGGAGGCACTATTTCTATGCTAAGTTTTAGCTAAAGTAAAACTGCATTGTCCAGCTTGCAAGGAACATTGGGTAAAAAAAACGTCTAGCAAAGAAATATGTTCTACCTTCTTTTTTGAGCCTCAGGAAAACACTGTTGTCCATCTGTTATTTGCCCATTAAAGATATTAATGTCAAATTGCCAAAATCACTGAGAACAAGGCTTGCCGAAGACAAACACAGGAGTGCAAAAATGGGATTGATAGAAGTATCTTGGAAATATGTAAACAATCCATTGGCAGGTTTCAAACTTCTAGTTTCTACAAATCACAATGTATGATTTCTAGGCCGATTTAAAACATTACATTGACTTCCCCAAAAAAAGAGGAAAAGAGAAAATAATATTAGGAAGTATGATTGAGACAGAAAGCTGAGCTAATTCATTCCTTGCTTACTTAGAAATTCTATGCTTTCACAACATAGTACTGTTATTCATCCTGCCCATTTGCACAGAACAGAACAGAAAATCAGAGCAATAGCTTCCCAAAACATCATCTGGATAGACCTCTCTTGCAGATGAGAAACTAGGAAGAGTGATAGGAAAATGTCCCCTGAATCTTCTCTCAAAAGGCCCATAATGTGAAGGCTTGTGGTTTTTTCTTTAGACATTGTACTCTTACCTATCTATAGAGAGACAGATTGGTGTAGCAGTTAAAGGCACTGAGTAGAAACTGCAAGACTCTGAGCCTTGGGCACAAAGCCAGCAAGGTGACCTTGGGCCACTCACACACACTCTCTCAGCCCTAGGAAGGAAGTGAGGGCAAACCACTTCTGTTGTGAAGAAAGCTGCAGGGACTTCTCCATGTAGTCACCAGGAGTCAAGATCAGTTTAAAAGATCACACACACACAAATCATGCCTATAAGATATCACTTAGTACTACTCATTTTCTTGGCTAAGTAGTCTGTAACACCAAACTGCAGTTAATGTGTAGTGTGTCAGAACTGATGGCAATTGGATTTTAGTTGCTACCAATCTTGCAGAACAATCTTGTAGGACTTTTTCCATATATAACTGAATATTTGGCCTCCCTTTAATTTGCTCTTGCACCTAATCCTTAACCAGGGGTAGGATTCTACCAGTTCGGACCTATTTGCTTGAACCGGTTGTTAACATTCTAAGCAGTTTGGAGAACCGGTTGTTAGAAGAAATTACTGGCCTAATCCTGTAAGGAAGGCAGAAAGGAAACATTCTGGTGTTGCTTACAGAAACTGCCTCTCTGTTAACCCTTATTACATTCTTGCCAGGACTAGACTTCCTGTCTCAGGAACTTCTCTGGAGTTTTCCCCCCCTCCTTTTCTGGTACTTTGCTTGTGTGGAGTGACCATTCAAAGTTACAACGGCACTGAAAAAAGTGACTTATGACCCTTTTTCACACTTATGACTGTTGCAGCATCCCCACAATCATGAGAGGCCAGGCAAGGAGATGTGTGCCTCGATGTGAGTGATATTGAGTTGTCCACGCCCAGCCAATAACATGACCACCAAGCCACGTCCACCCAGTCACATGACCACCAAGCCACGCCCACCAACTAAGCCATGCCCACAGAAAAATTTGAATCCCGCCCGTCCTTAAGGATTCAGTTCCTCCAATTCTTGAAGACCATATGTCTTCCAAAACATAGGCTCTTGCTCCAACAAACAAGACTTGCTTTCAGCTACCACTGTGACCAAAATCTATCTGCATGGGGACCAGAAAAGCCACACAGATGCTAAACTGCATGTGACTACAGCAGATTGGTTTGTACTCTGACTTCTGGAAAGCCAGGGGACTGTCAAACCCAGGGAAAAAAGGCTTGCTCTGTTCAGTCCCTTCCCTGCCCATCTTCTCCTTCTGAAACTGACTGTTCTGTATTTGTTGTTCTTCTCTAGAGGGACCCTAAAGCAAACACTCTAGGAATGCACATTTTCTCAGACCACATCGGTCAACAGGTTTAACTTGTTACCGCTGTATTTGCTACTATGTGAAAGTGATTGGTCCGTGATAAGCTCCCTGATTCTCTTTCCCTCAGGTGATACATGCAAGGTATGTATGTGGTTCTAATGCAGGGGTGGGCAACTATGGCCCTTTTATGAATTATGGACTTCAACTCCCAGAATTCCTGAGCAAGCCATGCTATTCATAAAAGGGCCATAGTTGCCCACCCCTGTTCTATGCATCACCTAGATTTTAATTAAACATCACCTTAGACCTGATCTTAATTCTGTGCCATAAAAAGTAGCTCTGACCATGATTAGCTCACCGAGGAAAACATTTTTCTCCCCTCTTTCCAGGCATTCCTCCATCTGTCTATAAATACCCAAATAAGTTGAGCTATTGTAAAAGGTCCCCACAAAAACAATCCTCTCCTATTATCCAGTTAGTTGATGCTTACCTAAAAAGATTGCAGGGATCAATCCAAGCATTTCTGCAAACAGCAACAGCCTCTCCAACGCATTCAACACAGCCACGTAGGACTGCTAGGACTGGTAGGCAGCTTGCTAAGGATCATATAATCCCATCCTGTGGAGAGCGGAAACATACATCAGTTGCTTATTTTGTTATCAGTTGATTATTATAAAACAGACAGCTAGTCATCTTTCTTGTCAGGAAGTTTGCCTTTGGATTTTGCCAGCAGCCCACCGATTATGATCCTGTTCAATTTCTGTTTGCTGCTAGCAGCCAAGAAATGAACTAATGCAAATCAAATGGCAGTCATTTGGTCTCCTTTTGAATCCTAACAAAAGAGAAAGGAAAGAAAAAGTTAAAATATCAATTTAAGGTAGCTGCCTGGCACACTTTCTAACTTTATTTTTTGGGGGAGAAGGAAGTTACAATTCCTAACAGACAGGAAACAGCAGGTGAAGCTAGGCAGAATCACATCTGATACCTGTACAAGCAGCACAGCACCCCCGGCCAAGGCTGCGTGCTATCTCCACTTCTCTTCTCCCTATATTCCAATGACTGCATCTCAAATGATCCATCTGTTAAAATACTGAAGTTTGCAGATGACACAACAGTGATTGGTCTCATTCGAGACAACGATGAATCTGCATACAGACTGGAGGTTATACAACTTGCCTCGTGGTGTAACCGGAACAATCTGGAACTGAACACACTCAAAACCATAGAAATGCTGGTAGACTTTAGAAGGAACCCTCCCATACTACCACCTCTTACAATACTAGACAACACAGTATCAACAGTAGCAGTGATGGGATTCAATTTTTTTTACTACCGGTTCTGTGGGCATGGCATGGCTTGGTGGGTGTGGCAGGGAAAGGATACTGCAGACCTGTTTTGGTGCTCCCATTAGGGGGGGGGGGGGGGGGGGGGGCGGGGGGGGGGGGGGGGGGGGGGGGGGGGGGGGGCCGGGGGGGGGGGGGGGGGGGGGGGGGGGGGGGGGGCGGGCGGGGGCGGCCCGGGGCCCCGGGGGGGGCCGGGGCGCCGGGGGGGGGGGGGGGGCGGGGGCCGGGGGGGGGCCCGGGGGGGGGCCCCGGGGGCCCCCGGGGGGGGGGGGGGGGGGGGGGGGGGCGGGGGGGGGGGGGGGGCGGGGGGGGCCCCGGGGGGGGGCCCCGGGGGGCCGGGGGGGCCGGGGCCGCCGGGGGGGGGGGGGGCGGGGGGCGGGGCGGGGGGGGGCGGGGGGGGGGGGGGGGCGGCCCGGGGGGGGGGGGGGGGGGGGGGGGGGGGCCTCCCCCACTCCTGGGGGAAGGTTACCACCAGTTCTCCGAACTACTCAAAATTTCCGCTATCTGTTCTCCAGAACTGGTCAGAACTTGCTGAATACCACCTCTGAACAGTAGAGACCTTCAAATTTCTGGGTTCTATTATATTACAAGACTAAAATGGACACCTAACATCAAAAACATCATCAAAAAAACACAACAAAGAATGTTCTTTCTGCGCCAACTCAGAAAGCTTAAACTGCCCAAGGAGCTGCTGATACAGTTCTACAGAGGAATTATTCGGTCTGTCATCTGCACCTCTATAACTGTCTGGTTTGGTTCTGCAACCCAACAGGACAGACACAGACTTCAGAGGATAATTAGGACTGCAGAAAAAACAATTACTACCAACCTGCCTTCAATCAAGGACCTGCAAACTGCACGAGTCAAAAAGAGGGCTGTGAAAATATTTACAGACTCCTCACATCCTGGACATAAACTGTTTCAACTCCTTCCCTCAAAACGATCCTATAGAGCATTGCACACCAGAACAACTAAACACAAGGACAGTTTTTTCCTGAATGCCATCACTCTGCTAAACAAATAATTCCCTCAAAAACTGTCAAACTATTTACAAAGTCTGTACTACTATTACTATTAATCTTCTCATCACTCCTTATCACCCATCCCCTCCCACTTGTGACTGTATGACTGTAACTTTGTCGCTGGTATCCTTACTTACTTATTGACTGTTTCCTAGTATGATTTGATTGTTTATTGTACCCTATGACTATTATTAAGTGTTGTACCTTATGATTCTTGACTCTTGACAAATGTATCTTTTCTTTTATGTATACTTAGAGCATTTGATAAATTCCTTGTGTATCCAATCACACTTGGCCAATAAAACATTCTATTCTATTCTATTCTATTCTATTCTATTCTATTCTATTCTATTCTATTCTATTCTATTCTATCATACCTCCAAATTCAAAGTAAGAGTTTGCAAAAAGCAAGCACAGACAGCTACATTCATGTGACCAAACCCAAGCAAATAACAGCTTGTCCTGTTGCCAAAGGATGCTTAATTTTATTGGGCCTGTACTGTTTACACCAAAAACATATTTCCCAGGTAGAGGCCGATGCAGCTCGTACCTGCTTTTCAAGGAGGAAGCTTCCCTGTTTTATGAAAGCAAACGGGAAACTCTCTAGAACTGTACCCCTCAACCTGAGGGGTGCCCCAGTTGACTTATCCATGTAGAGATTATGTCCGGATTGACAACCCTGTGATAAATGAACAAGTGTTGTGGTTTGCCAGCAGCAGGTGAGGATGGCTGAGGTCTCAGAGAGCGAGGACTCGGATGAGGGGCCTGCGTGTGATGCAGGGATGGGGCCAGGACCATCAGGGAGTGGAATGCTGCCTTTGGAGATTGTGGAGGCTGGCAGCAGTGATGAAGAGCCTGTGCCCAGTGCTTGTGCTCACAGGGCAGCTCGAAGGAAAGAGCAGCTACAGCAGCACAGGTGACTCGGGAGTAAGGCTACAAGGTAATGGCCCCTCTCTTAAGAGATAAAAGCCAGCTGAGAAACTGGAGTTCTTTGCAGGAAGCAAAGAAGTTTTTGCACTCAAGCCTTGTGGACGTTCAGAATATCTTGGTTGGTGTTTGGAGACTCTGTGTGTTTGAAATATTGCTTAGTAACTTTACCTAGTGTTCTTGGCAGCCTTGCACAATCTTGGCAAGGCTCGTTCTAATCAGAGACAATTAGTTTGAAACAGCTTTTAACCGTGAAGGAACAGAATGTGTAAAGAATCATTAAAAGGCTTTGCTGTTACCTCTGTTTCGTGTTTGTTCCCTGTGGAACAAGGTTTGAGTCAGAACATCAAGCCGTCCCATTCAGTCGTACAATGCCCACAGCATGCATCCCAAACACCCGATAATAACCAGTAACCAAAATTGCGGTGAGATTTGCTAATCAAATCTAATGTATACTGGCCTACGGATCCAGAATGCACAGTATTCATTCATTCAATTTGTATGGCCACTTATCTTTCCATAGTGACTCTGGAGGACCAAAACTACATGAAAATGATTTTTAAAGGTCTGCAACAATAAAGAACAATATGATCAGCTCCAAATCCATAATTCCAACAAACATGCCTATTTCCAATTTTCTTTCTTTCTTTCAAAAATTTCAGTCTTTTTCTTGCTTCTGTCTGGTCCTGCTTTGAGGACTGGTAAATCTAAAATTAGGGCTAATATATCTTGGTGGCAAAAATCTAGGTGGGTGCTAGATGGCAACAAAGATTTACCAAAATATAAAATGCAAATATGGTAGCTCTGCTGAAATAAAATATTACTGTTCAAGTCAGGGTCACATGAATCATTCCATTCTTACTCAAAATTCGGTCAGGATTTTTCCAGATGAAAATGTTGAAAATATATTAAAGAAGTCCTTATTTAAAGAACAACCGGGGGAAATCCATATGTTTAATTGTGAAACTTTTGATTAAACTGCATTTAGATGACTCTTTACCCAAATTTCTGGTGCTTTCCATTTCTGGGGAAAAACACCCTCTGGAAAGCCACTGCCAGTCAGAGTAAATAATTTCAGGTAAATTCATCTACTTTAATATATCCAGAAGGATCTGATCTTTGTGCTTCTAACAGCTGCTCAACAGTAGATATTCACAGGTTATACCAGTTACCTCCTTGCTATGAACAAAGATTAAGCAGTTGCTAAAAGCAGAGAAACGCATACATGTTTTTTTCTTGGTGGATAGCAAACGTCTATATTAGAATTACTATTCTCAAAATCCAAAAACAGCAAGCCCAAAGAAGTTTTATGTTTTCACAGTTATCTCAGATCACATGAAAAACTCAATGAAATTGAGAATGTGTAACTGTAAAAGGTGCTTGGAGCTCCATTATTCACAGGAAAAAAATAGTTTTACGAGGCTGTAGGGGGCAAGGACAGCTCTCTGATTATCAGTATTTTTCCAGAAAGAGGTTCTGTACCATTAGCAGTTACATGGTGGAGAGAGGCTTGTAATTTGAAGTTGTTCACACCACAATAAAAATCTCTTCTGTTGAAATCTGATCTAATCATGAACCAACTAAAAATGTAGAACTTCTTAATAGAAAGTTAAGCTGGTATCCAAGCTTACCATAACCTCTGGATATATCGTATCTCTGCAAGATTATAACCGTAACCTAAGATGCATCATATAGCATGGTAAGATATTCAATTTTGTCAACTAATTTCCCTCCCTGCTATATGACTTAAAAGGAAAATACTGATTGTAACCGGTCACTCTCAGATTATGGACTTCTAGATGATGACTAAGTACCAGTAATTTGATTATTTCACTAACTTTAAGGTCAAAAACAGAAAACAAACTACATTAAGGTTTAATGTGTTATATAAGCCAGGTCTGTGAAGTTTATAGACAGATTTCCACAGAATCCAACATTTGGATTAATCTGTAAACTTTCATGGACCCCAGTCTACCAAGGAAAATTTATCCTGCGTTAGAATTAAATATAATAATTTAGTATTCCTGGTATTTATAATACTAATGCTACTTATTAATTTTTAGTAATATAGGTGTAGCCTTGGTGGAGGTGAATTTTACACATCAATGATATCAAAGAGAAATGAAAGATAACAAGAAAGAGGTCAATTACTAATTGTAAACATTCACAAAACAATTATTAGGTAGCTAATAATAAACATAGGCTGCATGTATATAAATGACCAACTAAGGCAAATGTAATTTGCCACTTTACGGCTTAGCATACTCTGCGAACTATGCCTCAATATTGTAGGTGCACTGATTTTATCACATAATGTGTGTTAAACATTTTTGTCCTTATTCAAGCCACAGGAAATAAAGGGAAGTCCAGGAACATTTTCCTAAAGAAAAAAGCCCATTAAAACATAATAATCAATTTTTCTTAAGGAAATATTAATGCCATGTGTTATTTGACAAGAAATACGTTGTGCAATGTGTCTATAGCATTCTACCATTTGTTATGCTGAAGCAACTTCCTTCTAAAAGTACATTTTGAGGTACCTTTGAAGAGGACTAAAACATATATAAACTTATTTTTCTAGAGAGGTTGGCATGATGCTGGGTTTTTCCCCCCTCAAGCACTAGCATTTTTGTGGAAACTTATGGCACATACTTTTTTAATCTGACCAGCTAGGTTAAGTAATCTTCCCTTTGCTTGTAAAACTGAAACGCATCCCGCCCTTCTCTAGCTGTTTCACCCAAGCAGCCTGTCCACACAAGCTCTGCTTTCTTTCAAGCTTTTCACCTCACCTGCTCTTTATAGGGACGATCTCCCTGCTTAAAGTCTGAGGCATCATATAGCTTGTTAATGGTGATAGAAAGAAAGGAAAAGACAAACTCACCTTGGTTTTGCATCAAGTGCCTTTCCCTCTTAAGCAGGGGAAGTTGACAGCGGTAGATCTTTATTGACTTGTTTTACTGTAAAGGGTTGGGCAAAATGCGATGAGGCTGGAACACAGGCAACATTACACCAATAAAAATCCTTCTGAGATTATTAGTAGGGAGGAGACATGTGCATGCTGTATGTGTGTAAATAAAACTTGTGGAAACATCTAAAGTTGGTTCTAAATACCCCAAGTAATTTGTTCAGTGGTCTCCAAACTTGGCAACTTGAAGACTTGTGGACTTCAACTCCCAGAAGTCTCCAGCCAGCTATACTAGCTGGAGAATTCTGGGAGTTGAAGTCCACAAATCTTCAAGTTGCCAAGTTTGGGGACCTCTGCTTTTAGTCATGCAAGTTTTTCAAGAGATCTCAGCAATGAAAACATTGCTACCAAAGCCATCGCTTTTCAGAATACAGGGGATGCCAGATTCCAAAAATTGTCTGGGTTTGCACAATTAACTAGGATAATACATAGTTGCCTGGCTTGCGTCTCATAAGAGCACATTTGATGTTAGTTTAATTCAGTGACTGTAGTTGCACCACACCAACACATTTCAGCCTAGCTTGCATGAATGCAAGCTATGGAATTACTTAATTATGGGAATCCCCAAAAACTGAGTTAATTATGGATCAGTTAACTATGGGTAACTGTCTTATATAATCTTGACATTATCTTTCTGGGTGTATTGCTGTTGCTTCTCATCTCCTTGGGTGTGTATGCCATTGTTTATCCCACTTACAGGATGGCAGAACTAATAAGAGTTATTGGTGATGGCAGTCAGCAGGCTCAGGAGGAACAACCTGGATTTACTAGTGCTTACATAGGCTTAGGTAACCCTTCGGTGTACTGGAGCAAATGTCACATGACTCATACCAGGAAATGAAATCGAAGAGTCATGCTATGGAAACATTTGGCTAATGCGTGGCTTCAGGTAAGTGCTTTATGTGCAGTGCACAGCGCTCTCTGTGAGCCTTATCAGCAGGAACCATTGTCTTCCTCTGAAGCAAATGCAGAGGTCACTCTATGGCAGGGGTAGGCAAACTTTTTGACTTGGGGGCCGCATTGACTTTTAAAATTTGACAGACGGGCCGGGTCAGCACAAGATTTTTTGGGAATCACCCCCCCACCCTCCCCCCTTTTCTCCTCCTTCCCCTCCCCTCGGAGGCCCCCTGAGTCAGGAGTTGCTACCGCCGGCGCGGCTCCGTGCAGCTCCAGTCCCGCGTTGCCTTGGGAAGGGAAAGGCAAAAAGGAAGAGCCGGCGGTGCTTTGCAATGGCAGCAGCGGCACCGGAGGCTCAGGCTCAGCGGCTCCTGGTTTTGCCTTTTCCTTCCCAAGGCAACGCGGACTGGAGCTGCGCGAGCTGCGCCGGCGGTAGTAACTCCTGACAGCCCCAGCCGGACACCTGAGCGGAGCCTGGGCGGAACTGCCTGTTGCTGCTGCCGGAGCACCGCCGGTCGCCTCCTCCAAGCAGCCCGCCCGCCCACTGGGCTTCCCCTCCGCCGTGGGCTCGGGGCCAGGCGCGAGCGCCCACGAGTTAAAAGGAAGCCAAAAGTTGCTGGGAAGTTGCTCGGGTTTCCGGGGCTTCCAGGCTTAAACTTTGCACAGGCAAAGTTTGCAGGCGGGAGCGTCTTCCCGCCGAGGAGTGGGAAGGGTTCCGCCCGGCGGGTGGGCTGCTTGGAGGAGGTGACCCGGTGGTGCTCCGGGTTTCCCCTCCGCCGCGTGGCTCGGGGCCAGGCGCGAGTGCCCGAGTTAAAAGGAAGCCGAAATTGCTGGGAAGTTGCTCGGGTTCGGGCTTCCAGGGCTTTGCAAGGCAAAGTTTGCAGGCTGGAGCGCTGGCCCGAGCCGCACGGCAGCTTGCCAAGCAGCCCGCCCGCCTGCCGGGCGGAACCCTTCCTGCTCCTCGGCGGGAAGACGCTCCCGCCTGCAAACTTTGCCTTTGTAAAGCCCTGAAGCCGAACCGAGCAACTTCCCAGCATTCGCCTTCCTTTAACTCGGGCGCTCGCGCCTGCAGAGGGAGCTCCTCCAAGCAGCCTGCCTGCCCGCCCGCCAGGCTTCCCTTCGCCGCGCTCGGGCCAGGCGTGAGCGCCCGTGAGTTAAAGGAAGCCGAAGTTGCTGGGAAGTTGCTCGGGTGCTGGGAGCAGGCTTTAAAGTGCCGCCTGAGCAGGACCACCGAGCCGGGAACGGGGCACCAAGGCAGGGCAAGGCTCCACCAGCAGCGGCCTAGCTTTAGGTGGCTCCAAGCAGCTCGCTCAAGCAGCCTTCCCCGCCCGCCGGGCGGAACCTTCCCGCTCCTCGGCGGGAAGACGCTCCAGCCTGCAAGCTTTGCCTTTGCAAAGTTTAAGCCTGGAAACCCGGGAAAAAAAAGGCAATCAGCGGGGACTCACCTTCGGAGAGGTCGCACTCGAAGGTGATTTCGAACTCCCAGCCGAGGCCTTTGCAAATTTCTTTTCTTTCCTACCCCTAGATCGCTCCGCACTGTTTTGCAGCTTTGGGGGCCATGCGGCACAGGGCAATACGCCACGCCCAGCAATTTTTTTCAGGGGCGGGCCGGATTGGACAGACCAATGGCAGCAATTTTTTTTCAGGGGCGGGCTGGATTGGACAGACCAATGGGCCGGATGTGGCCCGCAGGCCGTAGTTTGCCCACCCCTGCTCTATGGCCGCTATTTAAAAAGTCTGCACTACTATTACTACTAATTGTCTCATTACTCCTCATCACCCATCCCCTCCTACTTGTGACTGTATGACTGTAACTTTGTCGCTTGTATCCTTACGATTTATATTGACTGTTTCCTAGTTATGATTTGATTGCTTATTGTACCCTACGACTGTTATGAAGTGTTGTACCTTATACTCTTGACGAATGTATCTTTTATGTATACTGAGAGTATTTGCACCAAGACAAATTCCTTGTGTGTCCAATGACACTTGGCCAATAAAGAATTCTATCTACCATGCAAACCAAACAGATCGAAGCAGTACCTAGGAGGTGCCAAGTTGGTTCCATGGTTTCCGAAGGGAGCTGCATCTCATGAAAGCCTTTGTCTTTTAATAAAATGGGTTCATCAGAAAAGGTGCTATCAGGCTCCTCCACATTTTTTGCCACCATAGACTAACACATCTTTCCTCCTGCAGTGATGTTTCAGGAAGAACCAACAATTTCTCTGAAAGTGACAAGTCGCAGGGCAGGTGGAGATTAAGTTGATCGTGTGCCTATTTATAAGCAAAGTATATACTGCCTATTCAAAACTCACTGTGAATATAATGGAACTTCTGTCAAGAAACAAGGGATCCTCCAAATCTTCCCAACCAGCATGGCTAATAGTATGGGAAACTGAGGACTGTAATTCAGCAACATTTACAGAGTCATTTGGTTAGACCTTCCTTTGTGGAGAGGCTAACCGAAGGCCAGTATTTTCCAACCTCAGCAACTTTAAAATATGGGTACTTCGACTAAGAGAAGCCAACTCTGGTCCAAGCCCATAGTTTTCAGGTTGTTTTATCTATTTTTAATATTTATAACTGTTTTTACTTCCATATATTTTATTATAAGCAACTCAGAGTCGCCTCAAACTGTGAGGAGCAGCATCTAAATTTGATAAATATAAGATTAAAAATAAACTCCCAGAATCTCCTAGCCAGCATGGCCATGGCTAAACATTCTAGGAACCCAAATCCATACATCTTAAAATGGTTGAGGTTGGAAAACACAGCCTAAAAGGAAGACTGGGCTTTAAGCTGGCAGCCTCTTTTAAATCTCTAGAAGGCTGATGGCAATTCAAGCCATTCTACCTGTCTCATTCAGGTCTGGACAGGTAAAACATTACCGGTAGTCCTCGACTTACCACAATTGAGCCCCAAAACTTTTGCTGCTAAGGAGGAAAGTTGTTAAGTGAGTTTTGTCCCGTTTTACCTTGTTTGCCCCAGCTAAACGAATCATTGCAATTGTTAAGGGAATCATGCAGTTGTTAAGCAAATCTGGCTTCCTCCATTGACTTTGTCAGAAGCTGGCTGGGAAGATTACATATGGTGATCACATGATCCCAGGACAGTGCAACTGTCATAAATACATACCAGTTGCCAAGTGTCTGAATTTTGATCAAGTGACCAGGATGCTGCAACGGTTGTAAGGATTGAAACAGGTCATAAATCATTGTTTTCAATATGTTGACCACTGAACCAAAGCAATGTGATGTCATGTATTTTATTTCACAACCTCAGCAAATCAAAAGATAACCTCGCATTCAAGAGAGCCATTTCACATCCATATTAACAAAATTTCTCCAAAATACATACTGATTTTTCATATAACAATTTTGTTACATCACTTTCATTTAAATAGCAAATCTAGGGGAAAATGCATGGCTTTTTTATTTTAGTATATTATAGGTCAGCTAGAAACCATTTGCAAAAACCATACAGTACTAAAGAAACCTAAAATACGTTGTAGTCAGTCTGAAAACCTAGTTATCAGTTAGATGGTGTTTCAGTTTCTAGAGGAAAAAGCGCTGCAAGACTTTTGCTGAAAAAGCATCTGCATTTTTATGCGGCAGTAATTCCAACCTCAACTGAGATGGCTGTCTCTCAATTCTACAGCAAAGTGTAGCTAAGTGTTCAGAATAATGCAAATGGGTCATAATTTTGCTTGTTCACAAATTTTAATAAAAGCAAAATATTTGTGCTAAGTCAGGGAAGCAAAAACTAAGCATTGCAGAAGCATGCAGAAAGACCAACCTATTCCGCCATATTTTTGCTACCAGATGTTGTGTTTTGCCCCAGGACAACCTGGAGCAAAAATCAGGAAGCAATTTATGTTTCCTGCTGAGTGGGAGAGTGCGGACATGCGCCCAAAGTTGTAAATAACCGATATTGCTTCAAGCACTACATAGAACTTGGACTGAAGCAACAGTTGAAAGAAGGCCCAAGTTTGTGGGGTGGGGTTTTTTTTATATTGGCAGTACTGGAAATAGCAATTTCAAGTATTTTTATTATCAGGAGCAGTAAGGATAGGTAGTTTTATAACAGTTTTATATCTATTTCATTTCAGCATTAAATCAGATTCAGTGTTAAAAGAATGAAGAGTAGATTTTCATTGTTTTAGACAGATGAGGGGATGCCAGCAAGTAGGATTTCAACTGTTCTGATAACTTTCCAAAATCTTTGGAAGCTACACATCTAAAGACCTACTGCCATAGAAAATTCCTAAAATTCTACCTCTTACCCTCCCTGAACATTTTGTTTCAAGAAAAGAATTTTGCCTTATTGTGATTTGAATATGGCATTTTACTCATAAGAATTGTACTCGAGGAAAGAGGAAATACACAAAACCCTACAAGCCTTTGACTTTTTTTTCTTTTTTATCAAGTTAAACCAAAGAATTGTTGAAAGGTAATCTGATGTTCACCACACACAGTGAGTGTGTTGGCTGAAAACCGTAAAATAAACCTGTTCCTTCAAGTTGCAATACACTCAAAATTAAAGGAATAAAATCTGTGCAATAATAAACTAAACACATAAATAAGCTTATTTATGACTATCTTCTTCCTTGGAAACCTACACTAGGACAATCAACCATTTGGTCAAATCAACTACCCTGTTAACTATGGAGGTAAAGATGCTTTTTCCTGGCTAAAACTACGCAGCCACCACTTTGTTCCCGTAAAACTGAAAGAGCCCAGGTATTAAAGAGAGTAGACAAGACTGTCCGTAGTGTGAAGCACTTGTGTTCTTACCACCATACATGCATCTTGTAGAAGAAATGGCAGAAAATTCCATTGTCCATGTAGAATCAAATGTCTAATACATGCTGTCAAATTTTTTCAGAAGAGCAGTGAACTTCCTTAATCACAGGATGGCAGGGTTCATGCAACGAAGAACCAATCAAAAAACTCACAGAGATAATTTTCTTCTGAAGCTTCACTGTGAATGAGCTGGACAGCACCTAAAATATCAATACCTACCAAATTCAATAGCTGTTGATAGGTTTCAGCTGAAGTAGTCTTTCTTCCAGAAAGAATGTTCTCTGGGACAATTAAAAGGTGGGATTGGGGAAAAGACTCCTTCATTATATCATACAGAGGAGAACAATATATTAAGTGTCTGTACATTCCCCAATCCTGGAAAATGTTAGAAGCACTTTCCTATTGGCACATATATCTGTCATTTCTGTCCATGAGAGATACATGTACCAGGGGAGACAAGGTGGCTCTTATCACTGTCATATCCCTAATCATTATTTAGCCATATGGCAATAAAGGATGCAACATGTGATGATGGTTCTCTACTGGGTTTTCTTGTCCTCTGGAGGAAAGTAAGGAGGTGGAGGAGGCTGGTCCTAAAATGTGTGAGAGAAAAATAACAACTTCAGTTTATTATTACACATATTTCAACCACAGAGCATTTCTTATGCTTTATATATATAAAACAAGATATAAATTAGACTTATGCTGCATGAATCATGTTCTTGAATTGACAGGAAGTGTTTCTGTTGTACTATAATGTAATTTTAAAAAGCTTGGGTTTTATTTGTCATGAGATCTATTTTAGGCACCTTTTATGTCTTGTCATCTACTCTTGCCTTACTGGTATTGGGCACTGGTATGGTATTGTTAAATAAATGAATAAGGCTCCCTAATAATTAGGTTCATGTGCTAACAGTGTTCTTGTAATATATAGCAATAGATTGATGTACAAAGCTACCGTGTTTCCCCAAAAATAAGACCCTGTCTTATATTTTTTGCCACCAAAAAAGGCACCAGGTTTTATTTTCAGGGGATGTCGTCCATTGATTCACCTCACTTTCGCGCGTTGCTCCCAGCCTCCTTTTCACTGCCAGAGGCCTTCATTAACTTCATTTTCTGTGGCCAGCAAGACTTTCCCGAAGGCCTCTGCAGCCAGTAACAGAGCTCCGGATCAATCAGGCATGATATTCCCCTCTGAAAAAAAAATTGGGGCCGGCCAAAGAGACCCCCCACCAGCGCGCCAAGAAATCGCCCGCCCGCCGCTCGCCCGCCGCCGCGTGCCCGCCCGCCCCTCGCACCGCCTGCCGCTCGCACCGACCGACTGACCGCCGCTCACACGAACACCGCGCGCCCGCCCACCCTCGCACCGCCCGCCGCGTGCCCGCCACTGCACCCGACCGCGCCGCGCTCCCGCGCGCTCACACCGACCGCCCGCCCGCCCGCTCGGCGGGCTCCGCTCACCGCCAGGGCGATTCGAAAAAATCAGAATTCCGATTTTAATCGGAAAAATATCATGCCTGATCAATCTGGAGCTTATCGGCTATAGATGCCTTCAGGAAAGCCTTGCTGGCCTTGCCAACTGCAGAAGAAATGGGCCGGCTAGGCAGGTGTCAGGGTGTGCAAGGCCTGGCTGCAACTGTCCAAATGTAAGTAGTAAGGCAGCTCCACCCACCATCCCCACTCTAGCTTAATTTTTACTCGTGCACCCTGGAGTGGTGATTAGGGGTTATGGGGGGGGGCTTGGGCTTATATTGGGCACATGTGTAAAAATCAAGCTAGGACTTACTTTTGGGATAGGTCGTATTTTCAGGAAAACACGGTATTACAAGTTGGAAGATTATTTAAGACAATAGGGACATATATGGTAAAGGGCCCTTGGATATGATCTTAAGGCATACACTGCAGCTAACTTGTTGAACTAAGAATCTTAGATCAAGTTAGTGCCTGGATAGAAGAGATATTGGGAATCCTTTCAAAGTTGCTGTGAGTTCCATGATGAAACAAAAGATGATACCCACAAACACTGTCAATCAAGGATGCATTAAGGGCTGTTCATGTCCATGAGAGGCACAGCAAAGGCAAAAGCATTGTGACACTGGATTTTTTTCAAAAGCAAATCAAATTCCCCTGATATAGCCTCTTCAATATAATCTTATTAAAAATAACCATATAAATGTGGAAATTGTAGAAATAATTTCTATAAAATATCCTCAGATAGTGCAACCCACATGTAAAACTATATACACCTAACCACCATCTGTATCTCCCTCATTTTCAGCCCTTTCTTTAAATATCTGCCCATAAATATATATTTATGTCCACCACAACAAATATAGATAGTAGATTGGACAGATATGAGGAAAGTCAATGAAGTTGCAGTTGAGAAATCAGAAAGAAGGAAGTGGACAAAGTTGGAACACAGAAAGAAGAAGTGAAGAATACATAGGCAAATTTTTAGAAAAATTCACGGGAAGAGGAAGATATCATTGGGATGGTGAAATGCAAAAAGACCCTAAAACAAGAACCCACCAAAGGTTAAAGGTAGAAGGAAAAAACAAAACAAAAAAGAGAAAGCAGTGTGTTAAGTGTTTTCAAATAAAGGACAGATGGAAATTTTCAGCTACAATCAAGAGACACACTTTTTTCTGCTTGCTCTAAATATATTTCTGAAAGTTACCATGGGCATGTAGACATTATGAGGGTTGCCTGGGTTGTAATATGCACTTGCAGCAGCTTCTGCAGCCTTAGCTTCAGCTGCAAAAAAAAACCAACAACACATATTAATGATTATTGTTTAACCAATCAATTTATATAGCTGCCTATCTCACACACATGACTCTAGGTGACTTACAATAAAAATAGATTAAAAACAGATACAGTATAACAAATAAAGACACACAGCACCTGAGCACTTAGGGTTTAGACATAAGAGCTGGGTGTGCGTATTGTACTCGGCTGCTGAATAAAATGATTTGTTTTCTTTTGGCTTAACATGGTGCGTGAATTTATATATCATGGCTTGTAAACTTTGGTTTATGCTTAGCATGTGTAGGAATCTAGGCAGTTGTGGCTAATTCAAGAAAATATATAATATATAAGTCTTATTCATAACTATTAATCTGGAAATTAGTGTTGAACCTGCATGTTCAAATCACTGTCATATTCAAACAGGTCACACTGTTATTTAATACAATGTATAATCCCCGTTGTAATTCTCTTGCCATTTTTGCCCAAAGCTGCTGTATGTTTTTTTCCTAGAGGAACACAATCAGCTACTCAAAAATTCTGTGAAGTTCTTTAAAGTTATTCAAAGGACAAGGTGAAAACAAGGCAGCAGTTCGTCTTATCCAATTCTTGCTTCAGAGATGGAATACTGCTTTAGTAACCGATCATCTCTTGTATTATACAGAATTGAATTCGCTTCTCATATTTCCCTAAATGCTGTATAAGATAAGCACAGAAACTCTACTGTCCTTTAATCATATAATAATAGGATTATTCTGCTTGGCTAAAAAGGGCTTGTTCCCACCTACGTCCAATAGCAAACATAGCACCATTCTATATTTTGTTATATAGTCCTGCTTAGTATTCAGACCTACTGCAGGAATATGTTTCAAGAACTGTGGCCCTTATTATTCTAAAAATCAAACTAGAAATTTCTAAAAGCCACAGTCAGGGTAAAAAGCTGAAGTATTTCTTGGTTCCTTTCTTCTCCAAGCAGATGTCTACCTTTTGTGCACAAGAGGAAGATTACACCCTCTGACGTCCTGCCACTCTTCAACAGACTCCAGCGCCAAACTTTTGCCTCTAAACTTTTATCTCTCCAGTTCTTTGCTAATAATACATATTATACAGTGAAAGTTTCCTCTTTGATTTGTAGTATCTGTTTAAAACTCCTAATGTCTGTGCTGTTGGATAAAATTATAACATGTTAAATGAATAAGGAACAGTTTAGGAGAAAATGGAACCAATTCAAGCCTGTAGTGTAATTTATATAATAAATTGTGAGGCCTGGCTTTTGGCACACTTTGTATCCATATACACATAGGAATATACGCCTTGCATGTTTGTCTTTTTCTTGTATATTTTTTCTTAATTCTTTCTTGATAACTATGTGGTTTATTGTTTTTATTTTGTATTCAATTAATTGAAAATATACTATATTTGAAAAGTCATGTAAATAAAACTTGTGCTGTTATTCTGTCTATGTAGGAATTAACCACCTGCCATCTTTACTGAAAACTCAGCCCTTCCTGGGTTTATACATGGTGAAAATTGCTGGAAGTTTTGCCTTTTGTTGGTGATACACAGAGTGAACAAAACCCCTCTTTCCTTTCTTTATGAACTGGATTTGCAAAGCTTGACAATAACAAAAGGTAATTCCTTCATAAATCGATTTAGTCTGAGGTCCTACAAAGGAGATTAATAGAGCTTCAACTGAACCTTTTTTTAGAAATTAGCCATCTGAGTTAAAATTACATCTCTACAAAATGGCTTTCCAAAATATGTCTTCTTTTAAATGGGCTTTATCAACAAAACAAATGCTAATTTGGTTTGCTAAGCCTTTAGAACAGCCTTTCCCAATCTGGTGTCTTCACAATGTATTGGATGGGAATAACGTCGTAGTGCTGGCAAGGCACAAGTTAGAAAGGCTACATACGTGACCCCTGATTCAAAGGCTTTATGCCAATCTATCGGTTGTCAGAAAACTTCCTATCTTGGCCTCTGTGCAAACATCTTACCTGCTGGAGTGGTGGGAAGATCTGGGCCAGTAGCAGGTGGTTCCATAGGCCCAGGATAGGGAGGAGGCGGAAGCTGCATGTATCCCATAGCACCATCCATTGGTGGACCAGGATACAATTCTAGGACAGTAGAAAAAGACAAGTGTAAAACACTGCAAAAACAATTAGCTGAGACAAACCACACTATCACTGAAATGCTTGCCCTCAAGTTGACCTTTTTAGGTACATTAAAGGGTCCGATTTATTTACAAAAGAACAAGAAGAAGAACTCAGAAACTGACCATATTATATCATTATATGGGTCATGCTGCAATCAGAGCTATTTCAGATATATTTCTGACCATGCCAACTGCTTCCAGCTTATCCAGATTGGCTCCCTTGTGATTACACGGTATCTGAACACTTTCATCAACCTATGGAAAGGTATGGAGAAGTACTGGGACAAGGATGAACCATATTATTAGTAGAAACTTTGTAATAACTAAAAGCAAGTGCTTTTGCGCAAAACAAACCTTGCTTACGCTTAACAAGGGAGTTGGCAGTTTGGGTGACATTTGAAAATAGGTAAATATCAGAATGAAAAAGTGAGCCTTACTTGGTTTCCCTACCATATTTCTAAATGGAACATTAATTAAAAGCTGGCTTCTTTTACTCCCAAAACTCACCAGGTGGTGGTGGTGGATAAGGGTATCCTGAAGGAGGAGGAGGAGGATACATCCCGTTGGTAGCAAGTGGTGGGAAGGTATAACCCCCATTTGGCATGTAGGAGTAACCATAGGCTCCATTGGGAACTTCACCTCTTGAAGCTAGAAAACAAAGATGAATAAGTTAATTCAACCAAACCGACAGGAAGCGTTTCAGGAATACAACAGCCAGAATCCCGACAAGAACCCTACAAGACAATGGCACACATGAAGTTCACTGACATCACAACACAAATTAAAATCAACAACTAGCAATATCAGTAATTACAGCCAGTGAGTCTCCTACACAGATGGTCCTCAATTTACAACCACTCATTTAGAGACCATTTGAAGTTACAATGGCACTGACACAAGTGACTTACAACCAATCCTCACACTTATGACCATCAGAGCATTCTGTGGGTGCTTGGCAACTGGGGCATGTATTTATGACAGTTGCAGCATCCTGAACAGAAGTGGAATTCAGCAGGTTCTGACCAGCTGTGGAGAACCGGTAGCGGAAATTTTCAGTAGTTCGGAGAACCAGCAAAGACCACCTCTGACTGGAGATTTTACAGTATCCTTCCCCTGCCACGCCCACAGAACCAATAGTAAAAAATATTTGAATCCCACTTGAGATGATCTGATCACCATTTGCAACCTTCCCAGCTGGCTTCTGACAAGCGAAGTCAATGGGGACAACAGGATTCATTTAATGACACTTAACAATGACAGTGATTTGCATAACAATTGTAGCAAGAAAGGTCGTGCAACCGCCTTGTCTAGCAATCCAAATTTAGGGTTCCAATTGTAGTTGTAAGTCAAATACTACCCAAAATTATGCTATATTCTTTAGTTCTATCACTTTCTTTTCAGGGTAGGCAACAGAATTTGTGATGCCTGGTGCAGTAGCAAAAAAAAAAAAAAAATTGAAGTCAACAGCATCGCAACCCAGTTCTGGCCTTCTGTTTAAAGATTCGAATGCACGGGTGTCAAACTCTCCACATCACATTGCTGTCACGTGATATTTCGCAACGTTTTCCCCCTTCACAGAGCTGGGGTGGGCGTGTGATGCATCCGGCCTGTGGACCGACCATTTGACACCCTTGCTCTAATGTATCAGATAAAAACAGAGCAGAAATGCAGAAAACACAGAGCAAGCAGAACCGCCTCAGCCTAGCATTGAACTAGTTAGAAGAAAATAGGACACTGGAGGAATGAAACTTTTTTCTGTCTCATGAAAGTCAATTTGGTACTAGAAAAGAGTTCAGAGGCAGCAGGACGGCCAGAGAAAGGATGGGGGGTTGACTGGAAAGGTGAGAGGAAAGGCTGTAATTCTATCCTTAGCAGAAAGGAGATCTGAAAACAGAACTGCCAACTGATAATCCATTGTTCTGACCAAGGCTTCCAAGACCGCAATTAAGCACACGCTTAGTTAAAACAAGTCATTTTATTTCAACGCTGGGAATTATATTCATTCCCAGCTGTACTGAGTCCCAAGCTGTCCCTTGAGATAATCACCCACCTTTCTCTCCTTTGAATTGCTGCCAACGACAAAAGTGCTGAATGAACTATAAAAAAACCAAGCAAAGTACAAAGTCCACACAGAGCTTCAAGGATTAATCTGGACAGAACGAACAACTTTGCTTCCTACAAAGATTTCTTCACCTTTGCCTGTCCTTTATACCTTATGGGAGGGGCAATCAGCTCCCAGCCTTACTCCGAGTTGTCCCTTTTGTTTCAGCTGCTCTTGCCTTCTAGCAGCTCTGCGCACATGCACACTGGGAACAGGCTCCCCTGGTTCCTCTGCCTTGCTGCTGCCAGACTCCAGAGGCTCTGGAAGCAGCACCCCACTCCCAGATGGTCCTGGCCTCATCTCTGCATTGGACACAGGACCCTCGTCCAAGTCCTCTCCAGACTCCCGGACTGGTCTCCGTTCTTCCCCACTATCCTATTCCGTTGCCGTCTGCACAGGCTGCTGCCGAACCACAACAGGTTTATCGAATAACAGACACAGATGGACCTTGGCATACAACCATAATTGAGCCCAGGATTTTGACTATAAGTTGTTGTTAAGTGGGTCATCACATGACCTGACTTGATTTTACAAACGTTTTTATAATGGTCATTATAAAACCATTATATCATTACAGTTGTTAAACAAACTATGTGGTCACTAAATGAATCCAATGGCTGTTTTTTTTGCTTGAAAACATAAAAAAAAAACCACTGCATCTCACAGTCACATGGCTGCAGGATGCTGCAACCAATCATAAATGTGAGCCAGTTGCCAACCACACAAAATGCAATTACGTGATGGAAGAGGGGGAATACCACAGTCAAAACTTTGAGAATGGGTCATAAGTAGCTTTTTAAAAGTCCATCGTAACTTCAAATAGTCATTAAGTGAGGACCACCTGCATTGACAGCACTCATAAGCCTTCTGTTGTAAGTGCTAAGCCAAAAGTGAATGCATCTTCTGGGGCTCTCATGATAAAAAGAATAATCTTGAGATAGGAATACCAAAATAAGCACTTATTTTGTAATTAGCTTTATTTTAATCTTCCCTCAACTATTTTAAGTAATCCGGGTATGCATTCTAATCTGAAAGACATTTTCAACTCTTCATCATGGCACACCCAGATTTCTCTCCCATCAGCCTTTAGCAGATCTTCTTCTGTTATAAATACCTTGAGATGCTACTTGTAACATACGCTGTCCAAACTCAATGGCACCTCCAGCTGAGAATGTCATTTTGAACGTTGCAGATCCTTCCCAACCACCTAGTAAAATAAGACAAGATAGGTGGAAAAAGTAAAATGAGCTTGTCTACTACCAGGATATCTTATAAGGCTCCTGAGATCCTTATAAGGCTCTTCCTGTATCATCTTTCCATTCGGTTTCAGCCTCAGTCGTTTAGAGTCATGTATAAAAGCAACTTTAGTAAAAGGAAAGCCATGTTCTCTTTTTCTCCTTCTTATTTTCTCCTGCTTTTCTTTTATACAATATATAGCTCAAGGTGGTGAATCCACCAGTACCTAATATTCCTGTATTTTCTCCATAACAACAATCCAGTGAGGAGAATTGGGCTGAGAGAGTGTGACTAGCCCAAAATCACCCAGCTGGCTTTCATGCCTAAAGTGAGAATAGAATAGAGAATGCTTTCTAGGCCAGCATTTAACCACTGCACCAACATGCTCTCTACTTGTTGCTACTTTTAAGAGCAGACAAACACTTTCAAACTGTGGAACCAGAAATAATTATTTTTTAATTTAGATAATAAAATCTGAGAGCTACCGGTAGGTTATTCTGATCATTTGCAAATATAAATGTTTCTATCTCGACAAAACAAATATAAAAAACTGGTCACTATTTAATGGCAGGGAGAATTGGGTGAAATCTTTTTTTCCATAATAGCTGAGTGAAGTATGAAAGTCTAATTGAGTACTATATATACAATGTGGAATGACGATAATGTTGCAGGGAGATGGATTTTAAACAACAAAAAAGATCTGTGCTTTCAAGAGCCATCAAAAACTAGGAAACAAAAACAACAACAATTTGCAAAGAATAACATTACACAGATTAAATTTGTTCTGAGCGAGCCAGGGGCAAATTTGATTTGTTAAAACATCTTCGCAACTATTCTTCAGATAGCCAAAAATGGCAACCATATGAAGTGAAATTAAATAAGAACTAGGAGTTTATCTGGGCTAAAAATTATATGGATTATAGGAAAAATTTAGAGCTGCAGGACTGGAAACAGACCACTAAACATATTATCAACATGGCTGTAGTCCTTTAAATTTGGGAGCTTCCAGAAAAGTAAGAGGGCTGTGTGTTTAGCCCATGATACCTAGGCATCATCCATCACATAAGAGTCATGTAAATCAGTGATCCCCAACCTTTTTTATGCCGCGGCCCGGTACCGGCATCAGCTGGCGCCATGCCCGGCCCGGAATCAGCTGGGCGCCGCGCCCGGTGACCGGCATCAGCTGGGCGCCATCTTTTTTGATGAAAAAGTGCTTCCGGTGACCTCACCGGAAGCACTTTTCATCAAAAGATGGCGGCGCATGCGCTTCCGGTGAGCTTTTCCGGGTAGAAAGCTCACTCGAGCGCTAGCGCCGCTTATCTTTTTGATGAAAAGTGCTTCCGGTGAGCTTTCTACCCGAAAAGCTCACCGGAAGCACTTTTTCATCAAAAAAGGTGGCGACGCCCAGCAAACCAGCGGCCCAGTAGGACTTGTTCCACAGACCGGTACCGATCTGCGGACCAGTGGTTGGGGACCCCTGATGTAAATGCTTCTGAATTACTCAGCTGACTTCAACCCCTATGTATGGAAAGCAATGTGATGCCCATGGAGATCCTTGGCATCTGCTAGGCTTCCAATCATCTGATGTGCATTTCAGTTAAAAGAAACTAAATGGGAAGTGAACATACCGAAAAGCAAAACTTCAATCACTGCTGTTATCTTTATTTAACAACAAATATATTTGTATTCCATATATAAAGTGGTAGTAATTAAGGCCAAATGCTGGATTTGGAAGTCTGGCTATAAAAAAGTACAAATGTGTTGGGGTGACAAGAAATATCCTGAGGGGTCAAGATATTATGAATTATTTTACCTCCTGGTAAATAAATGTATATGAGTAGTCACAACCACAGACATTGGTTGTAGCCATTTTTTAATAGTATGCTTTCGAAACTCCAAATGTGCTCATCAGCCCAATCAAATCATTGCCCATATACCACCCTAAAAGTAAAACACTGAAAAGATATCAGTATGACCAGACATTTTAAAAGATCCCTTATCTCCCAGCTAGATTGGTAGATTGGATATTTGAAGCAGACTGACACTGAGCGTCACTCAGAAGTAAGGCTCTCGGCTCTTTTAATACAATATAAAATGGCATCAATGGACACTGTCATATTTCATTCTTCTGCTAAGACAAACTTCATGAGATACAGCAGGGGGAAAAACTGCTTAAAAGCTTTCACGTCAATTAGATATGAAACTTGAAATCAAATAGAACTGTAGATTAATGACCTCTGTGGGATCTCAGAATGCTGCTTGTCATAAGCCATTTAACCTAAGCAGATGAAGTACAGTCTGATTTAGCTTTACTATAAGAAATAAAAAAAGATGAGATCCATTTTTGTGACATCTTGCTTCAACATACTTAATGAAAGTAGGCAATGAGGGTGGTTAATGTTTTCATCAGTTTTGAAACTCTTTTAAAAGTTTCCATACTCGGTATAATGATTTGTTTCCCCTAATGCTTCTAGCTGAGCGCTATAGTTTGCAAAGAAGTGTATGTGTGCAGGTGGGGGGACGGGACTGGTCATGCAAGGGAAATCCAGTCTCGATTTAAGATAAAAATGTTCAAAAATTCAAAATTCAAATAAAATTTGAAATATAAAACAAGAATGCATATTTTGTACGCATTGGAGTTTCCCCAAAAGTATTATTATTGTCTGCAAGAGGAGAGCAGAGTCAGAGAATCGAATGGGAACAATACTGATCTTGGAGGTATCCCTCCCATCAGTTCATCAGAATGGAAGACCATTCTCTTCTTTAGCATAGACCATTTGGTTTAATCATGACTGAGACAAACATGCTTATTTGGTCTTTTGTTATAAGTAAAGTAGCAAGAAAAATATTCAGAGTAACAAAGTTGAAAGGGAAATTGGAGGTCTTCTAGTCCAACCCTTTGCCCAAACAGGAGATCCTATACCAGGGGTGTCCAACCTTGGCAACTTTAAGACTTGTGGACTTCAACTCCCAGAATTCCTCAGCCAGCTTTGCTGGCTGAGGAATTCTGGGAGTTGAAGTCCACAAGTCTTAAAGTTGCCAAGGTTGGACACCCCTGTCCTATACCATTCCAGACAAATGGCTGTCCAACCTCTTCTTAAAATCCTCTAATGATGGAACACCCACAACTTCTGAAGGCAAGCCATTTCATTGATTAATTGCTCTCACTGGCAGGAAAGCACTGGATGCATTATTCCAAATGTGATCTTACCAAGGCAATGTATAGCGATACTAATATTTCAAATGACCTTGATACTATCCCTCTGTCGATGTAACCTAGGACTGCATTGGCGCTTTTGTCCAATAGGGCTTCTAGATCTGACTCACAATTACCACTGTTGAGCAAGGTACCACCTATTCTATACCTGTGCATTTGGTTTTTGTTGCCAAAGTATAAAACGTTAATTTTCTCACTAGTGAACTGCATTTTTTTAATAGGGCCCAATATTCAAATCTGTCAGGTTCTTTCTAGATCTTGAGCCTATCTTCTAAAGCAAGGTTCTTCAAACTTGGCAAGTTTAAGACTTGTGGACTTCAACTCCCACAATTCCTGAGCTAACATGACTGGAGGAGGAATTCTAGGAGTTGAAGTCCACAAGTCTTAAAGCTGTCAAGTTTGAAGACCCCTGTTCTAAAGTATTGGCCATTCTTCCTAGCTTGATGCTGCCTGCAAATCTGATGAGTTCCCCTTTTAACCCCTCATCTAAATAGTTTATGAAGATGTTAAAGAATACTGGATATAAGACAGAAACTTGAAGTTCCCCAATGCACACTTCGATGTAGATTTAGTTCCATTCAGGACTGAATGTGGTTGGTCAGCCAGATACGAATCACCTATCTATCCCACATTTTTGTATCTTACCAAGAAATAGGTTATGGTCTACTTTGTCAAATGCCTTACTGAAGTCCAAATATATTTTGTCCAAAGCATGTTCACCCTCTATGTTCTATGTTCTCTATGTTCACCCCCCGAATATGTTACCAACATCTGTTACTACAATGTATAATTAATTATTCTAAACATTTCACTAGCACAAAGTAATTACAGTACTCACAACTCATTTGTTAATTTTTTTGCAAGTAAATTTAGATGAATTCACAGTTCATTGCAAAGATGATGGAGGAGAATAATTCTAATAATTTGTGAATTGATTTTTGTAAGAACAAATGCCAAAAACACAGGGATACTTACCTCCTGCCTCTGCTTTTACTACGCCCTTGATATAATTTGCTCCAAACACAGGTTGCTTAATTTCACATTCTTTCATTAAATAAAAGGGCATCATGAAAGACTGCATTGCATCTTTTCCCTTAGATACAAAAATAACCTGCAAGCAAAATGAATACAGATTTTTAATGTTTAGAATCAGAACCCCCCCCCCCACACTAGATTTCATTGCTACACACTAATAAAATCTCAAATGATATTTTATAACTACCTAATATTTCAACTAATGCTTCCAAATTCTTCGGAAAATAGAAACCAACAATTTATTTGATTGATACTATGAAACAGCAATATTAATCTATTTCTAGATAGCTTTTAAATTCTCAAGTAGCTCAGCTGATATACAGTATTAATCTAATAGCAATAGCATTGAGGCTTATATGCTGCTCCACAGTGCTTTATAGCACTCTCTGAGCAGTTTACAATATCAAAGCATTATTTGCATATTGGCCACTACAATCTGGGTCCTTATTTTACTGACCTTGGAAGGATGGAAGGCTGATTCAACCTTAAGCCCCATCAGGATGAACTCTTGTTATGAGCAGAGTTTGTCTGCAATACTGTATTCAACCAAAACACCACCCAGGCTCTTATCCAGAGTGCTCGAAATACCCATCTGCCCATGTACTTTCAAGTTACTGAAGCAATTCAGCCATTCTAGCACCTCTTTTTACTAGCTCCAGCTTGCTCTCCCTATATAATTCTAGTACTGCTTCATATGGCAACTGAGAATACTCAAACTAGCCACTGGAAATGAAAACTCATCATAAAATCATGCTATCCATTACAAGGCCAAATCTTTTTTGTAAGGCCTCAGCCACTGCTTCATGTTGCCTAGAAGATGTGAACTTCAGATTATGGGGCAGAAAAGGAAAAGAAGGGACAAGGCCAGCCTTACAACTACCACCTTTGCTGCTTCCATTTTACAGTTCAATTCATTTTATGTTCCTTTTCATTTGGTTTTTGGATTTACCAAGCATAAAAATGCTAATTCCAAAAGTCAGCCACCTTAATACAAAGATTAAATGCAATTGCCCAGTTTTTAACAAAAGGGGCTACATTTATATTGGTTCTCCCATATCAATATAGTTAAACCAGAATACAGAAGGTATTGATAGTAAGAGAAACCTATCAGGAGTTTTAGGATGTTTTTCTCTTTCCAAGTGTGCATGTTAAAAATACACATTGCTGACTTACTCGATACGGAGTCATGAAGACACTGCCCTTCTTGGTCCCTTTAAATGCCTCCGGCATATGTTCCATGTCATGGAATGTCATTTCAATGTGCTCGTAATTCATCAAGATGCTATACTCCAACAAAACAGACAACAGATACTTACTGTCTAGTCATTCTTTTACATCTAAGACATATATGCTTTAACATCATTGGCACAAGAGTTAAACAAATGCAACCTGTAGATCACTAAATACAAACAGGCACACAATGATTATCAGTGAGGTTGTCAGCAACCCTTTTTGTTGAAAATCATCCCCCCAAAATGAGCCAACATTACTCAGCATGACTAATGCCAAAGGCAGTATTCTTAACATAGCCAAAGCTACTACATATGAAATGGCATAATTCAGTAAAAAATTACTTCATTTATTCCACCCAGTTTTAATACTGTAGCAGCAATATCAATGATTCCATCTGTCACTTGGATAGGATTGTTATTTCAATTCATGTATTTTGTGTAGCCTGAATGGAGACAAATTTGCAGCTCTCCTAGTCTTCTACTCTTCCACAGGATTGACTGAAAAAGTTCGTATCAGCCTTTTTCAGTAAATGTTCCTACGCTCTGCAGAAATAAAACTGGAACTCTCTTCGTGTACCATTAATCTATAATCTTTGTTTTTAATGGTGTTAAAATCAGACCTCAGCCTGATGATTTATTATCTTTTAATACTGAAGTCATATTTTCATTTTTATATGCTCTCTTTCATTGCTTCCAGTGAAGAAATATACATAGAAAACTTCGTAATGCGCGAGTATTCAATGTACCCTTCCAAAATGGAACTACTTTTTTGACAAAGGAAGAACAAGGAATGGCAAAAGCATGTTCAGATGAGAAGAACAGGCATGGTGGTAGATTATACTATTTCACCATACTAACATGACCTCGAGAAGCCTTCTAATAGTTTAACTTTGCATTGTAAAAAATTATTATAAGACACTTACGGCATAAGTTCTTTCCTATTGTGGGAATATATATGTTGCTCTTTCTGAGGATATTCTTGGAACTTTGTCAAAGTTTATTTACATCTTTCGTTATATTATTTTGAGTTATTAATTGTTGCTATTAATTCATTTGATTTTGTTTGGATTTGTTGTATTTATTTTTCATGACAATTATAATTCATCTTTTTGTTTGTATATTGGTTGTTTCAATTTACTTGCATAAATATGGAACACCTTTTCTGTTATGGGTGTATTTGTTGTTTTATAAAATTCCACAAGTCTGTACTGATTCAGCAATATATGAATAAAGTTATAAATATATGAGAAATAGCCAAGACAAGTTGGAATAAAAGAGAAATCACAATGTAATTTGGAATATTTATCCTTGTCAGCTTTCCAAAGCTGAAGTATATTGTTATACATTCTGAAATTCATGTTCCCCTTAATGTTACATTTACAAATCAAATTTGCCACCTACATCCATTGCCAATGTTCCAACTTTTATTTTTATTTATTTTCTTCATTTTGCTATTTATTCTCCCAGTTCTTTGTGGTATTCCTTTAATTTCTTTCTCTAAAAAAAACAGCGTGTAGAAACTCTGGTTTTAAGCTGATTCCTGAGCTGGCTTGCATCTATTGACTTGTCAACTGCTCAGACTGGTGCATATTGCCAACAATGGAAAAAGGTATCTTATATTATTGGTATTTACTACTAGCAATATGATCCTGCCCTAGGTGAAAAGGAATCAGAAAGAAATCTTATTTGTTTTAAAGTATCTTCATCGGAAATGAGGGAATTTATTTATTTATTATTTATTTGGTTTGTCAATTGCTTCCAAGATAATAGGTATAAGTAAAAACATAGTTATGAATACATGGGTACATATAAGAAAAATAAAATAAATAAATAAAATAGAATAAGTGAAAGTCTTTGGAAACAAAAAACAAAGACACTTTACAAAATTACACGAGCTGAGGATATTTAGAAAAACATGTTACGGCTCAGGACGAAGTTCTATTACACACAATTCTTCAGTTGTTTTTCCATTGTTAGCTAATTTTGTTTTAGTCTTACTATGCCTTCAATCGCACAAAAGCCAAGACATTTCCAGAAAAATGATCATACTGCAGCATAACAAAAGAGGTCATGAGACTCTAAAGACAAGCCTATTTATGATCGAAAGGATCGGGGTAGGGGGGAGGCTCCCAACACTAGAAAGAGCAAGAAAAGGCGAGATCGGGGCGGACAGATGGCGAACTTTCTCTCCCCGCCCCCGGAGGCGGGGCAGCTGCGACGGGAATCGGGAGCCGGGGAGTAAAGGGGGAAGAGCCACTGACGCAGTATACTTAGACCGGACCCCTATGCCGCCCCCAGTACCTTTCGCTGTTATTGACAATGACGCCGCCTCCCTCCGAATGGTTCCTGTTCAGCGCCATGGCCGCTAAGCAACTGATGACTCCTTTCCCCAACACCCGCTGGACTGAGAGGCTCTAGCCGTTAATAAAGCGGCTCTACGCAAGTTCTGCGAGCCACTTCCGGCTTAGAGGAGCTCTAGGCAACGAACAGAACCGGAAGAGGAATAAAGCGATGGGGGGCGATGCCAAGGCTTGATGGGAAATGTAGTTCGTTGGTTTAAAAGGTGGCTTTTGACCACGGGAAAATTTGCAGAAAAGTGGAAGGGGTGAAGTTTCTAATCACGAGCTTCTGGCTAAATGCACTAGATCAGGGGTCTTCAAACTGGACAACTTTAAGACTTGTGGACTTCAAACTCCCACAATTCTTCCTCCAGTCATGTTAGCTCAGGAATTTTGGGAGTTGAAGTCCACAAGTCTTAAACTTGCCAAGTTTGAAGACCCTTGCACAAGATTCCATTCACAATAATTGGTGCTTTAGTACAGGGGTCTCCAACCTTGGCCACTTTAAGACTTGTGGACTTTGACTCCCAGAATTCCTCAGCCAGCTTTTTTGGAGCTTTGCTGGCTGAGGAATTCTGGGAGTTGAAGTCCACAAGTCTTAAAGTGGCCAAGGTTGGAGACCCCTGCTTTAGTAAACACAACTGTGTAATGTCAGAATAAAGTTTAAAGTTACATAATGCTAATGCTAGTCTCTTAAAGTTTTGCTAGTTAGATAAAACACTTTCAGATTCTGATACTGCTTATTTCACTTCCTTAAAACTATCCCTGGTGCATTTTGGGTTACTCCTGCATATTTTGGTGAGTGTGTCCTTCTTGGACTTATGCAAAAAAAGTATTAATGGGCAACTCTTATAAGATGTTGCAAAAATAAAAGGCAAGAACTTAGGACGTATACTTCCAGACATTTAGAAAGATAGGTCACCTTGCAACTCCTGTTCCATCTGGACTGGAGAATATTGAATAAAAACAACCTATTTCTGTTACATAGGCACAATTGAAGATTTCAATGTTAAATGGCTTGCAATCTGATCCTCAGGGACTGCTGATTATGCTAGGATCACATCTAGCTATAGCCAGTAAGAGCTGCAAGAGAAATTTTCTGATGTTCCTGTGGGAAGTTATCACCCACTCCTCCCCCCAAAAATGAAATATCCTAGGAAATATTAAAAAGGCAGAATATTTTCTCTAAAAAGAGTAGAAACTCAGAAGCAGAAACTCACCTCAAAAGCAGAAACTCAGCCCCCCCACCTTTGCTAATGGGCCATTACTCTGGCCTAGGCCAGCCTATTATACATAACAAAGATCTCAAGATAGAACTATTAATAGGAATTGCCCAAAGCCCTTTCATTACATCATCACCCAGCAAGGCTCAACCAAGCCTGGGACTCAGGACAGCTGACAGAGTTGCCCCTGCATGTCCCCATGGGAGTCTGACAACCAATCAGAATACAAGCTCAAATTCAAATCCCAACAGAGGGTATAAAACCCAGGCACTTTCAGCATCTTAGCTCCTTTTCCTTCTTTCTTCACCCAAAGCATGTGATCCTGTCCACCATTAAACCAAACTTTCCAAGCAGTCACCATGTTTCCAGTGTCTTTCTTCCCCACTTGGAACTGAACCCAGAAGGCTATTTCTTCCAACATTCCTCTCAGAGACTTATTCACAGTATCTGACGCATAAAAGAGGGTTTATTTATTTATTTATTGAATTTATATTGCCGCCTATTTGCCTATGGCGACTCAAGCTGGCTTACAGAATGTAAAACCATATTTAAAAAACAAAACAAAGCAATAAAAACTAATACAAAGAATCAAATAAATTAATAAAGTACAATAGAACAAAATCTGGGGGGGAAAATCATCCCCCAACTCCCACCCACTCCACCCTTGACAACAGCAGATCACACAAGCCATTTGATAGGCTCCATCCTGCTCTGGGTTCCTCAGGCTTGCTGGCAGAACCAGGTCTTCAGCATCTTCGGGAAGAGTATTAGAGTGGGGGCCATTCTAATCTCTGGGGGAGTGATGTTCCAGAGAGAGGGAGCCACCATGGAGAAGGCCCTTCTTCTGGGTCCCACCAGGTGTATCTCCCTCAGGGATGGGACCCACAGCATTCCATGCCTCCCTGTTCTGATGTGTCAGGTAGATGTGACCGGCCTGTGTTTATTCCTGTGTTGCTCCTAAACCAGGGGTTTAAACTCGATTTCATTGAGGGCCACATCAAGGTTGTGTTCGACCTCGAGGGCCGGGGGAGGAGTGGGGTGTGGCCATGGTGGACGTGACAAGGGACTTGTGTCAGGGCACCTGTGGTGACCAAGTGCTAAGGCAGGACTTCACTGAGATCCTCCCTCACTCTCATTATAATCTCCTCCCTTCCATTTTCCCCCCCTTCACTCTTCATTCTTCTTCCTTCCCCTCTTTCTTTATTTTTCCTTCCTTACTCTTATTCTGCCCTCTATAATTACTGACGGAATGTATAAAGGCAGATAGATAATTCTACAAAGGCATCCATACAAAGTCTTTTTATTGGTTCATCAGGCATCCTCAAGATAACTCACAGTTACATTGAGATTCATCTCAATGTCCAATTCTCTGCATAGCTGCACTTTATGGTGTAAAAAGATGGTAATCTCTCATCCCGATAATGATAGAGCAAAGGGTGAGGCACCAGCATGCTGCTGGGGTCCAAGCAAGAGTGAAGAAACCTCCCCCAACCCACCAAGGGTCAATTCAGTGACCATTCAGGATTACAGATGTGGTCACATGACATGAACCACATTTCCCAGGATAACTTAACTACATTTACCATGATGCATTCCCTTAAGGGGACAGCTCCCAATTCCTAACTAACTATCCCAAATCCCATTACCTATATACTGGCTGGGCAGCACACTCCCCGCCTGGAATTATAAATTCCACTACAAACTAAATATTAATAACTATATAACTAAGATAAACAGTAAACAATAATAAAGCATCAAACAAAGCAAAGCATGCAAAGCTTGAGGTTCAATCTTCAAGTTCAGCCTTTCTCCGCATCAACATTAGGTCGGTGAACAGTCTGGTAAGCTATGCAGAGAATTGGACATTGAGATTAATCTCAACGTAATTGTGAGTTATCTTGAGGATGCCTGATGAACCAATAAAAAGACTTTGTATGGATGCCTTTGTGGAGTTATCTATCTGCCTTTATACATTCAGTCAGTAATTATAGAGGACAGAATAGTAAAAGGATAGTTCTCCTCTTATTCTGATAATGGTGGAGCAAGGGGGTGAGACAGCAGCATGCTGCTGGGGTCCAAGCAAGAGTGAAGAAACCTCCCCCAACCCACCAAGGGTCAATTCAGTGACCAATCAGGATTACAGATGTGGTCACATGACATGAACCACATTTCCCAGGATACCTTAACTACATTTACCATGATGCATTCCCTTAAGGGGACAGCTCCCAATTCCTAACTACCCTGTTTCTCCAACAATATGGCCTCCCCCAATAGGAAGTCCCAGCATGTTTTATAGGCATGAAATGAAATTAAGCCCCTCCCCCCAAATTATGTCCTATATTAAAACATGTGAAATGGGGGGAATGGTGGGGGGGCTTGACGTTAGAAAGTACTTTTGTTGCACACCTGGATATGGTGCTGCCTGCGTTGATCCCGATACGAAGTGCCCCACCAACGCCGAGGTCAACATCCAGCCGCCGCCGCCCGCCCGCCCGAAGATGCAAGGGGGGGAATTAAGTCACCCCCGAAAAGACGGCCTAGCCATTTTTTCGGGGCTCAAAAAAAAATAAGACCAGGCCTTATTATATGAGAAACACGGTAACTATCCCAAATCCCATTAAACTGTCTGGACAGCACAACTCTCTTCCCATATTTTCTTGTCTTTGCTCTTTCCCTTTTTCCTTTCCTGCCCCTTCTTGCATACTCAAATGCAAAAGGGGAAACATTTCTCTTTTTCTCTTTAGTTTTGATAGCCCTCTGCCAACCAAAATGGGGCACGGGGCGCAGCCCATTTTTGGCCTGGAAGGCCTCCTGCAGCACTCTAGCAGCCGAAACAGGGTGCAGGGGGGTTTCCAGGCTGAAAATGTGCAACGGGAACCTGTGTGCTGTAAGAGGTTGTCCAGGCCAAAAATGGGCCATGGAGGAGCCCACACACATCCCTCTCACGCCCCATTTTCACTAGCAGAGGCACTGTGGACCGGTCCTTTGCTCTTTGCAGGCCGGTCCTGTGGGCCAGATCTAAGCTCCTTGCAGGCCTTGAGTTTGACACCCCTGTCTGAAGCAATAGAATGCCTTCTTTCTTCCATTATAAAGACAGCTCAGATCATCTTACAACCCATGGACCACATCTGGCCCTTTGGCTATCCCTATCCAGCCTGCATGAGATCAATAAAAAAATAGAGATTAAATGTAAATAAATGCCGCCATGCGTACAACTGCATTGCTTTTATTTTGGATGCGACTTTTTAAATATGTGTGGGCATGCATACTGGCACATTTTCAGATCTCTATTAGTTCAGCCCTTCACAACAGTCCCAGTTTCTTATGTGGTCTCTTGGGAAAATTACTTGCCTACTCTGGCCCAATGCATTTCTAACCAAACTCTTCTAATGAATGCTTCTTTTGGTTTTAATGTACACCTTTGAATTTGTTTGTTTGTTTTTGGATTTTTTAAATTGCCAGATGCTTTCAAGGTTCAAGTTAAAATAAAATAGTAAAATAGTTTATTTCAATTTGGCTCATTCCATTTCTTTTCAGAACTCATTCTGTGGTTTATATATAAGCAACGTGTAGTTTGTCACTCATACATAGTTGCTTAGTCATGTGAATAATGATTTTCACTTCCATTAATTCCTATTCATAGTTGTGCTCTTCCCTAAAGGGGCCCTCCATCCATAATATACACAATAATTTGGCATTGATGCCCCATCCAACCAAGTTGACTTTTGTCTGGCTTGTCTGTAATGAGCAAAAAATCTGTTGTCTGACACATAACAGAAAGAATGTAATTTTCCCATTCAGAGGAAGTTTTGTCTTGTTTCCTGAGCTGATATCTCAGGCAACCCTATCATGAAACCCTGCCTCCATCCTTTTTAGTTTTACAATCTATATAAAAATCCCTATTTCTCCTCTTAGGTTCCTATTATTCTTAATGGGGCAGCAGGCAGTGAAAACTAATTTGTGATACCTTAAAGCAGAGGTCTTCAAACTTGACAGCTTTAAGACTTAAACTCCCAGAATTCCTCTTCCAGTCATGTTAGCTCAGGAATTCTGGGAGATGAAGTCTACAAGTCTTAAACTTCCTAAGCTTGAAGACCCTTGCCTTAAAGGCTTAAGAACAGGGGTGGGATTCTACCAGTTCGCACCTATTCTCTAGAACCGGTTGTTAACATTCTAAGCAGTTCGGAGAACCGATTAGAAGAAATTACTGGCCTAATCCTGTAAGGAAGGCAGGAAGGAAACATTCTGGTGTTGCTTACAGAAACTGCCTATCCATTAACCCTTATTACATTCTTGGCAGGACTAGACTTCCTGTCTCTGGAACTTCTCTGGAGTTTTTTCCCCCTCCTTTGCTGGTACTTTGCTTGTGTAGGGTGACCATTCAAACTTACAATGGCACTGAAAAAAGTAACTTATGACCATTTTTAACACTTACGACTGTTGCAGCATCCCCAGTCTTGAGGCCAGGCGAGGAGATGCGTGCCTCGATGTGAGTGATATTGAGTTGGCCACATCCAGCCAATATCATCACCACCAAGCCATGTCCACCACCTAAGCCATGCCCACAGAACCAGTTGTTAAAAAATTTGAATTCCACCCCTGCTCAAGAATCATTATTGTATAAGCCTTCTAGTCTATTTTGAATTTCATTCAGCAATTCAAGGGAAGTTTTCAAATTGTTTTCAAACCTACAAATTAAAATAAGTTTTTGAAATGTGGCCTTGCACTTTCCAAACCCACTTCCAAATTATCACTCTTTACTAAATAGTTATACAATAATGCAACTTAATTTTTCCAGGTACATTGTTTTCAGCTGAAGATTGGATAGTAAAGAAACAAGCAAACTTGAACCTGTGAAAGTGATGATGCCCAATGCACATGGTGATATTATGCAAGTGTTAACCTAAATCATCTTCTAATATCTGGTACAAGCATGTAACTCATGGCATCTGTATGATAATATACATGTTTTGTCATTTGCCATTACACCACTCCTATGGATCCCTCCAATTGTTAAAAAATGCAGCATTTTTATAATGGGAACATATCTTCTCAGCTGTTCTCATTGTGTATAAAACATGCATGCTTATATTAGAAACTCAAGAGCATATGTAGAGAATACATTTGGCTTTACTCTGGTCATGATGCCAACAAGAATAATCAGGTAATGCCCTCCTCTCCCAATTGCTGCTTCAGTGCTTTGGGGAGGGCATTAAGTTAACCATTAATTAGTGTGAATGGAAAGAGAACAACTCATGGTTTTGAGTCTGCCCTTTTAGCTATCTCAATAATTTTGAACCATTAGATGTCATTAACCAGATTTTTTGTTTTCTCAAACACCAGAATGTACTAGCTCAGTATTTCATTTCATTGTCCTTCAACATTACTGTATGTTTTTACAATAAAAGGGACTAAATCATCTGAAGCAGATTCTGACCAGTTCTGGAGAACTGGTAGTGGAAATTTTGAGTAGTTTGGAGAACCAGCAAATACCACCTCGGACTGGAGATTTTACAGTATTCTTCCCCTGCCATGCCCACCAAACCATGCCCACAGAACCAGTAGTAAAAATTTTTTGAATCCCACCACTGATCTGAAGGCCACATATAGGTAGCAGAAAGCACATGGAACTGTGAGACAAGCTTAACTTTTAGTCTTTGCCACATAGAACAGGCATATATACTGCCAAAGCAAAATAAATAAAAACATATTTTTGTGGTTTGAATTATTTTTAATTCCAGTTTATTGCAGTTTATACCATAGATTTTTATAACAAAATTTCCTGGCTGGCCCAGCTGTGGATAAAATACATTTTTCCAAAGCTTTCTTCCAAACTAAATGCTCCCAGAACCTTGTGTACAAATGAAACCTTATGATCAGATGTAGAAGAATAACTAGGCAAGACCAGAATGTAATGAATGAGAGTTAGGAATATTAATTTTTAACCACATTATGACAAGTTTAATGCTGGAGTGTTCCAAAAGCTTAGAATACCTGCTGCATTCAATGGTCTAAGAATAATTATCATGTGATTATAAATGATTTCATGCTCTAAAGATTTGTATTGTTAATCTTTAACCAGAAAATATAAAGGAATTTCCAGTCTGCAGCCTCTCACTGGTGTCTAGTCTACACATTTCCTTTTCATAACATTTGAAACTCCCTCTCTACTATCAAACTTGGCAGCATGACTGATAAAATATAATGATGTAGTTTCCTGAGAAGCTGAAGCAGATGATTCAAAAAAACCCTACACTTTAAATCACTTTAACTCATTTTTAAAAAAATCAATTCTTATTGTGAATGTTTTTGAAAAAAGAAAATCCTGTCCCAGCCATATGTATGACACAACTCTATTATTTTGGTAGTATTTGAATCCAATTGAACAAACTCCTCAAATTAAGTGTGGCCTTGCTACCATCAACCAGTGGTTCAGTAAATCACAAACTATAGTACTGTGGTGGCAAACCTAGGGTACGTGTGTCACAGGTGGCACCTAGAGCCCTCTCTGGGCACATGTGCCATCGCCCCAACTCAACTCCACCGCACATGTACGCGTGCCTCCCACCAGCCAGCTGGCCTTCGGGTCTCTGCCACGCATGCGGGGGGCATGGGCACATGCAGGGGGTACACACACACGCGGGGGGGGGGCTGCCTTGCATTTTGGGTACGTGTGCACGCATGCGCACATGCTTTGGGCACTCAGGGCCTAAAAGGTTCGCCATTACTGCTACAGTACCTACTCCCCTTACAATAGCTGCATTATAAAAATGAAGGAACTTAGTATCTACCTCCCCTAACTGGGATCATCTGCATGTAGATCCTCTCCTCACAGAACTGTGCCTTCTGTCCTGTTGGGGACAATGAAATCCTCTCCACCATCTTGAGAGCCCCTTCTGTCAAGCTCTTCAGTGGTACTTCCATCTATTTCAGTGACTATCTATCTTTAAATGTTAAAAAAGTCCTAATTTCAAAGTGGAGTGGATTATGTACTACTTTGACTTTCTTACAAATTCAAATGCCCATGATCTATCTTTATTATAAACCCTGTAACCTTCCTAACATTAATTAATTGTATATAAATTTAAGATACTAGATTCCAACATGCAATTCAATATGCACATCATGTACATATCATTTTTCTTTTATAGAAAGATTGTGAAAATCTTCTTTGAAAAAAAAAAAAGAACACAAGACGTGTATTTCAGGACTATGCTGCAGTGCTTTCATTAACAGAAGGATACACAAACAAAACTATAAGGACCTCACATTTTTTTTAATGAAAGGCAGGAACATTTCAGTGAGGCCCAGCAGCAAAGAAAAGTACTCTTATTAATTTCATGATTAATCAAATCTACTATACTTTCAGTTTGGATACAGGATATAATGAAACCAAATACCTTTTGGAGACAACTAATGTGCTCACTAATACTGCAAAACCCTCTTGTAGCAATGTAATCCTGAGATCATAGAATTAATGAAGTGCGCCAGCATTAACAAAATTATCCTGTGATGGCAAAAAAAAATCTTGTCTCTAAACTAATTTTTCTCCTTGTTCAGTCATAATTTACATTATGAATGCTCATCTTCTAGAAAGAAAGGAATCCAATGGATGGTTTATTCAAACTCAGCTGTTAATCCTGTTCTAAACAAAACAACCTTAAAAAGTCACAAAACAGTTTTTAAAAAGCCTAAGCTTAACATAAAACTTGGCTCTCCTCATATGTTAACTTGAAATCTTTTTTCTTTTAAACAATAGCAGCTAGAATTTCCTCGTCCCTTCTATCAGCATACCTAAATTATGGTAAATTTATAAATGTTTACAGTGTCCTCTTAGCATATTTGGAAAGGATGGATTTTATACACTTTGTATCCTTGTTACACATGAAAGTTCAATTTCCATTCTCCAATGGTCTTTCTTCCATTGCACTTCCATGGATCTGTATTCAAAAGACAGCTAAGAAAAGCAGAAAATATCATAGAAGAAGGAATCTGCGGCCCTTCAGAAGCTGATAACCCTCAACTTCCATCAGATTCAACCAGCCAGTTACTCCAGAAAGCCACCAAATCTCCATTTTTGTAATGCTTCTGTGCCTGTAAGATGCTTTAAGGAAAGGGGAAACTTACAACCTCAGTGCTTACACATACTGCTCTATTGCGTAGGTACTCATCTCTTGAGTAGCTGACATTCATATCTGCAACTCAGTTTACTTTGTACTTTTTAACCCAATATTAATAAACGGGCACATGTAGCATTAAAGCACAGTGTACAGAGTATGCAATGTGACCGGGATGGAAACATGCAGGAACCATTGCATAGACAAAAGTGACAAGAACATCTTAAAATCCAAAACAAGGAGATAACATTTGGAAGCAGCTCAGGCAGATGGCATCCTAATTCACTGAACTACAAAGAAGTGATGGTATATTACAATCAGACTTGCAAGACTCAATTATTGTAGCCGATCTCAGTAAAAACTGTATCCTTCCTTTGGAGATCAGTTCCTGAACTGGTCTACCTAGTGGGGCTGACACACAGCCACAGATGCTTCATTTAATTTCCAAATTATATTTCTAATATTTAGACTAGAATTTAGATTTAAGCTAAGAATAAACTAAAGCTCCCCACAGCCCCATAGTTTTTCTTGCTATTGTAGTCCAAAGCTGAATATATTTGTTCATATGTCATTTGCTCTGCTGACAGCTGACACCACTGTTTTCTCCACAGTAGGTTGTTTTTTTCTTTTTTCAAACGCAATGGAAGAGCAGTATTCATCTAGCGACATTTAATAACTAGTGATGGCCTTCAGCATACATTTTTGATCAGTGGTAGTATTTTTTATGTCTGCTATTATGAGGATGGGTTTCCATGGTACCATTAATGTTACTTGTGAAACAGAGCAGAGTCTCTGAAGATACCATTGGTTCGTATAGATGAAGTGGAGATAGTCATTTGCTTTAGATCAAGCCTTTTGTAAATGATCCCTAATTATGTCCAAGAGAAGAAAATGTTTTGCTGAAAAGTGCTTCTTTAAATGTTGATATTTATCAAATAAGTAAAAAAAAAAGCAGCAACAGTATGATTAATTCATCAACACTAACTCAGAAAGATGACGCAGTGCTCCAGCACAGATGTCACAAACATGTCAAATTCTTTATCCTTGGTCACACACTGACCAAATTATCGGCGCTTAAGTACTGAAACACAGTCTTTTTTCAAAGGCCCGAGCTGCATGTGAGCATCTACGCTTTCGAGAAAAAAGGCTGGCTTGAGGTTGTGTGTGAACAGTGCTGGAAACTGGTGGTTGATCTTATTCTGGAAAGGGTCAAAATGTCCCTTTTTAAAGCGAGCCACTTTGAACTGCTGGAGACAAGTCATCTTGGAATCCTTGACTCCATAAAATGTCAGCACCTTCTCTGAATACTCCAAGTACACCCCAATAGTATGAAAAAATGACTGCTGTATAACACAGTCAAATCCGCCAAACCAGGCAACATAGTTCTGGCCGTTCCATTGCAGACAGCATGACTTCTCATTCCTGCCTAGGCGGCCCCGGTCATATGATTCCTGGGGATGGAAATCTTCAGTGATGATGCCAATGCTCACCCAACCATCTATGATTTCCACTTCCCAGTAATAGTTGCCACGGTTCATAAGATTCTCGCCCAATACTTGCTCACAGTTGATGAACCTGGTTGAGGTCTCAGGGTAAGCGATGGGATTCAGCACACGCTTAGCCCCCTTGGTCCCAAAGAGTTGGATGAACTTGTCAGCAGTATCACTGTCCAAGTCAATGATGAATGCAGCTGTACAAAAACAAATATATATAAAAAGGCTTCAAAATGATAAACAAGGAAGGCACATGGCATAAACATGCCCCACTCCACAAAAAAGCAGTGTTCTCATATTAAACCATGGCTTGATTAATCTTGATTTACCAAAGGAATGTTTAGGAGACCATATTTAATATTTGAGGAGGAAGTTAGGACTTCAGTTAGTGGAATACTGAAGCAAGATGGCTATGATGATCTTTGTGTTTGTGTGTGTGTATGTAGATAATATTTGCATTTTCAGAATGGCAGGAACGTTTATCTTAAAATGCTAGTTACTGTAGTTAAAATATTCATATACTACTTCCTATTTAGACATTTCAAAGTGGTCTACACTAAAAATCACCAAATAAAAGAAAATTAGGTAACAAAACTAGGTTAAAAATATACCTTTAAATATTATAAAATGCTATAGAGCCAAACAAAAAAAAAGAAAAAAGAAATATAGTATCTCTGCAGACACTGCTGCTTAGAATTCTGTATGACATTTCAATCCACAAAAAATGACAACAAAGCTTATCTTATGAGCCAATGAAAAAGGCATGAAAACCAAGGAGAACAATACAGAAAACAAATGGCCTTACATTTGAGAAAATAATCTCGCGATTCCAAACTGGCAGGGTTGATGCTCCTTTCTGAAACCTGCGGTTCAATTGTCACTGTGAAAAGAAGAATTTGTCATCAATATGTACTGTCAACACTGCAGACAGAACTGAAAATATCATCACCATAAAAAAGCCTTTTGTCCCAAAGCAGTAACTTTTTCCTGGTTTTAGAGGAAGGCAAATTGATATTCAGCTAGATGGAGGCACATCTTCTTATGGTTGCATTCTGTGATCTTCATAGAACATATATAGGCTTAAAAATCACCTGCTGCATAAAACATTTTTAGGAATGAAGGCAGATATATGTGTCCCAGTGTAATGTTGCAGAATGCAATCTGGGTTGGTGAGTTCACTTTCTGGTGAGAGAGAAGTTCCCTGAGGTTGGGCTCCAGCATGAATCTGAAAGCTTGGAAGACTAAACCTCTGGTCCCAGTGTCCGACCCAGATTGGATCATGAAACATTTTTAAACTGATAATGCATCACAAGAGAACAATTGCATATGTTAACATAAGATCTAGCACTGTACAGTACTGCGCATTCTGTATAACTGGTAGGGATACCAGCAGAAAACTCAGCTGAGCTGGCAAGTTTTCCTTGTTTCTACAAACACTCATCCTTTTCTATATTAACATGTGCAACTTTTTTGGACTGGGCATAAGTAGCAGAGCCAGTTTTCAAAGGACTCTGTGGGTTACTGCCAAGACCTTGGGGGAATCAAGAAACTTTAAAGTATTTATGGGAAATCTCCATATTCCCTGTTCAACTTTGTGCTATGTGATCATACATTGTCTCTGGCAGTTAAAAGAATTGCTAAGCTGGGTTTTTGGTTTTTGGTTTTTTTTTTTAGAACTAAGGAGTACAGAGGAGTATGGGGATGTCTTGAAGAAGATAGTGGCAAGTGTTGGGAAAACATGACCTTAGCCTGGGAAAGACGAGAGAAAAACTCAAGACTCTCTTTAATATAAGAGAGCAGGGATGAGAAATGCCAGGCTTTCAAGCGTCTATTAATACAGCCTACAGTATATCAATAGAGATCTATTCTTTCTTGTGCTGCTGTTTCCCGACCTGGCCTACATCCAAGGGCTGACACAGGCTCTGTGGAGTTTGCATGGAAACTGTTTTTACCATTTGCAGAAAAAGAAAAAAAAAAAACCTGCCTCACCCTGATTTTTGCTTATTGGCCTGAGCAGATCTCTGAAAGAGAAAAACAATTCTTTCATAAGCTCCATTTCCATTTTTGTTTTGTTTTGCATATGATCAAACAAATGTACAAAACATGATGTGGGGTGGGGTGGGAGAGGAATGCAAACTTTTTATTTGCCTTCAGGGAAAAGCAGTGATTTTCATCCCTGATGTGTATCTGAGTTGTTACGGCACTAAAGTGATTTATGACTGCTTTTCACACTTACGACTGTCGCAGCATCTCTATGGTCGTGTGAGCAAAATTCAGATGCTTGGCAACTGCTTCATATGTATGACAGTTGCAGTGTTCCGGGGTGACGTGATCCCCTTTTGTGACAAGCCAAAGTCAATGGGAAAACCTGATACACCTAACCACCGTGTTACTAACTTAACCTCTGCAGTGATTCACTTAACAACGGTGACAAGAAATGTTGTAAAAAGGGGCAAAACTCACTCAATGAATGTTTCACTTAGCAGCATAAATTTTGGGCTCAATTGTAGCCATAACTCGAGGATTACCTGTAGTTTCAATGTAATGGGGTTGGGGAAGGTAATAATGCTGGCAAGATGTCAAAATGAGAGTATATACTGTAATAAGCTCTGGCAGTTCTTTTAGGTTTTTCTATTTAACTTGCTATGAAAGATAAGCATTTGTTAATTACCGTTAAAATCCAAACTTCCCTGCCAGCGGCTGTCAGATGCAGAACAGCTCTAATGTAATAATGTTTTAAACAGCTGAACGAAGAAAACACAAACAACTAAGATTTCAAACTTAGAAATGAGCCAGCAATCTTCATCTGCAACTGAACAAGCAACATGAGCTTTCAGTCTGGCAGGGTAAGAGTCTGGAAATCAAAAACTAGCAAGTAAAAAAGCTTTTCCTGTTCTGTTATTTCAAGGACACCAGCATTGGATATGTTTCCCAAACCACGAGTAACCACACCTAGTGATGTCTGTTTGTTGCCTGTTTATATATTCGAATCATTTTTTGAAACATCTGAGTGCTATTAAAAGCCTAAATAACTAAGACTGCTTAGAGTCTTCCTATCTTGCGATTTTTGTCAGTTGCATCTCTTCACAACACTTTTAGATGGTGCTTATTTTGCTTCTTTTCAACTTGAAAGGCCAGCATTTCATTTTGATCTGCTAATCACAAATGCTAACTCAAAACTGTTTTTGTGCCCCTTCTATAGTGCCACAGGGGACTTAAGAGATATAAATTGCACCCACTGGTTTTGAATATCCTCCCCCATCGAAGTTCTAAAATAAAGACTTATCAAAACTCTACAGAATAGTTTACCATAAAAAGCAAAGTTTGCATGCTACTGTTGCACAAGAAAAAAGAATTAGGTACCTTCAGAAAAAAAATCAGAGACTAATATGAAAGTTATAAATATGAAAGCTCTGAAAAGTTGCATGAAAGAAAAGAAACAAGAACCTCACAGTAACAACAGTTGACAGATATGTAGATAACAACAAAATTGACATCTTAGGGCAAGTAGCATGAATACTTTATCATAATGTGCTAAATAAGCCAAGAATTAAGTACGCAAACCCAATGAACTAAGCCAAACTGAATAAATCATACTGTGGCTTAGCACAGGGGTCCCAGTCCCTAGACCATGGCCTATTTGGAACTGGCCCACTGCTCACATGGCCCAGTTCTCCTCTCCCCTCTAGCTGGGCCACCAAGCTATAACAGTGGGGGACTGCTGGCTTAGCATAATGGACAGACTGAGTGAATGGATGCCAGGCTCCATGGCTGACATAAATCTCCTATTCCACAGCCATATAGATCTGGTACTTCAGATGAAGGGCAACTTTTGAAGGACAAGAATTCTGCCCACGTCTCAGGGTTCCTTCCATTATGAGATGGGTGGCTATAAAAATTCAATAAATGAACAAAATTACAAACCTTCTGATATCCCATGATGAAAAAGTCCATTCTCACCCTTCCCTGACAGTTGGTCCCATTGGTTCTTGCAAATATTTCCCAGCAGCTCCTTCACAGCAAACACGGCCTGACTGGATTTAATAAAACTCAGTTCTCTGGGGAAGTTTGAACATGCAAGGTTTTTTTCCTCAGCTGCTATTTTTAATGCCTGGAATTCCTGGTCAAGAAAACAAACAAAGTTACAGCAATTGTTTGACTATAAGGTCTATTCAGCAGATACAACTCTTCTCCAGTCACTAACATTTAAGGCTCAAAACTCAATACAGATATGGCAGGAGTTTGAAGTGGGGGGAAGGAGGGGTACACAACTCTACTGGCTTTATAACTACTGGCCTACTCTGTTCCTGGATCTTCATCTGGAACAGCATCAAATCCAAGAGAGCCTTCTCCTGATACTGTATGGCCCCTTGTCTCCAAGAGTGAAAGAAATGAGAAAACATTTCTCTAGCAGAGATCCTGATGGGAATGAACATGTGATCTTGGATGAATAAAAAGCAGACAAGTGATGGGAGAATACAGTAAAAGAAAAGCATTCGGGACACATTCATCCACTCATATGGAACCCCTCCCTGGTAGACACAAACTATTAAGCATAGCATCATTAGCCCTTTATATTAAAGACAAGTGCATATAGCTGTTGCTGTCCTATGACTATATTGATGGAGACGCCTGGACGCTATTTCACATAATGGGCTTTTTAGGTACCAACCAAACATATTTGTACTGTGCAAATAGATACGGGTATGGAGCTGGCTCTTGAGCAAGAGCTCCATAGTTACTGCTGGACTTTCTCCAAGGGGAACTGATGCATCCTGAGTGCCCAGGTGGAGAAGAATACCATGAAGCCTATGCTGTCTCTCTACTGGCAACTGAATCACCTACAAAAATAATTCTTGGAGCACACCTGCAGAAAAGTGATGGTGTCCGTGCTGGGGACTTTCTCCAGGTTCAGCTTGTGTTCCATCAACTGGGCATGTCGCTCTTCTTTATGCCGCAGCTCCTCCTCTGCTTCACCCAGCATGGCTCTTTCATCAACCTCAATGAAACCAAGCACTTCCTTCTTAAAGGTTGCCAGGACCTTGGTGGCCTCGGCAAAGAGATTGTTGACCTTTTCCTTCTCTTTCTGAGCAGTAGCCTTAAAAAATAAAGATGGATTTATTCCAACAAAAATCTTTTGTCATATTATCATTGCTTAAAATACGAATAAACCAAGCTCCCATCCCAAATAAAAACAAATGAATTATCATGTGAAACCTACATTTAAAAAGTAGCCTGAGAAAATACAATATGGAACCCACCAAAAGAATCATTTTTAAAAATTACTAACAATTATAGGGACAGTAGGCAATCAACAAGTTTTACCCTGCTTCCGGTTTGAGCTTCTTCGGCGACAGACAGAAATCTGCGATCGTGCGCGGTTTCGGTCTGGGCTTGCCGCTGGAGCGCCCTCAGTGGCTGGTTTCGAGGCTAAGCCACCCCGTAGAGGTGGTGAAGGTGGGGAGACTGCCAGCTGGGTTGAGGAGAGCCGCATCTCTCCTCCCCAGCTGGCCATTACTCCCTTTCCCGAAGGCGGTTGCAGCGGTGGTCAGAAATGGCCACCTCAAAGAAGAACTTGACCGGAAAAGAATGTGCAGGAGGAAGATAAGAAGTAAAAGTTTTGGCTGACCGGGTTAAATTGCAAAAGCAACAACTAAGGTACCCTGGAATTTAAATTAAAAAAAATAACATCGTTCCCAAAGAAGAGTCTGAAGCAGCGAAGGAAAGTGAAAAGGGAAAGGTTTGGTTTTTTTTTTCTTCTCTCCCTTTCCCTATACTGACAACTAAGAGACTTAAATAAGAAATCGGGGAAAAATCCGCTTTGACATCAACAGGCAATTAAACTGAAAATAAAACAAAATGTCAAAGGGGAAATAAATTTCTAAAAAATTTTATAAGCAGGAAAGGAAAGAAAAAGAATAAAAGGGCAGGATCTGGAAAAAAGGGAGGAGACTGCCTGGAATTAAAAGGAATCTAACTTCAACAAGACTTCTAAAAGATACATTTTAACTGAAGCTTGGCAACTAAATAGTAGAACCCCAGGAAGAGAAAGTGAAAAAAAAGCAAAAAGAAACAGCTTGCGTATATTTGGATTACTTGGTGATCTTTGGATTCTTGGTTATTGCATTTGAATGACTAAAATTAATCGGGTGGTTGTTTAAAAATTTATACAATGGCACTACTTCTGGATGAATTGAAAATGGAACTTAAAAAGTACAAAGAAGATGCACAAGAAGGGAGAGGCTCTTTCGGCTTCGGTTTTCAATTCTTAGAAATGGAGATTTGGAACTATGAGAAACAACAAGAAACATCTGCAAAACAAGAAGACTGGGACAAAGAAGAAGCCATCTTTAATGAACAAGTAATTCTATGTGGGGAAGAAAAAGGAAAGGGGGAAAGAGAATGGAGAATTTAAGACTTAAAAAAACAACCAAAGAAAAGAAAAATAGTTCGAAAAATAAGTATAATATTGGAAAGCAACAGAAGAGGGGAATACAGAAGAGAGAAATAGAGGTAGAGAGACAAGGGGGTAAAAAGGGGAGAGAGAAGAAGAGAGGGAAGAAGGAAAGGAAAAGAAGTTACAAAGGACAGAAACAAGATATAGAGAAACAGGGCCTATTTAGAGATAATGGGTGAAAATTTAACTGAAAAAGGGATTTTGTAAAGGTACATAAGATTGTATTGTTATATTAGTAATAGAAATAACTTTAGAAAATTGGAAACAATGTATGATTAAAATGAGGGATAAAATAGTTACTGTAATCTAGTGAAATGTTTGTTAATAAAATAAATGAAATAAAATAAATGAGAAAATTGAATTAGGAAGGGATGGGAACATTTTAATTAGTTAATGTTTTATAAAATATAAGTGAAGGGGGGGGGAATTAATTATGGAAAGCTTATAACTGTTCCCATAGAAGTATGATATTTAATTGAAAATGTTAAAGAAGTGAAGATTTTAATGAATCATTAATGATAGAATTGAATTGGAATGTGTTGTTTTAATTACATATATTTATAATCTTTTTTTTTTTTAAGAATATAGTGTGTATTTTAAGAATGTACCAAGCAGAATCCGAATGGAAGTTATGTATTATATTGAATGTTATAACTTTAAGGTATATATTGAAGTCTAAATAAGAGTTAAATGGATAAACTTAAAAGATATAAACGTGTCATACTCCAATCAGCAACTACAGGAGAAACTTTGTTTAATGAGAAAAGATAATATGAAATTGAAACAGGACAGACAAAAAAGGATAAATATAATGATTCGAATTGAGGCGAGATAATTAAAATAAAATTGAGAAAATTAAAAGAGGGGAGAAGCTATGTAGAAAATGTAAAACAGTAATAAGATATGGAATAGAACATAAAAATGAGCATGAAATTGAATTTGTGTCTGTACGAAGAAATGTAACCAGGGATTACGCTACTTTCAAAAAAGGTGTTTTATTTGTATTTTTTTGTGAAAACTCAAATAAAATGTACAAAAACAAAACAAAACAAAAAAACAAGTTTTACCCTTTCTCTCAAACTCTATACTGAGGTTTGGCTATTATAAAGAAATCAGGAGAAGTGACTCAGCCTACCAATTTTCCTTAAGGTTCTAGAAGGCTTTCCACTAGTACAGCAATGATCCAGGAGGAGCAGGGCTGAAGATTTAGTGATTATTTTTTTTAGAGCTTTCAAGCAGGTTAAAGACAGGAATGGGAGCAGAAAGCTTCCTATTCAGATTCCTAATCAGAGAAAAATTATGGCAAAATTGCCAAATTTTATAGATTTGGCTTTGCTTCATTTGGGGAAGTTTATATGGGTAGGAATGAGGGCCCTTTATTTCCTAAACAAGAAAAAGGGAGAGGGGATACAAACAGTTGAAATTCAGTTATTTTCCTGACAAATTTAAGACGAACTATCTTCAGATGCCATTAGCAACAGATGGAGTGATGGAGGATTGTATGTAACCCATGAAATCACCTTTACTTTTCAGTGATAAATACCTATCTCATCCACTAACTTGGTTCTTGGATAAAGGAGTTTTCCCCTAAAACTGGGGGATTTCATACTGGAGAAGAAAAACATAAGCTGCTTCTCCCTGAAAATTTTTATAAAAGCTGCTTCTTAAAAAGTTTTCTAAGAGTGCATTTAGGGCTGTATCTCTTGGCAAATTGAGTACAGCTAAGGTCTTTGTGTGTGTCATTTCTTTCCTTGTCCTTCAGACTCACACACTTCTTTTCCATCCCTCATTTTAATACTTTTTCCTAATTCAATTTGTTGTGCTGTTCTCTTTGCAGGCTAATCATATTGCTGCGGAAAACTTAAAACTAGCATTAAAGTGGAATGTAAATGCTGAAAAAAGAAGAGAGGGATATGAGAATACTCCCCATCTCTTAACGAAGGCTAAGAAACTGGAAGAAGTTTTTTAAAAAACCCACCATGGCTGTTCTAGAAATACCGCAAAAAGTAGCAATTTGGGAATGGAATGTTCTGGAATTATCAGGAACATTACATTCTCAAATTGAGGGAATTTTTTGCAAAGTTGTAGAGTTTTGCAATTTCTAAGGAACAGCATCCAATCCTGATTCCAATTCTTTTTCCCTATCATGAAAGTTATCCATGAACTTTATCTTTGCTCTACAGTACTACTTTTCTACAGATATGGGGCCCCTACTCCAAGGATCAAACATTAAGCACTGTCACTATCTGCTATTCAAAGAAAGAAGCCTCATGTGATTCTGTTGCATTTGTAATTTAGTTCTCAGGAAACATTTGCATAAGAAATGGTGGAGCAGTACATTTGTTTTTTATTTATATGTGAATTAGTTAATACAGAAAATTATAGAAAATATATACAATCCCTTCTTGAAAATAGCATCCCTCAGATTTTCCAAATATGTTGGGATTGTGGTCTCTAGCATCCTGACAGTTGCCCCCTTCCTGAGGGGAAGGATGGCTTATGTTTGCTACCTCTTGACAACAGACAATAAAGGAAGGAAAGTCTGTGGAAAGGAAAGGTTTGAGAGGAGGGTTCAACATTTTGCTTTTTACTGGGGAAAAATAAATGTGGTGAAATACTTTGATGAGGTCGACCATCCTCTTCATCTGCGTTATTGAGGCTCCCAGTTCATCCAGCTGATTTTCAATATTGTTCAGGATTTTTGGCCTCTGAGCCTTTCAGGCAAGAAAAAAAAAAGGAGAGAGAATCAGAATCTCAACTTTACAGAAATTTACATTTCACAATTATTTTTACACAATTTGTATAGAAATTGACATTTACAATCATCATGACTCACACATAGGTTATAACTGTTCCGTTTTTCTAAAGATTAAAATAAGCCTATTTATCTGGAGGTGCAAAATGCAGTCAAAGGTCAGGTGTAAGACTGCATTGTCTCATCTTTCTCTATCCCTAAAGTCCTTATCATTGCTTATATACACAACCAACTGCTCTTAAGCTCTTTCTCAATCCTACTTATTTTGTTATTAAGTAATACAAACATAAAACAAAACCTCTGCCTGGTGAGCAACTCAAAATACACGGAATTGTTTTAGAGTTGAAGTCATGATTGTCATGAATTACTTGGGCAAAAAGCATCATTCTCCTCCCTACAAGGCCTTTAAACCAGGCTAAATTTACTCCTCCTTTATCGCTCAGTATTTGTTCTATATTCTGATTGGAATAGAAAAGAACAAGTGCTGCATTCAGACCCCCTCCTACTCATGAGACCATGTGCTGGACTGAGATAAAGACCAGACCGGGACAGAGATAAAGACCAGTCCGAGTGGGCTGCCCTAAAAAGAACAATTGTTGCATTATCATGAAAGAACCAGGGCAGAATGAATCAACACCCCTTTTCTTATTAAAAAAAACAAGGAAATCAGAGTGGTAGGGAAGAGAGCTTATCTGCTGATGCCATAATAACTCACTGATCACATAAAACAAAGCCAGGGGAGGAAAAGAAAAAGATTAAATGGTAAAGCACTCCAGCCTGCCCTTTTCTTAAACAGATTCTGAAAACACAACTGTTTCCCAGATCGGTGTGACCAATGTGCTCCCTAGTGATATGTGCTAACTACATATGTGCTAACTGCTATCATTAAAATAGTACTGGGGTGGGGGGAGAGAAAAGTCATGTTTGCTTGATATTGGTCTTGCTTGAAGATAAGACTCCCTGGGGATCAAATTCAATTATGCATTTCTTGGAAGTAACAGGGACACGTCTTGCCACTGGATTTTCTGTTCAGTCCTGGAATTTCCTGGTGATTTCCCATCCCAAACCTAACTCTGTCCCTTGTTTTACTTTTCAACATCAGCCAGAATTAGCTGGGTGCTGCCGCCTGTTGTGCATAGGGGGCAGAATTCTGAAGAATCACTTTTAGGTTGTTTCTGTATGTGTTGTACAGTATGTATGTTATATTCATTCATGAACTACCCAAATGCTATTTCAGATTTATCTTTAAACTAAGACAACTTATTTAAGCCTTTCCAAGTGCAGTCATCTCTGATTTTCAGCCAAAAGCCATCTATTTTTGCCAAACAGGAAAGCTTTGCTTCCTCTGTTCCACCAGGAGCGATAACATTTTATTCCCGCGAGAAAACAATTCATTGTTCTGTTCCTTTTCATTCATCGGCCCCAAACTGCTTTGGTTTCAAAGCTGGAGGCAATTTATGGTTTGATGGCTTAGAAAAAAGAATTGGTGTCTAGGATACAAAGGATTGCTTTATTTCAACTAAGAAAAGGGTCCACCTATTCCAGTAATGCCTACCGTGATTAAAAATGGATTTTCACAGCCTGATGGCAAAGTCTTTCCATGAGTTGCAACTCATGTTTCTATAATTAGAGCTGCTGGATAAAGAGCCCAATAACTTCTGCGTGTCAAAGATATACAACACCACTGAACTTTTAGTTTGCTCATGGTAGGCAAATAACTATTGGCTGGAAGAATCCAGCCTCTCTTGGAGGATTTATCTGAATGGAATCAGGGATGCAGAAAATATAAATAGGCAATTTATCAGACAAATATGAGAATCAGAAACAAGGAAAAATCTCTTCTCCTCTGAGACGGCAGCACTGCAAGAGATTATACAGTGTTTGAGAGTTTAACATATAAATTCTGAATTACTGTTTCTCCTTGTTCAGGGCCAATCAACTCTCTAGCTCCTAGGTACCATTAGAGTGATAATCTAGTTATGTTTGTCTCAGTGGTAGCTAAGCAGTCTATAGAAGAAATAATAACCACATGACCCCTGAATTCCCTACGTTTGCCTGCTTTCTTGCAAGTTTCTGCTATCTGAACTGAAAATGAAGTTTTAAAATTAAGATTTTAAATATAGCTTAAACATAGTTTTTAAACGTAGTTTAAAATCCTCAATCTTTCCAAAAAACTAAAAAAAACTCTGAGCCCTGGAAAATCCTACTTATCACAGTAGCAGTTATCATAGCTGTGTAATTTGTGTCATGGCATTATCCACTGGGATCCTTGTTCACCAATACTATGATAACCACAGGCATTTGCTACAACCTTCAGCAGTCTCTTCAACTGTAATATAAGCTGCTTATTATATATATATAAAAAGCAGGTGATTGATTTTCCAAGTATCACACCCTTCCAAGGGTGGGATGCAAATATTTTTACTACTGGTTCTGTGGGCATGGCTAGGTGGGTATGTTTTTTTTTTCAGCACACACCCCTGCGCTCCATTTTTTGCCTCCTGGGCCTCAGGGAACCTCCTGGGAGGCCAAAAATGGAGCACAGCCTCCCAGGAGGCTTCCCTGAGGCCCAGGAGGCAAAAAAATGGAGCATGGGGCTGTGCAGGCCCCCATGCTCCATTTTTTTTTGCCTCCTGGGCCTGAGGGAAGCCTCCTGGGCAGCCGTTTTGCTCCCAGAAGGCTTTCCTGAGGGCCAGGAGGCCAAAATGGAGCGTGGGGGTGGGGGCACAGCACACACACACACACACACACGTGCTCTGTTTTTTTGCCTCCTGGGCCTCGGGGAAGCCTCCTGGGCAAAGCAATAAGACAGCGAGGAAGATCCTGGAACAGCTGATTGTCAGAACAGCTGATCATCGGGAGGAGGAAAAAAATACTTTACGGAATGACTGGGTGACACGGGGTGGGTGGGGGAGAATGCAGTCAGCAATGCACGTGACTGACTGGGTGGGGAGGGGCACGATTTGCCAGTTCTCCAAACTGGGCAGAATCGTAACAACCAGTTCTATAGAACCAGTCCGAACTGGTAGAATCCTACCCCTGCACCTTTCCCATCATGACCTTATATTTTTAGAGCATAATTCCCAACATATCAGCTAGTCTGCCTGATGAGCAAATTCATCTGGGCATCCAATAAAGTAGAACACAACGATATACATTAGGAATGGTGAAACAAATTTTCTTCTCTATATATCTATAATGACTGCCTATTTCCACTATAAAGGTTATAGTGGTTTCCATCACTGTGAAGGAATACTTTCACCTTCCAAGGATGCTGGAACAAAACTCCAAAGTGACTGGAAAGAAGGCATGGTAAGAATTCAGGGAAATTCAGGGATGATGTGCTGCTTAGTACTTCTGCCATAGACTGCTTGGCTACACCCAGACACAAAACACATATACTAGTCTACATGGGCTTCTTGATGAAAGATTATATCACAATACTTAAGGCATTTGAAATGGTTCCTTGTAGCTTATGAATATTTGTAGGCAATGCTCCTTTCCAGTTTTTTAAAACCATTCCAATTCCCAAACAATTATAATTATGCTGTATAAAAATAGTGTAAGTATGAAAAGAATCCTGAGTGTTACCTTCTAATATGCCTTCTAAATGCACCAGGGGTTGGTCATCTGAGTTTACCCAGAGAGATTATATTAATATTCAACAGCCAAATGTACCATTTAAAATAAAAAAAAACCCATGACCTCCTTCCACCAAAATAAGGCTGGAAAGTGTAGAGAGAGGACCTTGGGAGCCCAACTATTCCTATTTCTATTCTTAACCCCTACGAATACACCAAAATGGCCAAAATTACTGCTGAAAACCAGCTGTTTGCAGCCGATTTTCTACAGCCATTTTCATCCTTGAAAACAACCATAGGTCAACGATAAGTAAAAATGATTCACCTCTTCCTGTGATCTCCCCTTCTTTCCCGTCTCATTGTATTTCACAACCAAACTGATAAAGGAGAGCAAGTTCTGTCCTGAATTTTAGGAAAGCTGAACAAAGTAGGCAAGATTTTTTGATGAGATCGAAACTTGCCAATGTGTACAATGTAACCCTCTGAAACTATATTAATCGGTTTTACACCCCATCTTTTGTACAGAAGCTCAGTGTAATGTACATAATGTACTGTACACTAGTGGAGGTATCCTTCTCCTCCCTTAGGAGATAGGTTGGGTCGAAAGAATGACTCACCCCAAATCACCCAGTTTCTGTGGCTGAGAATGAATTGGATCTCCCCATTCCTAATCTAACACTTAACCACTACACCATACTGGTACCTGGATGTGGCCAATTAAGAAACACACCAACACTTAATGCTTCCCTATTAATGCATTGATTTGTTTTAATGATTTGTGAAAGTACTCCCTGAAAACTTTTCCAAGTTTAGCAATCCTTCCAAAGAAGTCAAGCATCCCCACGGAAATGGGGTTTCCCAAGTAACGCTTTAGAATGACTTAAACTAAAACTGACAGGAGTTTAGTCAAAGCCATCTGGGAAGGGGAGTGCCTGAAAAAAAATAACACCAGTAGTGCAATCTGAAAGACAAACAGAGCAAGGACTGGAACCTGGGAGAAAAGCCAGCGGAAATAAAGGGCCTGGATTGAGACACTGTGGGAAAGGGCTACGAGAAAAGGAATGAACTGCTGCTGCCATCACACTGAAGTAAAGCTATCAGACTAGGCTGGGCCCAATTAGCATCAGATGGAATTAATCACAGACTACATAGCTTCCCGGCTCCTTGTTTTCTTCGCTTTCTTTCCAAATCCAAACAAAACAGATTGCTTTTATGTATATGATTTGGCAAGCCAGGCACAAATCACCAGAAGTTCAAATAAATGTTTGTCTTTGCACCTGAAAGTCCTTTTTGATAATTTGAAACACTAATTTCTAGCTTCTCTTGAGCCCCGATCAATTCTTTCTAGGGAAGATTGCTGAAAACTAAGCATTCCGCTTCTCTTTTTCCTTCCAAACAACTTCCTTGAGTCAAATCATCTTCATCTGCTTTTCCTGACTGTTCTCAACCAAATCCACCCCCAAAATCAGGATGTATCCTCAGAAAGGCTCTCAAGACTGATGTTTCTATGGGCCTCTAGCATTTCATGACTGGTTCTCACAGGATGGTAAGCAAACCTGATTGTGCGTAGCTTAACTTTCAGGACCAAAACTATCATCTAAATTTGCGTCTAGTGACTTATTCTTGAAAATAACTAAAAAACGTAAATTATTGCTTAAGAAGATGTCAAGAGGATATTAAAAACTGCAGTTCTGATGATACTATAGTACTGACAGTTCTTTTCCCTGACGAACTCTGTAACTGTTACCTCCTTTTCAAACTGTTCCTATCCATATATTGTTTCATCCTGTTAATTGCATTCCAAACTTTTTAGACAATACTCTTAACACTTTCTAGATTTTAAAGTTCTTCCCCATACTCTCTCCCTAGAAGCCATCTTAAACCTTTATCACCTAACCAAGTTCTTTCTGCATTCGAATAATATTCTTTAGTAATATCACCTATTTTTTAATAAAACAGACACATTCAAGATTAGTCTACGTGAAATAGATATTATTTCTCTACTTTAGTGCCAATGTCCACTAGCATGCCTTTTCTCTAAAAAAAATTCAACGTTAATCTGTAGATAGTTGTTTGTACACCTGGGAGAAAGTTTAAATGGAATTAGCAGCAGAATAAAAAAAAATACTACAATGATTGTGACTGACACCCTATTGGCTAGTTCCTATCTTTAATATTTATTTTTTATGCCAAATCAGTTTTGGAATTTTTATTGATATTTGTTTCATGCATACAAATGGATGTACATCTTTACAAATCCATTCACAGCCCAATCTTAGAATCTTGTCTATTCAAATATTTATTCCCTTACACATTAGTAAACTCTGCACTATTTTAAAGAGAAAATAATAGTGCAAAATTTCACTTCAGAGGAAAATTGACTACACCCAATCCCCCCCGCCCCTCCGCAATTTGTTTCAGTCATTGTGACTTTTGTATTTACTTGCCTGGCTGCAATTCAGAACTCAGAGGCTTTCCCCTCCCAAGCACGGATTTCCCATCCATCATTAACTACCTTGCACAGGGCCAAACCGAGGTTTGGTAACTGGAAATATTTCCATATAAGTTAGTGTGCAGTTGCTTTTGCCCTAAACAAAAATTATTCCTGCAACTGAATAATCTGACAAAAATCCCCAAAGACTGCAGTCTACAACATGACATTGCAGGTATCTAAGTCCTCCCTGAGTGCTTGCTAGGTAATTTTAAAAAATCATTTTAATTTAAAAATGGGAAACCCCGCAGGCTGCAAAGCAAAACTCTCCAGCAGCATACTGATCCCCAAGAACGCTTCCAGGCCTTTCAAAGTCGCCATAAACTTTTAAAGCCTCGTAGGGTTGGAAGGGCCTTGGAGATCTTGGCGTCCAAACTCCTGCTGGAGGCAGGAATCCTCAGACCATCCCAATCAAACGGATGTCCAACCTTTGCCTGAAAACCTCCAGTGTTAAATCCCCATCCCATGACTTCAGGAAGCATGCTTTTCCATTGATTAATCACTCTTCAAGTTAGGAAATTCCTCATTTTGAGCTTGGATCTTTATTTGTAAACAATTGTTCAGAGATTGTTTCTGCCCTATCCTTAGGCTCTACGGAGAACATAGCTACCCTCTCTTTCCTGTGACAGTCCTTTTTTTTTGCATTGGAATACTGTCGTCATTTCTTCCATTGGCCTTCTCTTTTTTAGGCTACACATCCCTTGTTCTTTTCTTAGAAAATAGAATACTGCAGCTCAATGCCCAAGGTTTAGGGTTTTGTTTTTTTGAAAATATGCCAAAGAACAAACATAAGGTAAGCAAGAATAATTTGCAGTATAGAGTGACTTATTCATGACCCTAATAAGAATTATTTTGTGAATTAGCTCCCCTTTCCCTGTATGGGCATTTTTACATAGATAGCCATGACATTCTCAAAATTCCAAGCGGGCCCAGTAGCTCACAAAATGTCAACACTTTTCTTTGCAATTCCCAAGTAGTATTCCGCCTCTTTCATAATGAGCTCTGGCTATTCCGCCAGCAACTGTTCAGGTCACCTGCGCTCCATTGTCATACACACATAATCTACTACACGGGTGTCAAACTTGCCATGTCACATTGCCATCACATGATGTTGTGTGACATTTTTCCCATTCGCGGAGCTGGGGTGGGCATAGCCTGTGTGTGATGCATCTGACCTATGGGCCGCCAGTTTACACCCCTGATCTACTACAACTTTATTTTTTTAAATAATTTTTATTAAGCATTTGATCTACTACAGCTTTAACATCACTCTGAAGTTTCCCTGAACAGGTGAGTCTTCCATCATACTTTGTGCCTACCATCAAGGTTCTCCCATTTCTTCATAGCAGAATTCCTTCATGGATGCCTTCCCAGTTTGTTGCATTCAGTGGTGGGATTCAAAAATTTTTACTACCAGTTCTGTGAGGGTGGCTTGGTGGGCGTGGCAGGGGAAGGATACTGCAAAATCCCCATTCCCTCCCCACCCCACTAACCTGCTTTTCAGCTCCATTCTCCTGTGCAGGGCAACAAAAGAAGACCCAGCCGATCAGCTGGGACACGGGAGGCAGAGAATAGATGGAGGCAGAGCCTGTCAGAGGTGGTATTTGCTGGTTCTCCGAGCTACTCAAAATTTCTGCTACCAGTTCTCCAGAACTGGTCAGAACCTGCTGAATACCACCTCTGGTTGCATTACAATTCACTATCCTTGGTCAACATGTTGGATGGAGGGATGATGAGAGCTATAGTTCAACCCATTTGAAGAGCACTAGGTTTTAAATGCTTTTATCAATGATATTTGGTGAAAAAAGATGGTGATCTTTTTTATTTAAATCTATTTATATGGTTGCCTACTGTGCAAATGCAGCTCTAAGCAGCTAACCAATGCAAAGTATCAATACAAAGTAATAAAAGAACATCCAATTCAAATAGAAAATAGCAACCAAGGAAGCCTAATCATGGGCTCAACTAATATCCTGACCCCCAGGCCAACAAAAGGGGTTTGTACCTCTATGCCTTAATTTTGCTCTGTAACACTTATTCCACCCATCCTTGGGCACTTTGTGTTCATTTATGCAAAGATTAAGTTCTTACTCTCTAAGGCCTCCGACAGTCAATCTTTCCTAGCTAGGCTAATCAACTTTCTTTTGACAGACAATGCCAGGATTGAAACTTGCTGCCTTCTTATTTAGCTTATAACTTGCCTTAAAGTGTAACCCCTTTTATTTATTTTACTTTAAGTAATTAAAAAATTAAAAAATATATTCAAATAACTACAAACCCTGCCCCTGAAAAGCATAAATAGCAATAAGCAAAACAGAAAAGCAGAAAATTATAAACAACCTGAACCATATTCAATCTTGCAATTATGAACCATTTATAGACAAGTCACCTGAATATCAAGTATTAACACACTGTACAGAAGTGAGCAGTTGGTGACAGGAGTGGGGAGGACAGTGTGGGACCCAGTGTGGTGGGAAGCAGGCCCAAGGCTTGCAGGGAGTTGGTGAAGGGGCAATGCAGCATCCCTGTAGTTGGACATAAAGACGAATCCACCCAAATTTTGTTCAGGTGACAATGGGGATTCTGCAATGACTGTAATCTCAAAATCAGATTATAGGCAGCTTTTCAGGGGTGTGCTATAACTTCAAATGGTCGTTAAATGACTGGTCATAAGTGCAGGATTATGAATATTTCAAATTAGAAAAATTGAAATAAAATAAAAACAAAAAAACCCAGCTTCCTAATTTGAGTATAATTCCTTCATGATGCCAAATGTTCCTTGCGCTCCTTTCAACATGCCAGATCTGTAATTTCCCAGGACTTTTACCCCTAAACCTCTTGCTTCTCTTAAATTTATGTATATAATGACTACCAAGAATCATGTGATAGCCACGCCAAAAATTCCTTTACAATGAAACATTACAGGTTGGAATGAGGGTTCTCATGAAGCTCATTCATTCCCATTTACGGCTGTCTCGGACCAGCAACAGAGATGTCCTATTTCCCAGCAGATTATTTGTGAGTCCGAAAAAATATAAAATGTCCTTTGATTTCTCTTTCCCTTTTATTTTACTCTGATGTGGTCCCCCTACCTTGGTAAAGCAGTCCATTTTGTAATCCTGATTTCCCTAATGTGGAAATCATTTCATTAATTAATTAATTAATTAATTAATTAATGTGGAAATGATTTCCTGTGTACAAGTGGGAATTGCTACTCCCAGATTTTCCATTCCTGTAGGTTTGGACCCAGCATGCTTGCAAATCAGCAGGTTGAAGAGTATCTTTAACTTAATTAAATCAGCTGCCTACATTAAGCAGGATTCTTCACCCATTAATCTCAGTATCTAAATCTAACTCTACCCTGTTATCTATTACAGGGGTCTCCAACCTTGGCAACTTTAAGACTTGTGGACTTCAACTCCCAGAATTCCTCAGCCAGGCTGGCTGAGGAATTCTGGGAGTTGAAGTCCACAAGTCTTAAAGTTGCCAAGGTTGGAGACCCCTGACCTATTAGATAAGAGACTGCCTGGTCAGCCTTGTACACCAGGGCTAACTGAACTTTTTGGGTTCCAAGACTGAACAGAATGCTTTCCCATTCTTTATCCAAGAGAAAAGTTCCCAAGCAACCAGGAACCCATCCCTCTCTTTTTCAGAAACTTAACTACAAACATCTGTGAATCATCTTTCCTAGAGTAATTGCAACCTTCCTCAAAATCCCTAAACTTTAGGTAATCCCTAAACATCTTTAGGTAATCCCTAAACATCTTTAGGTAATCCCTAAACATTGTTCCCTAAACGTTTCTTCTCTTAAAAATTAAGCACCTGAAATGTGCTTCTGATCGCCTGCAATCTACCTTTCATTCCTCTTTGGTTGAACGCGCCCATACCCTTAAAATGGAAATAAGTGTTTATTAAGTGGACTTTTTGAGTTCAGGTTTTGCAATCCCTTTCCAATGTGGATTCTCGCATTCCCCAACCCCTACTTTCCAATCTGTAATTTTTTTCCCCAACCGCCACTCCTAACCACGCTCCTAAACTCCTAACCACGCTCCTAAATCCTAAAGCGTCCAGCAAAACTTTTCAGTGACGGTGGCAGCCAGAGTGTTTACATTTATTCCGAGGCTGGAAATCGCGAGCGCAGCTTAAAGGCTTTGCCAGCCGGGCCAGGTTGCGCCCTTCGTCGCTCCTCTGGAATCAGGGCGCACAAAGGGGCTCCTTTGTAACCTCGACGGCGGCCCTACCCACCTCCACGAGTTCCCGCTCCACCTCCACGGCCACCACCTCGTGGCTCCGATGCTCCTGGGTCTGGCAGATCTGGCAGATGCAGCTGCGGTCGGTCCGGCAAAAGCTCTCCAAGGGCTTGAGGTGTAATTTACAGAGGCTCTCCTCGATGTGCCGCAACGGCGGAACCAGCCGGTGGCTTTGGAAAGCCGGACTTTTCAGATGAGGTTGCAAGTGGGGGGCGCAGAAGGACGCCAAGCACACCAAGCACGACTTAGCCGCTTCAGCTCTCTCCCCATCGGTGCAGAAGTCGCAAAGCACCTCCTCGATCTGGGCATCGCCGTTCCCTGGAGCGCACGGCTCCGAGGTTTCCTCAGGTGCCATAGCCAGGCCCGGACTGCTCGGCGCGGGCTGTCGGAGCTGCAACAATTCGGCCAGGGTGTGGTTCTTACGGAGCGGGAGGTCGGCTGGGAAGGGTTCCTGGCACAGGGGGCAGCGGGAGACACTTTGTCCTCCGGCTCCTGTAACGCCCCCGGGGTGATGCCTGTGCGCCCCGATGCACTCCAAGCAGAAATTGTGGCCGCAGGGAGTGGTGACCGGGTCCTTCAGAGCGTCTAGGCAAATGGGGCAACCGAAAGAACCTTCTTGAAAGTTGGGAGCGGAGCTAATGGGGCCACAGCCCGCGTCCATACTGCTATGAAGTCAGCTAGGAGGCGAAGAGCGCGACGCTGGGCTGGCCCCCTTTCCCTGAGGAAGGGCAGGGCAGGGCAAGGGGCTGGAAGCGCCAACTCCGCCCATCGGGAATTCAGGTCAACACCAGGCAGCCGCGGTCGGCCCCCAAAAGGCAAGCGAGGGGCCGGCTCCTTGCGTGGCGTTTCTCTATAAGGGGCGAAGAGAAAGCCGCCCGCTTCAGGTTAGAAGAAAAGTAGAAGTGCCGCTCTTCATCGAAGCGCGCGAAATGAATCCACGTCAAGCTTTTCCCGCCCTTCGTAGTCTATTAAAATATGTGTGAGTAATTGTGAAAGAATCCCAGGGAGACATTTCGGAACATGGGAAACTGACCGTTCCCGCCTCCGGACTGCCGTCGAATTTTCCCAACAGGACACATTTGCCTCATTTTACTCTTCTCGAGTCCCGTCAAATTCAGCAGCAGATAGTTGGGTAATAGCACGTAGCGAGGGTATTAGGAGTAATAAATTGCTGGCATATTCCTCTCCACTCCCCACCCCCCGTTTTGCTACAGTTAAATGGACAATGATTAATATTTAATAATGTGTATGTGTTTGTATGTATATAGTGTGTGTTATGTGTATGGGTAGATACATACTTTCTTTGGAGAGCAGGCAACAGAATTTCATTTTTAATGTGGGCCAGTGTGCTCACAGTAAAAAAAATGACAAAGGTTATCTTAAATTTCTGTTTTAACTTTTTTAATGAAACCTGACTGTTTTGGACCATATTAATACAATTGCCATGTTCAGCCATAAAATTGCTGTGCAAATTAAGTACTCTTAATTTCAAAGCGTCCATGAATTGATTTTATTCCCTTGGATGCACAGGTGAAGAAAGCTTGAAAAGGCAGTTCCTGTCCTCTGGCCAGCGTCACCTAGTGCTAGTTTCTCAAAACACAGCTGAAATACATTAGTCTTTCTTTTCTCTGTTTTTAATCAGTGACCACTATTATAAAGGGGCAGGAGTAATATTTGGAACCACATTTCCTTAGCTATTAAGCCTTTTACAAGCTGGTAATGTTGGATTGTGCATAACTGGATGGGTTTATAATAGTGGAGATACCTATTGATATTTAAAGCCAAGAAATTAGTACATCATCAAGGACTGAGTGACAACATGGTTGTTGGTGAAAGGTTCTTCAGATCCAAAGGTATCGTTCCTCTTCCATCTAATAAATGGAAAAATGGCTTCATTATTACTTGAGAGGTAGAAAGTAGCAGGAGGCATGATTTTAAAGCAGGGTGTCAAACTCGTGGCATCACGTGATGTATCATTTCCTCCCTTCACTAAATGGGGTAGGCATGGCCAACACATGATGCATCTGCCCTGCGGGCCGCAAGTTTGACACCCCTGATTTAAAGAGTATACACTGAAAGGTATTTGGATTAAATCAGTGATGGATAACATTTTGGGTCAAAAATTCAGAAAATGCCCAACTTGACTTTGTTGGTATGTCACACTGCCCCCCAATAAAAGAGAAATAATGTTTTACACATTTTTTTAAAAAATGCAGACCAATTGGGTGTAATCCACAGGATTTGCCATGTGCTGCTTACCTTCAGGCAATGTTCTCTTTCTGTTAACAGGCCCCTGCAGCTTGTTATGTGAGGCCTTTGTTCTTGAAGTGGCTTCAGAGAATGCTCTTCCATGGCCTCCACAGCCTCCAAAATTGCGGGAGAATGGGATGCACTTTTGAGAATAGTTGTTCAGTGTTGGGGAACGCTGGTGTGTCATCCAAAAGGTCATGGCATGTCACCTTTGACATGTGTGTCATAGGTTTGCCATCTCTGGATTAGATGGACCCCTATTTGATATGATGGAGCCCTAAATTTTACTCTCCTTGGGATATTATGGCCTTGGAAGATTACGAGCATAATCCAATTCATAGACAGAAAAGGAAAACATAATACAAGAGTTTAACAACTTTAAAAAACAAAACAAAAAAAAAGATTTTTCCTGGATTCTTTTCTTAAACAACCTCTAGCCAGAGCTGACTTTTTCCAGTTTCTCTTCAACCCTCCCTCCTCCCAACACATGGCAAATATGGTCCTGTTCTATTCAATATTCTAAGACAGGGGTTCCCAACCTGGGGTGCTTGCACCCCTGGGGGTGCGAGACGATATTCCAGGGGGTGCGAGAAAAGTCCAGGTAAATAATAGGATATTGGCTATGTTGGCATTTTTATTTATTATTTATTTCAGGGGGTGCGAGGTTCGAGTGAAATTTCTTTAGGGGTGTGGGGTGAAAAAAAGGTTGGGAACCACTGTTCTAAGAGGTATCGTGCTAATGGGCAGTTCTGAGAATCTTTAGATATTATTATTCCAACTTTCCTTTTGAATGAACAGAATAAAAATGATAATAAACATGACAAAAATCTGTAATGCTAGTTTTAGATATGTCATAATTTTCTCCATAGAAAAATAAGCTTTCTTTCAACTGCGAATTTTCACCAACTTAGGAAAACAAAATAAAACCTGCCCTAGGTCTAGATTTCCTTTTAAACTGTTTCCTTAAAAAACAAAACATTAATGGTTGTGTTTTTTATAATTGTTTTCTTATCAAATATTTATTGATGTTGATCTTTTTAAAGACTGGGTTTAATTCTTTTGTAAAATATTCTGCTATAGTCTCTTCTAATAGGAAAAAGGGTACAAAAATAAATGTTAAAAATTGCTTTCCGGAAAATTAATTCTTAAGAACTTGTTAGTATACAGTCATCTATATGAGAAACTAATGTATATATGTACTTCACTGTTTCACAACATACCTTTCACAATGAAGTGACTCCAGAGAGCTTGTCAACAATGATCTGCCTAGGGTAAACATTATTGTGTATTTCTTTATTGCCCAACTTGATTCTTATTGGCTGTGACAATTTCCCAATTAAAAGTTATTTTTTTTGTTCACACTATTTCTTTATTGATATTTCTTAATATTTGTAGTTTGCCAGAAAGCTTTAGGCAGCCCCAAAACACACATGCATCAGATTCTGTGCTATATAAGCATCTACTGTAACTGCATCTTCACCTGGAAGGGCAAGGAGGACTTGCAATTCACAAGACAGCTATAAAAGACAGAAAAGAAAAGAATTGTCTGTGCAGCCAAGTAGCTAAAAGTTTTTTTCAAAGTTCCAGAGTTATTTGCTTGCTCAGAGTTTTTCCATGGGGGCAGGGCAGTCTTTGCCTATACCTGTAAATCAGGTGTCCTCTCATCAGTTATAATCTGGCTGGGTGGCCTTTGGCAAAGAGTCACAGCTGTACCTTCACAAAGCCAGAAAATTGGGACCAGAGGCTCCATAAAGATGGCGTGAAAAACATGGAGGCATTTCATATTATTGTCTATGCTGTAAAAGGATATCGTTCCTTGATCACAGTCCAATAGAACTCCAATGAATTTGCACAGAGGTTCTTTGATCTTTGTAGACTTGTCATTGTACCAAGCCACGTAGTTGTGTTCTTGGATATGCAGGCCCCAGGAGAGTTTATCCAACCCAATGGTGAACTTCTGATGAGCCTGTTTCAATCTGGTGAATGTTTCGCACGCTACGCCAACAATGACGGAGTGGTTGGATAACTCTACTTCCCAGTAATGACTGCCCTGGCTGAAGTTCTGAGCACACATGACTTGCCAAGGCTCAAACCTTTGAGAGTCATTTGGCTTTGGTTTTTGAAAAACTTGGGGATGAGTTGCTTTCTGATTGTTATTGGATATCTGCAGGTATTTGTTGGCTGTGGCTGGATCAAATGTCAAATTCTGCTGATCTGTGGGAGTGACAATGATAGTATATTAGGAAAAAGCAAAAGAATCTAAGATCACCAATCTACCTCCTTCCTGGAATATTTTCTATTCGGCACATTCATTGAAGCAGGATGATATTATTAAAGTATTAGTGTAATTTTAAAAGTTAGGAATGGCGTTATTGAACAGATCCTTTATTGTTATTCTGTATTTTCCAAACTCTAGATTTAATGTATGGTAATTTTGATATAATGTAATTTTGCTTCTTGTTTGTTAGTGTCAAAAGTCAGCATTATTTTTAGGAGTCTTTAACATGGATTCTACATTATGTATTCATGTCAGATACATAATGAAAAATTAACTTTTTAGGGTTGGAAAATACTAAGCCATAGTAGTGTAATAAGTAGGAAAACAATAACAATAAGAAGTTTGATGCCTTCAAGTCAGTCTCGATTTCTGGATGAGTCTCTGCCGTTTTCTTGGCAACATTTTCAGAAGTAGTTTGGCCCTGCTTTTTCCCTAAGGCTAAAAAAAAGTGACTGGTCCAAGGTCACCCAGCTGACTTTGTGCCTAAGGCAGGAGTAGAACTCAAAGAGTCTCCTGGTTTCTATCCTGGCTCCTATGATATAGCTGATGAAAACTGAAAACTAGTTTCAGGGCGAAGGATTACTACTAGTTGAAGAGCTCACAATAGTCTCTTTGAAATCTATGCCCTGATAAAGAGTGCCTGTTCTTACTGGCAATCAGGAATCCTTTGGTTAGCATTCTGCCTAAATATGTTTAATGAGATAATTATTTCCCCTAGGGATAGAAACCAGAAGTCAAACACAGGAAGTAGATAGATGTATACCCAAGTATATACACATCACAGATGATCTTGTATTTATTGTTGTTAGTTACTGAAAAGAAAAAAAAAGGTGCATGAGAAACAACTATGGTTTTCCACTTTGATTAGTTTTCATCTTTGTCAAAGAAGAGGAGTGTCTGCATCTACACTTATGGAAAATTAGATGCAACTTATAAATTAAATAGAGATCTGATTAACTGGTTCCTTATGTGTTAATCTGCACACAAAGTCTCTTTAAAAGCAGGAAAAAAAAATAAGAAAATAAGTGATGTCACAATTGTCTCTATCAATCATGAAATAGACTGAGAGGCATATAAATCGAGCCTTATCAACCAGGTGCACTAGAAACAATCAAGAGTGATGAGTTTGTGCAATCAACAGTTATAAAATAACTTTGGCTGGATGTTCCACAGACGACATCATTGTAGGGCAAACTATTTACTGGGTTATGTAATGTACACACACCTCTGCAGTCATGAAGGTACAAATATATGGTTTTTTTTTACTTATGAGACAGACACTTGATTTTTTCCAGTTGCCATTTGAAAAGCATCTTTGGGACATCTCTCCGATAGTTCCTTCCCTTCCCTTAAACCCATTGCCATAGCAAACAAACCTTTAGGTATATGGCCAGTGGTATTGTATTTATTTGTATAGAATTTGTTAAAAGAGAAATTCATTTTTAAAATGCTCTTGTGCACAGTTGGTGCAATCTATGGTGCATTTTGTTACAAAGGTGCGCTTGAACTTGGCTTGTTTCAACCTGTTTGCTAGAGATCTAGCTCTGTAAGTTTAAAATAAAGAGTTGTTTCGTTGATCAAGGTGTGTGCATGACTCATAAGCAATTTTTTGTTCTGTGCACTACTGGATACAGTATTATAAATGTAATCCTAACTCTAACGTACTTTCAGTATGCATTTCTGATTTAAATACGGGTAGTAAGACGGGGGAAATTTTTTGCATTTCCTAAGATGGAGTCCATCTTCTGGTGGTTCTATTTCTGTTCTATTATGTTCTGTCAGGATGTCCTCCTATACCACAGAAAGTAATTAACTGAAGGCTTTGTGTTTGCTGTGAGAGGTTAACACAGAAGTTTAACTTAGAATATCTCTATTTCAGGGAACATTAGGGCCAAGGATACAAGATCTGCATTAACAACTAGATGGCAGCAACGTTTTAGAGTTTATTGTATTTTCTGCTGCCATCTAATCCTGACTTTCACAGACAAGAAAACTCATCTTGGATCCTTTTTTTCCCTATGTCCAGAATATTTAAAACTATTACATGTTTCATTTTATCCAAGAAGAGAAAAATTTAATTTTCTTAGAACAGGCAACTTTTCCAAATATTGTTTCATCTTCAAAATGAGAGCAACATAGTTTAAAGATTGCAGTGCTTTTTCATATCCCTACTAAATGAGAAAATTGATTTTAAAAACATCAGACCCACAAGAATATTATGATTGAAAAATGTAGAAATTTAAGATTAGAGCTTGAATCATAAAATGCCCACTGATAAAAGTGGAGAAACTTGCTTCAGACAAATGTGGAGCCCTCCAGAAACTTTTACAGTGGACAAGTTTTAGAAGGAAAAATTAGTATTACGTTGAAGTTGCATTCTTTTTGTGCAATAGAATATTTAAATCCAAACTTGGGTTGCTAATTCATAGTGAACAGAATTCAGTATTTTTTTAATTAACCTAATTGCAGTAAGCCATAAACGGAACATGCTATCTGGGTTTACAGCACATACTGAACTAACTGGCTAAAATATTTCATCTCAGAATATTGTGTGAATGGAGACTAGCATTTTTACAGCTTTTCAGTTGCCTACTGCTATTCTGCAGTTTTTCCTGTTTCACTTGTTGCCTGCAGTGCTTTCTGCTACACTTGCTGACTTACATCATCTCTGAAACATATTTTAAAATCTGTATATTGTACAATACTGCATTCAGAAGAATTGTGCAATTGGCAATTCACACAAATTTAATTGTAGTGACTGATAAAAGTAGAGAAAGTAAATAGGTTTTCTTCATGTGGAATTTGTTGGGTAACATATTGGGCAACAAGACTATGCTCTTGGTTCTTTCCTTCTTAATAAGTGAAAGATAAATAGATAAAATTGTGTCCTTTTGATAAAGACAGATTTCTGAAACATCCTTTATCAAGCCTAGGGGATTTATCCCAAGTATTCATTTCTATTACATTCTTCACCCTGCAGGCCAAATACTTATTGGGAAATCAAGTCCCACTGAATTCATCAGCATTTACTTACAGGTAGTCCTTGACCTATGACCAGTTGCTTGACAATCAGAAGTTATGATAGAGCCAAAAAAACAGTACTATGACCTGGATTTGAAATCCCGGTGGACGTCTCTACTCACTCACCCATGGTCACATGATCACATTGTGGCCACTCAACAATCGGCATACATTATGCTGCTTGCAGCATTCTGCAGTCCCCTGACTGCTATTTACAATGTTTACTTCCAGTTTCAAGCAGATATGCCCATTACGGACAATGGGTTTGCTTAATGACTACCACATGACCTGCTTAATGACTGACACAACTTACAATCATAATTCTGAGCTCAATTAAGTCAAGGATTGCCTGTATAGGATCCCGCTACCAAAGAAATAAGTGATTTTCTATTTTTCAAATTTAGAGAAAAATATCCAATCCTCAAACAGTATCCATAAGCAGGGAAATGTTGTCAACGGATGGAAAAGAGAAACCCACAGATATATATTTACTTGTACCAGGGCTGTTCATTACATTAGACTCCCAGGTCTACCAATTTTATTTATTTGGTTATTTATATCCTTTTTTAGGGACGCAGTGGTTCAGTGGCTAAGACACTGAGCTTGTTGATCAGAAAGGTCAGCACTTTGGCAGTTCGAATCTCTAGCATCACGTAATGGAGTGAGCGCCCATTACTTGTCCCAGCTTCTGCCAACCTAGCAGTTCAAAAGCATGTAAAAATGCAAGTAGAAAAATAGGGACCACTTTGGTGGGAAGGTAACAGCGTTTTGTGCGCCTTTGGTGTTTAGTTATGCCGGCCACATGACCACACGGATATCTTCAGAGAGCGCTGGCTCTTTGGCTTTGTAAAGGAGATGAGCACTGCCCCCTAGAGCTGGAAACAACTGGAAGTATGTGTGAGGGGAACCTTTACCTTTTACCTTTATCCTTTATTATTTTTACAAATAACTCAAGGCAGCAAACATATCCAATATATCCTCATCTCGGTCACCCAGCTGACTTTCATGGCGAAGGGCTGGCTAGATTACAAACTCTTCCATCCAGAAGAAGGGAGAAGGGAGAGCTGCAGAAGTGTCCACTATGGTACTTGTCCCATCCCTGTTAAGCACATTTGAACTCTTATCTGGAATTACTATTAAGGCAACTGACCCAGATAATGCTTAGGCAAAACAGAGTTTACAGGGAAATCTGGGAATTTATTTCATGCTCATACAAAAAGATATAAAAGCACATGGAATATGTTTAAAGATATATAAGCATAGAGAATATATTTAAAGAGTGAAGCCAAGGGAAAACCAAATAGGGAACATAAAACCCCTTGAGCATTAGTAATGGGCACTTGACCTGCTGTTGTGAAAATATATTTTTCCTGTTTTGGGTTACTATTTGTCATCTCCTATTTTGGGTGGTCTCGTTATCACTGAGACAAGCAGCTGGGGGAGCAGGTTTTCAGCTGGAAAACAGATCTGTTTCTGAGAACTATTTTTTAGAATTACCAAACACAAGGGTCAACATGCTTTACACATACAAAGAAAAGCCTAGTCACATAAGTAACTTCTTACATGAACAGGGAGCAGCAAATTCAGCCAATGTAGTCACCATTCTACAACATGGAGTAAATAAGGAGTGTTTTTCTTCTTTTAATGGAGAGGGAGCTGTATCTTGTATAACTTTGTATTGCTGTCCCATGCTTAGTCTCTGGGCAACTGTATAAATTCCTTTTAGGACTGCAACTAAAATTTCTGGAAGAGAGTCAGAGTTGGTATTCAGCAGCTTCTGACCAGTTCTGAAGAACTGGTAGCGGAAATTTGGAGTAGTTTGGAGAACCGGCAAATCCCACCTCTGACTGGAGATTTTACAGTATCCTTCCCCTGCCACACCCACCAAGCCATGCCCACAGAACCGTTAGTAAAAAATTTGAATCCCACCACTGAAGAGGGTGCATTCACTGACAAAACAATCAAGTGGGAGACATCTTTGTGTATCTTTATATCTTTGTAAGCCGCCTTGAGTTGCCATGTGTGAGTAGGCAGCAATATAATTTTTTAAAATAAAAATAAAATAAAAATATTAAAGAATGAGACCCCACTTATCAGCCCAGTTTCTTACCCTTTAGAAGCTTTGTCCTGAGTTCATTCTCTGAAAGACAAGGTCCAGGCATCCTCTCCACAAATACCTTTGGCTCAAATCTGACTGCACAATGCAATAGAGAAGAAAAATTCAATAGCAGGAAGAAAGCAAACTTCAAAAAATTTCCAAATGGTAATAGAATATAGCTATTAAAAATAATAGAACAGTTTGGTCATGTAGTTAAGGCACCAGACTAGACATCAGGAGATTGTGAGTTCAAGTGCCACATTAGATAGGAAAGCTAGCTGGGTGACTTGGGGTAGTCACTCTCTTCACAGTCTAGAACATCATGTTCAGGCAACAAGGTGGTTGGTCAATTTCTGTTGCAACCATTGGAACCAACACTTGGTTGATCCGGGGGGAAAGTCCCAGCATTTGTGGGAAAATGGAAGGATTTTTTTTTTAAAGTTTCTAATGATTAAATCACGTTTGTAAAAGCCATTCAATGGTACATATACATTTATAGCTTTGAACAGGAACAAACCTGAAATAAATCAACAAAATCCGCCATGACACTTGGGAAAATACCATCCTTGATTTTATTAATCACTCAGGAAAAAGAACAGAAATGTGATCTGTTTCATGTGTTAAATGAAAAAGAGGCAATAAATATATGAATCTGGAAGTTACTAAAGATTTTTTTAAATGACATCTTGGTGAGTTGCTGTCTCAGAAGTATATCTTTTGGGTGAAAAAAATCGCTTAGGTGATCTGGACTTTGCAGACTATTGTGGGGAATCCATTTGAATAATCTTACTACACAAATCAAGTTTCGATAGGCTAATCGAAATAGCTTTCCTATTATTCTTACAGTATTATCCTCTTACATTCAAAATTCTTTTTTTCACAGCTGTGGTAGGCAGTTAAGAGTGGTGCACGTATAACGTTATCAACAGCATATAAAGAAAATTTAATCAAGATATTTTATAGATGGCATTTGACACCGGCGAGATTGGCCAAAATATACCCTAATATGAAATCGCAATGCTGGAAATGTAAGCTCACAGATGGAACATACTATCATATGTGGTGGCAATGCCCCAAAGTTAAAAAAATACTGGGAAAAATTGAAAAATGGATAAGAGAAATTACAGGGTACGATATTGAATTTAAGCCAGAAGCTTTTTTTGCTGGGGATGATTAAAGGAAACCCAAAGAAACATATCCAATACATTGTACGACATATATTAACAGCGGCAAGAATTGCTTGTGCCCAAAGCTGGAAAATAATGATGTACGTTCAGAAAATATAGTAAATAAAATACTTGATTGTATCAAGATGGACAGACTGATGAGAAAACTAAAAGGTAAAAAAGAGTCTGAGTTCTATGAGGTTTGGGAAATGTTATATATATGGTTAGACAAGAGAAATAAGCTTTGATATGGAGAAGAATTGTAAATATTGTATTTAAGTATATAAGTAACGCTTGACACAGAACTGTTAAAATGTAAATTTTGTATGTATTTTGAAAATAAATAAAATTTTAAAAAAAGTGGTGCATGTATGTAGCTCTCCTGATGCTCCCTTTGCAGCCTCCTGAACAGAGCTAAATGAGAAGAGCTCAAATTAGTATTTTATTAGAAAATAAAATATTAGAAAAGGCATGAGCTTTTCTGAGCTCCAACTCACTTCATTGGATGCATAGTGTGGCTAGACTGAGATTTTAACAACGTGCTACCAGATTCTTAAATATCTGCCAGGAAATTGACCTGTCAAGTGTGACCCAGTTTTCTCATTGCCCGTAAAACAGCTTGATAGTTACTTTTTCTGCCACCCATTTGTGGATTCAAAAGATTTGACGGAAGTGCCTCCAAAAGCTTGTAGAATTCAGTGAAGAACTTGGTAACGGTATTTGCACTCTTATCCAAGTCAAGTTGAATGACTGGAGGAACTTCCAGTTTACTAGATGGAGAAAGGAGATGTTGCTCCTGCAAAAAATAGAAAATAATTATTCCGCTAGACTACAGCAAAGATGGCTAATCTAAAATATAGCAAGAGCACAGTGAAGAATATGCATCAAAGCTACACCATGGAGGCTTATTGAATACCAAAGAAACCAAACTGATTTACAAGAAAGACCAAATGAAGAATAGAAAAGAGATATGGCGAGGCAAAGTATTACACAGACAGTACATAAAAAAAAACAACTAGCAATCAAAGCAGAGAAAACAAGACCTGGTAATGGCTAGGCCAGGGGCAGGAAATTTGAAGAAAAAAATAGTCTAATTCTGTCTACACAAGATCAAGCTTTAAGAATAAATGCATATAAAAGCAGAATTGAGAAGACAGCAACAGGCAGCAAATGCCAACTCTGCAAAAAAATAAAACAAACCATGGGCCACCTGATTAGTAGCTGCAAAAGGATCTCACAGATTGATTACAAACCTCAGCACAAAAATGTAGCAACAATGGTGCATTGGAATACCTGCCAAAAATATCATTGCATTTTGCGCCCTTCTTCTCCTTCCTGCTTAATTTCATTTTAATTTAATTTTTTTAAAATTTAAAATCTTTATTTATTGTTTTAATGTTTTATTCTGAATTTAATCCAATATTTGTACATTGCCTCTGGCAAGTGGGGCAACGTATAAGTTTAATAAATAAAATAAAAAATAAAATACATTTGCCTGTAAGTACGAACTGGTGAGGTTATGAAACAGACAAGTAACAAAAAATGAAGAAGCTAAAGTGCTCTGAGATTTTAGAATTAAAATAAAGAAGCATTTGCCACACAACACTCCAGTCTTAGCAATTGTTGATAAGAAAGACAAAGGAATTTGGTTAGTGGATATTTTAATACCTGGAGAAAGCAGAATAAATGAGAAAGAACTGAAGAAACTAACAAAAAATAAAGGCTGCAAATAGAACACTTGTGGCAAAAGAAAGCAAAATAATACTAATAGGAATAGACAATTTGGTGCCAATTCTTAAACATCTGAAACATCACTGGAACACTATCAGCATTGACAAATCACCATCAGTCAATTGCAAAAGGCAGCGTTACTTACAATAGCTTAGATCCTGTGATGACACCTATAACATTATTAAACAACAAATCTGCCTATCCCAGATCTTTGGAAAGGACTCAATAGGTGGACAAAATTGCTAAATCCAATATAAACATCCATAAAATAGTATAAAAAGAACACACAAGTTGATTATAAGCAACAGCATAACACAATCGCCAGAATGATTCACTGAAACATCTGTAAAAAGTATCACTTGCCAGCAATAATAATGATGGGAACACACAGTTGAAAAAAAAAGTTGAAAATGAACAGGTTAAAACATTGTGGGACTTCTAAATACAAACTGATAAGAATTTTGGTGCATAAGACATTAAATTTAACTGTGGCTGAAAAGAAGAAATATATGTGGATAATTGATGTGACAATACCAGGAGATAGAAGAATAGAAGGCAAAGAATTGGAGAAGATCATTGAGTTATCATAATCTAAAAATCAAAGTTGGAAGAATATTGCATAAACCAGCAGAGGTGTTCCCAATGGGAAAAAAAGGGAGGGAGGGAGGGAGGAAGGAAGGAAGGAAGATATACTAAGAAATGTCCTGAGACCAGAGAAAACATTAGGAAATAATCTCACTGATTCAACCTCTAGTAACTACACTCCTATTGTGGCAGCTACTTTTAAGCTATTTGTGCCAGTGGCTCATAATACGCTCTCAGCATTCCAAATGCATGTATGGAGTTAAAAAAAAGGAAAATCCAAAAGGGGCCTCTGAAGTTGCTGGCTTTTGATACCAATCCCAATTTTGGCAAAGAAGCAGTATTAAGCGTACAATGACAGCAATATTCTCCCAATGCACAGATAACAAAAATTTTTTTTACCCACTTCAAGAAACAAGACATCATCCACAGAGCTCATCAGTGCTTCTGCTGTTCTGTTGTACTGCGTGACATTCTCCAAATGATGCTGTAGGCAGTTCCAGTTCTCCTGCATTTGCTTTAACAAAGCAGCATGCTCAGATGTAACCATCTCCAACACCACCTTCTGGCATTCTTTTAGGGTTTCCATGAGGTAATTAAACTTTTGCAAAATTCCTGATTTGAACTTCATTGAGAAAACCTGTAGAAAGCCAACATTCAAAACATCAAATTATCCTCATAGCAGCTAATGTCTCTCTTTACTTTTCTTAAGGCATCATATAGCAGTAAAATAAAATGCAGATGGAAGACAATGGAAGGGGTACTATCCTTTACCTTGTGGACACAAACTAGTAATGGGGAGGAAATTACAACTTCTTTGTTTATTCAGCAGCTATCACAAGAATGAGTGATTAAAATGTGCACTGGCGAAGCATAAACTATTTCCAAAGGACTCACTGTAAAATGGTCCATCTGTTGCTTCAGTTTCTCGATTTCTGCCGCAATTTTTTCTGCCTCTTTTCGTTTTTCTTCCAAGGTTTCCTTGATTGACTCCTGTCAAAGCAAACTTGAAGTTCAAATGGACAATTGTTTCATACTTTTCCTTAGAGAATACTTCACTTGGCATATTCGCGTTAGTCTATTCACATTGGAAGAAACATCTACGGAAACATACCTAAGTACTTACTATCCATGTAATCTTTTGCAGAGGTCCCACACTCTAGTAATATCACCTTGCTACCATTGTGCTGTATTGAAATAAGATGACCAAGATCCTGGAATTGCTATCCACTTCAGAAAGAGTGATGGGCTCAGGAAAAATATAATGGTATATGGACCAAATGAACCATGGTAATATTTTGGATTTCGCAAGACCTTTAGATCTAGACTTATGTTCATGTCAGGATTATATCTCTTGTGAGATAACTTCAAAGCAAAACCATTACCCATTTCAAATTGTGCATAATGAACCAGACAACAGGCCTTCTCTGTGGTAGCCCCTACCTTGTAGAATCCTCTCCCTCAGAGGCCCAAGAGCCCTTTTATTCAGTCTCGGAAATCAACTACTGTAAAGCTGTACTGGACTATTACAATATGTCTTTGGCCTGAGTTGATTATGGGCAATGATCATAGATTTGGCTGTTGTATTATTTTTGTCATATTCCTTATATTTTGTTTTTTAATCCTGTTTTGTGGTTAGCTTACAGAGTGTTTGGGGCTAGAATAAATCATCAATACTTTGAAGTAAATACATAAATATAGGAAATATAATTTTATGAGATGTTGGACCTTTGCTAAGATACCTTAAGGCACATCAGAAAACTATTAACTGTTCAATCCACAGTGTCCCATTCTGCCTGCCTGCCTGCCTGCCTTAGTTTCTGGTTGTTTGGGAGCAGCTTCGGCTGAGAATAATAACTATTCGCCTCTTTTACTCAGCCGAAGCTGTTCCGATTCAACCATTAACGAAGGCAGGCAGGCAGGCAGAACGGAGCACTGCGGGCGGGCAGGGCGGGCGGACGGGGTGGGGGAGAAAGGCGACAGGAAAAGCCCCCGCTTCTTTGAAGCAGTTTCTTCCTGTGCTGGTGGAGGAGCGAGAGAGCGACTGAGAGAGCTGACCCAGAGAGAAGGACAGGCTTCGGTTGCTTCCTCCCTCCCCTTCTTTCATTTGTGTCCTTGATCCCCGATCCCAGCAGCATTCACCGAAGGCTTCTTAACATTATATCGGCGTATAACACGCATACATCATTTGCCCCCTATTTTCAGGGAAAAAAAAGTGCGTGTTATACGCCGATAAATACGGTAACTGTTAAGCTTATTAATTACGTTACATTGGAGTATAATTGCCTGGTTGCATTTGAGACAAATGTTGCATTTAGCAGGGACATTGTTCTCTTTACTATGAGGTCCCAACCTTTACTATGAGGTCCCAATATGGGGCATCAGTGTTACTGGGTGGAAAAGAACGGAAACTGATACCCATGGTGTACTCATATTCTTACCACAGCATGATCTATGGACACATCCCAGTCTACAGCTCTTAATTGGAGGTGCAATAGATGACTATAGTAGTTGAAAATCAGAGCCATGCCAACATGTTCTGGTTTATACAGGTATATGCCTATTATACAGATAGTCCTCAATTTATGTCATGTCATTACATTGCTTAGTAACAGCAATCCTGCCAATCCCTGTTGCCATCATCAACCAAATTCCACTGGTTGTTAATGTGATGACCCAGGGTGGGATACAAAACAAACACAGTCACAGAAAACAGGTGAAGTCTCTTTTATTACTTCACTTTGCTTCCAAGCTCCGAATATCCTTGACGAATATCCTTGACGGAAGACAAAATACTCCCACACAAACAGTTACAAGAAGGAGGAAAAAAGCAACACAAACCAGGCAAGATAAGGGCTGGAGGACGTCCACAGATAACAGAACACACACTGGGAAGGGCGCCAAACTCAGAGAGGAAGCATAAACTAGAGATATTTCCATGCTTTGTTTCCAGCGCTCACCCATACGCTGTCCTCTTATTCAGTTGTCACAGCTGCAGCCCATGAAGAGGATCAAGGCCCTCTCCTCCCGAGTAGACCATGTCTCTCCCTTATCCTCTCCTCCCTGCATGCCCTAGGATGGATAGGGGATGGCCTGGGTCCTCCTCTGACTGCTCAGCTGACCTCTCCCGTTCCCCAGCCTCCTCCACAACCTCCGGAGCCACACTTCCATTCCCTTTGGGCTGTTCCTCCTCTCCCTCAGAGTCAGTCTCCACCAGGGGCATGACAGTTAACCAAGGATCCACCCCAATCAAAGCCATTCAGGGTTTGATCTCTCCCAGCCCTGATCCTGGGTTCTTTTAAGATAAGCTTCCCCTTCAACTACTCCCATCCTCCCACATCTCTGCCCTTGTGGTTGGCCTGGACCCTGCCTTGCAAGGCAGTAAGCAACCCTAGAACCATGCATGCTGCAGCACTGTCGCTTCCTGCAGCTCCTGAGCCATGGTGCAGTGCCTGAGCCCCAGTGCAGCACAAATCTTATATGTATCCATGTATTCATAACTAAGTTTTTACTTATACCTATTACCTTGTAAGCAATTGACAAACCAAATAAAATAAAAATAAAATAAAAATAAATCCGTTTGCAGCATGAAGCCCAGCTCAGAATGAGCCACAGTAGCCCATGCCACAGTGCACTCTGCCGACCCATTGACCTTCCCATTATCTTGCTCCCGATGCTGACAAGAATCACGCTGCCTGTTCGCTACTGCCATGTGAGGCCATCTTCCCCAGTTCTTGGGAGGAAACCACTGTGTGCAACCTGGGGGAGAATTGCAAAAGGGCCAGACTGGGCACACTTGCTCAGCAGCACTACCAAAACGATGGCGAAGGTCAGCTAAGGCAGAAGGGGACCAAAAAAGCATAGGCAGGGGCAAGTTGAAGTTCCCCTGTGCTTGTAAATGTGGCTACCAAGCACCCAATTTTTGACCACTTGACTTTGGGGGGCCCTGTACCTTAACCACCAGTCGTTAAGTCCCTTCGTTCTGCATGCCATAACTTGTATGGTTGCTGAACAAATGGTTGTAATTTGAGGACTACAGCCTAGTCCCTTTTAGCATTAGATAAGTCTCAGCCTCTGTTAGGTTTGGGCTGTATATGCTATAGGGCAGTGATCCCCAACCTTTTTGACGCGCGCGTGCCCGGTGCCGGCATCAGCTGGGCGCCGCCATCTTTTTGATGAAAAAATGCTTCCGGTGACCTCACCGGAAGCACGTTTCATCAAAAAGATGGCGGCGCTAGCTCGATGAGCTTTTCCGGGTAGAAATGGCTTTCTACCTGGAAAAGCTCACGAAGTGCTGGCGCCGCCATCTTTTTTGATGAAAACGTGCTTCCGGTGAGCTTTCTACCCGGAAAAGCTCACTGGAAGCACTTTTTCATGAAAAAGATGGCGCCCAGCAAGCCAGCGGCCCAGTAGGAGTTGTTCCGCGGCCCGTGCCGGTCCGCGGACCGGTGGTTGGGGACCCCTGCTATAGGGTGAATTCTACTAGCCCACCAGCCACATGCCTTGGACCCTACCACCTTACTTACTTCTTGAGCTTTCCGTCTCTCTTCAAAGAGAGCCCTCTGGTGCTTTTGGCAGCTTCTCACAGTGCACACACAGCAGATGCAGCATTTCTCGGTTACACAGTAAAGCTCCAAGGGCCGGCCATGACTTGGGCATAGCCTTGCCCGAGAACCAGCTGCTTTCCTCATCTCTCCTTCTGAGACACCTGGCGGGAATTCTTCCAGTTTCAGCAACTCTACCAGGTTTTCAAGCTGGACAGTTTTGCTAAGTTTGGGTCTCTCTGGAAAGATATTTCGGCATTCAGGGCAAGTGCAGATCTTCTGGCCTTGTTCCTCTTTGTCCCAGTGGCTGTTGATGCACTTCTCACAAAAACTGTGTCCACAAGGCACAGTCACAGGGATGGTAAACATCTCCAGACAAATGCAACATGTTAATTTCTCTTCCAGCTTCTGAGATCCAGAGGAATCCATTTCCCCGGAGGAAGCAGTTAAAAGAGAAAGAGAAATAACACTCAAACCCAAGGGGAGGTCCTAAATGTAGCGAGCCTTAAAGGGCAGAGGCTATTTGTAGTTTTACACAATACAACGCAGCGTTTCAGGTCATCTCAGATTGCCCCAATATTTATTTTATTTATTTATTTATTTGATTTGCCAATTGTTTACAAGATAATAAGTAAAGCATACATAGTTGTGAATACATGAAATTGGTACATATAAGAAAAAAAAAGAATAAGAGAAACAATAGGACAGGGACGGTAGACACGTTGTGCGCTTATGCATGCCCCCTACATTATATATTAAATGCATTATCCTTTTTGTAAGTGAAAGCTTTGGGTTTGAATTTTCTCTCCTTATTTCAAACAATCTTTAGGCCAGTGCTATCTATTTCAATGTTTAATTAGTTAACTTAATCAGTTAACTTGAGTTTTATTATTTCCTCTGAAGGTGCACCATCTGAGATCACCTACAGCTCCTAAAGGATTGGCTGAGCTCACGAGGCTTCTAAAAGTTGATAACAAATTGTAATCTTTAATAGTCATAATAGTCATAATAGTCATGGTTGGTGCATAATATCAACTATATTTATTTTAACGAAGCGTAAATGAAGTACAAACTCTAGTTATCACCCAGGCCTTCTTATTGCTTTTTAATAGTATAAGTAACCTTTGATCTGGAAGAAAAACCCTGTATGCTTCCCAGTTAGAACCAGAGATGGTTTAGGATCAGCATCTTTCAAGGTCTTTTCAAAATCAAATTGGCGCAAGATGTGTACTCATCTGGGGGGGAGGGGGAGGAGAAACTCCAGCCTTCTTGCAATTAAATCAGCAGGCGCTGAGGGTTGGCAGGCTCAGTGCCTGCTAAGCATAAAGGCCACTCTGATCAAGCAGAACATGTAGAGGAGTTGGAAAAGGTAGATAGATGCCCATGTTTTGCAGGCATCTGCTAGATTATCTCCTTCAGGTTGGCACAAAAACCTCCTCTTTTTACATTGCTTGCCTTCCCAAAGAGAGCTGGTGCTTCAAGCTGCAGTCAGGAGGGGCAAAAGGGAACCAGAGTCTAGCCAAGGAAGATGGTGCTAGAGAGAAAACAGAGAAAGCTCTGGAATTTGGCATTACATTTTGGATGTTTCTCTGAGTTCTTAGTCTGGCTGGCTACATCTCCAAAGAGTCAGATTTTGTTTGCCAATCCTGTTCCAGAATGCTGAAGGGGAGAATAAACTTTAGAAACATTTCTACATCTCTGAAGTCCAACATTTGCTTTCAGTTACACGCTAGTCATGGCTCTGTCCATAACTCACTCCTCCTTGTCCCACCGAGGCGAATTCATGATTTCTAAGTATGGTTTGTTAAATCATCCGTAAATGGCTAGGATCTCACATTGTGCTAAGCATAATCCCAGAAACATAAAAACCAGAATGACTGGCCTCATACAATACCTTAAACCAAAATTAAACAAACTATGTTATGGCTCATTGTGCAGGATTTGATCCCCGTCAGTTGTGATGATTGGACTATTGGACAGTTTTCCCAAAGGAGGTTTCCTGCTCCAAGTCCTGCCCAATCTTAAACATCCTAATCCAATTTATTTATTTAGAAAATTTATATTGTCACCTACTCCCACATGATGACTCAAGGCGACTTACAAGGATATAAAAATAGCGTATAAAAAATAAAAATAATATAAATAAAAAAATAACCCCGATCCCTCCCACCCTTGCGACAACACACATTCACACTAGCCATTTTATAGGCTCCCATTTTGGAATTTTTGTTAGCTAGAACCTTTGTCTATATGTTTTGTTGGCTAATATGTAAAGGCTTGTTTATTTCTGTAGCATTATATGTATGTTTCCAAAGGTTAACACCCAATCCATAGTGATTATTTGGACTAGTGTCCATTAGGTAAAACAGTAAGTTTGCTGGAGACTTCAGGTTTAAAAGTCTTTCCTGGAACTGAGTTGATTTCAATACAGTGATGGCAGTAACTTTTGAATCACTGACTTCAGACAAGAATGGCCAGATCAAAAACTAAAACCTCCCCAATTCTACAATTCTAGGATACTTAAGCGGACACAAACACAAATGAGAAATAATGGCAATTCATGATATTTTACCTGGTTGCTGCTTTATCCTTTACTGTGTGTCAAACACTGTTTAGCTACAAAAAGAGATGTTTTTCATTTTTTTCATAATTAAACCACAGATCTATCCATACCCTATCGAACAAAAAGTTCAAGATACCACAATTCTAATCCCCTCTAGAAGCAGAAAAAATGGCAATGCCTGCCTGAACTTACTAGAACAGATACAATACTTATCGGGCAGTAACTTTTGCAAGTGTCAAAAAAATATATTTTTTAAAAAAATAAGCAAGATCTTGCGAAGAATTCTCAGTATTCTTCTCTCAAAGACCTTGGCTAACTTTCTGAAAATTAGTTAAATTTTGGGCTTCATAGTTTAATCAATCCTAAATTACAAAAGGTCACTAGAACTTATGAAAAAGAGAAAAGAGTAACATAATGATTCTTATTTGTTAAACTGCTAGGAGACTAACAAAATCAGTATAGGACTTTTAAAAAAGTATAAATATTTAAATGTAAAATTTTACAAACTCAGGTTAAATGTAAACAATGGAATATATCTTCCTCCAAATATTGCCATATATTTTCTTTAAATTGCTGTGTAAAGCTGTTCCTGCAATATGTCTCATCCTTAATTGAATTCTGAGGGTATGATTTAAAGTAAGTTTCAAACAGCATCCACATTCATATACAGTATGTTTGCAGTTATTGGCAATGGCTTTAGATTAAAACAAAACCAAAGGAAGAAGGCTTTAATGTAAATCCATGCTAGATTGGATATGCTCATTTTTGAAGAATGGTTGAATCCTTCAGTGGCTTAATTCTTAATTGCTCCAAAAGAATGTGATTATATAATCAGGTGCTTGGCAAAGAAGTAAATCTGACCTTGATCTAAGCATAGTAACAGTAATTATAACGGCTATGAAATCAATTTTAGCAAGTAAAAGTGGAACAGATACAAAAATGATAATCAAAAAATGTTTTCAGCATGTTTCGAAACATTCAACATCTGACATAATTTTTGGATTCCTAGATTTCCTGTATGTGAACAAAAATTGATTTCATTAAATATAAAAATGCTTGTTTGGTGACCATGTCTGGCATGGTAAATCTTTCACTTAATTGTCAGTCTTAATAGCTAGTGGGACAAATCCATTGTACTTCTGTGTTGAACTTGAAAATGGTCTTGATTTTATTTTTTCTTAAAAAATTATATGGCTGCCCCACTCACTCTCAGTGACTCCACGTGATTACAAAAATAAAAACCCAATATAAAATCCATCAAAAGCGATAACTCCCCACCCCTGAAGAATTATCAATTGTAATCATAATTGGGCCCTGAGGGGCAGTCTGGTGTAGTGGTTAAGGCACTGGGCTAGAAACCTGGAGATAGTGAGTCCTCCCTTAGGCCCAAAGTCAGGCCACTCTCAGCACTAGGAAAAAGGCAATGGTAAACCAATTCTGAAAATCTTGTCAAGAAAACTGCAGGGACTTGTTTAGATAATCAAGACCAGCTCAGAAGAAAACACTCCCATACAATCTCAGTTGGAGGGTTTAATGCAGGCACAATGGAACTAGAGGGAAGGTGCTGCCCACACCTACGCAAGACTGTCCCAGCAACCTATGCCTGCAAGTGATTCCATGTGCTTCTTCCCAGGAAACTGTTTCACATATTTTGAAATCATGCTTTTCTTTCTTCTTTAATATGAAAGATAATGCATAGTCCAGCTTCTATAGCAATTGAACACTTTGCAGCATGTAATGTATTTTATTCAAATAAAAATATTTTATTCTTCAAGTTTTCTTGATCAAATACTGGGGGGAAAAAATCAGCAAAACATCTGAGACACATATACACAAGAGAGATGGAAACTAGATTTTCTTCCAAATGGGTTATGACAAGATGGGTCACTTTCAATGATATTTTATGGAACTTCTGTTCTGTTCTTTTTTTTTTTTTTGGGGGGGAGGACCACACACACACACATTGTTCTGTTCAGTTCTCCTATGGAAATAAGTACGGTATGTTCGCCTGCTCAGTAAATGCCGTAGGTGGGTTCATCACTGTCCCTGTACCTGTCCAGGTACCTCAGAGGTTGACGGTGTGGATATTTCTTCTGGGGAGGATGATATCTGGGTGGCCGAACAAAGTCAAACACTGGTTCCTTCATGTCTATAAAAGGAAGAGAAAATGTCAGCACTTCTCAACAATTACAAACATAACAAGCTCTGGTCTTAAGATTCTTAACTCAATGGTCGACCAATTAATGGCTCATCATTTTTCTATTGTTTATCTGTTATGAACTGCAGTATTTTTTACTGTGCCTTGAAAAAGCATATGCTTCCTTCTCTTCCTAGTAAAGTGAAAAGAAATGAAAATTAATTATAAATCCATGTCCAGATTGTGGATGATCCACAGTCACATTCTGCTGGTTACTATCTGTTCTGCTTGTTTCTTGCTGAAGTAAGTTTCTGATATGTTCAGAAATTCCTGGACTAAATAATTCTGAAATTTCTACACTCAAGTTATTCTCTAAATAAAACCACTGACTGGGGTCTGGAAGCTGCACCAACTAACAGTTTATGGCTTAAAATATACCCAGTAGTACAAGACTCAACAGTCTTAGCATTAAGAGCCTCAGTGGCACAGTGGTTAGAGTGAAGTACTTCTGCTGACTGCTGGCTGCCTGCAATTTGGCAGATCGAATCCCACCAGGCTCAAGGTTGACTCATCCTTCCATCCTTCTGAGGTGGGTAAAATGAGGACCCAGATTGTTGGGGGCAATAGGCTGACTCTGTAAACCGCTTAGAGAGGGCTGTAAAGCACTATAAAGCGGTATATAAATCTAAGTGCTATTGCTATTAGTATTTCAAAAATAAAATAGTTTCAAGCTAAAGTTATTGCTTGAACTTTGAAGAAACAGAATAGGAAGAGGAACTTTTCAACTTTGGTATTGGAGAAGACTCCTAAGTACATTGTGGACAGGCAAGGGAAAAAAAAGGATTATCAAATAAATTAATCCAGGGTTCCCACTTGAGTCACGAATGACCAGGTTCAAATTATCCTACTTCAGACACATTATATGATGACCTAACTCTCTGGAGAAGGTGATAATGCTGGGAAAGGAGGAAGGAAAAAAAAGAGGAATACAACCAGCAATAAAATCAATTGGCTCAGTTACAGTTGTGATATTTGCATTACTGGAGAACCTGAAAGACCAGGTTAAAGATAAAGCATCAGGGAGAATATTAATATGTTTGTGGTTGCTAAAAATTGAAGCCAACCTGATGGCACATACTAAATCAATAATCACTACTAAAAACCTGAAATACATACGGGAGACTTTTTTAATAATTTCAGAGAAACTGCCAATGAAAAGAACATAATGAAACAGCAATAAACATTCCTCAAATTTATCATACAACTAACAAGGAAATAAAGGGAACTTAATCCACAGTGTGATTGCTTTGAGGATTTGTCCATGATGTTTTCTTGCTAGTGGTAAGGACATGATTTACCATTGCCTTTCCAGGGATGTTTCCTTCAAACTTTCTAATCTGGTCTACAGGCTCTGAAATTCCCTAGTAGTTTTCTATCTAAATATAAGCCAGGCATTACCCAGCTTAACTTTTGAGCCTTGATAGGATCTCATGCTGCATCTATAAAGATTTTCACATTGCAATTCCTCAAAGTCTTAGGAGTAAGATTTCTTCTCAGCTCAGCAACTTTCCTCAGCACCCCACTAAACATGGCTCCCACTTGCAGTTTCTATTCCATGCATATTTATTGTGTGCTACATTACGAGTACGTTTGCAAGTTCTCTGCCATAGTATTTCAGTGCTCATTATATGAAACAAGCTCTATAAAAGAGTGACTGATCAAGGGATTTCCAGTTTCTATCAATTTTGGGTTTAAACTACAGCTTACACCCCACTCCTACCCAATTATGTGGGCTTTTTTTTTTCTTTTTTGATAACGAAGTTTAATTCTATCCCAACATTTCATTTCAACCTAAATAAAATGCAAAATTGTAGATATTTTACATGTGATCCATTACTTACTAAGAAGCTCATAAAAGATATTTGTAACAGACTTATCCCACTCGCATTGGAAAAACGCCAGTCCTGCTGGTGTCATGTCACTCTGATGCTTCTTGTAGAAGTCAAATGTTTTGAAGGTTCTCATCTTGAGACTGTGACTGAAGAAATGAAAATACAAAATGCAGTGTTTGTGTTTTGTAATCTCTTCATCTATTACTATCCCACTGTTCAAACTTCAATTTCTGAACTCTTAAAATGACAATATAGATGTGCTATGTGTTGAGCACTATGTTTTTCCCCTAGAAATCATAATTTAATGAGAGTGAGAGTGAAAGTGAGAAGACACAATTTAAAACTGGTTTAAATTTTATACATGTATAAATGTAAGGTTTCTGGAATGAGAAAATTATATCCAATTCTCCTATTCAACAGCTTCCTATAAACAATTTTATCTTGGCTGTGTTCCCTCTGCCTTCCATTGTACATTTGTTGTACAGCCATTTAAAAAATAGAGCTTAGTGGGCATCAACACCTATACCTATTCTATCTGTGGGCATCACACCGGGAGACCCCAGAATTACTTAATATATAACTACAGGCCATTAAACTCTTAATATTAAATGTCTATCAAGATTCTCAGTCATCGAGGTCATGGTTGTCCCAAAGATGCTTTTTCAAGAGGCAACTGAACTTTCTGTTTTTTCTTTCAAAACATTTCACTTCTCATGCAAGAAGCTTCTTCAGCTCTGACTGGATGGGCTCTGACACCATCCAGTCAGAGCTGAAGAAGCTTCTTGCATGAGAAGTGAAACGTCTTGAAAGAAAAACCAGAAGTCCAGTTGCCTCTTGAAAAAACACCTTTGGATCTTAATATTAAAAAAAACTTAAAACTGTTCAGTTTTCCTTCATAAATCTGTCATCTCCTGAGATAAGATGTAACAACCCAATACAATTTTCTTTCATCATTATACTGTAGAACCTCTGGTCACAACCATAATTCGTTCCATAATTTTGGTTGCAACCCGATTTGGTCCTGACCCAAACCCAATTTTGGAAATTTAGCACTTACAAAAAAAATGGCGCAAAAGGGGAAATCAGCCATGGAATAAAAATTGTGAATTTTTTTTAATCAGAACCCCATTTGGTCGTGGTCAGAAGCATTCGTGACCAGAGGTTCTACTGTATGGAAAATGTGAAGAGTTACCATGGTGTTGGCCGCACATCTTCAGTAAAATCAATTGGCTGGTCCTGTTTGAAGAGAAGGAAGACGTAGCGATGGTATCCCGTTCCTCTGGCTGGAAATGCAGGAAAATAATGGCAGATTTCTTGCCCTGCCTCTATTTGGTTGCCCGGAATATTTCCCCTGTTAATATAAAACAGGATTCAATTGTGTTTGCCTGACAATATTCCCCTGAACAAACAAAGAATTCATTCTACAACCACCAAAGGATAGAATTACAGATTATCTTGGGGTAGCTGGAGTTATTCCAATGAGGATAATAATAAAGGTTAGTAAGTTCCCTTGCAAAACTGATTTGCTACTTGGCCAAAGCTGCTAGCAATTTAACTGGGCAGTGTATGGTGCTGGGGAAACCCATAGCACATCCCTCAGGGTCTTTTCAATTTACCAAGTAGAGTGCTATTGTATTCCAAAGATCTCAGCTCTGTTCTAACCAATATTACATTATAAGGCATGTTTCAGAAATCAATGCCATCTTCAGGGTTCTGTCAAATTCACAAGAATTCCTGGATTAGACAATTCAAAGCTCTAAAATTCATTGAAGGTCAGACAGCTTTCCACCAACTTTAAGATGTGTGGATTTTGTGGCCACACAGAGAATTCTAAGACTTGAAACCCTCACATTCAGAAAGCATCCTGTCTGGGAAGGTTGAGGTTAAGAATTTGGAAGGCCCTGGGTTTTATTCCTTCTAATATATATATATTTTGCAATACAGACTATCTTCTTGGTTTTCTAGTTCCATATATTCTTGCCCTCTTTTTGCCTTGTGAGAGAAAATAAATCACTCATATATAATCTTGTGGCATTATTGAACTTGGTGTTCAAAATTTAAAATTGCCTTATATTAGATAGAATATTGCTGGATAGATATTAAATAGATGAAACAGACAATGTGGGATAGTGGTTGAGAAGCATGATTGGGATAAGGGAGATCCAGATTCCTCATTCATCTATAAAGCTTATTCTTTATGCAAGGGCAAAATGACAAACTATGCACACCATCACAACCTCCTTAGAAGGTAGGTAGGATGTACAGATGAGAGGTATGCATCATCAGACTAATATAGGGAGAACCTCTCACCTTCCAGATACTGCTAACCTACAGCGTTAGCATCACTCACCACTGAGCACACCATCTGGCTTTGCTGAACATTTTGTGTGTAATGCCATCTGGAAGATCAGAGGTCTACCTGCTGACTGACACTGACCGCCATGCTTTTTCAATAACACAATTTTATTTCAGGCCTTTCAATTGGGAGGGATCTGACATTCAACTTCCGGCCTTTGACATGCAAAGAACATGTCATCACCCTAAACTATGGATCCTTATTTGCACTATCTTAACTAACTAATCAAAGACTGAAAAAAATTGCACAAAGAGGAAGGAGGAAAGAAGGATAAAATAATTTTTCTAGGGCTCAAAGAGGAGAATAGACATGGTATCCAAATAAAAAAAATTGTGTATTTTCATTCCAAGTCAGACATATTCAGAGCAAACTACAATTGAAATCTTCCTTGGCTTATTAGAATGGTCCAGTTCTTATCACATCTGGCAAATGTGCTGGCTTGTCAAAAGTAGAAACCTCCAAAGAACCAATATCCACTCTTTTCTTAGCTTTGGACCATTGAGATCATAGACCTTTATTTAAAAATTAATGGCTTCAAGTACTTGCCTTACAGCACACGGAGCAGAGGTGGTCAAACATGTTCCAGGGCAAGAAAGAATAATTTTAAATGAGAAAGGGTGTAAGCTGCTTCATTAACGGAAGCCAATGGAGTCTGCTGACTTGAAGGCCATCTATTGGGATTGCCATAATAGCAGTACACCGAGCAGTGGAATAGGCTAGACTAAGATCCCATCTAATCCATACATTCTATGATTCTGTAATTATGGGTGGATCAAGGAAATCAGCATGGTAGTACACCGGAAGCTAAATTTTGAGATTCTATTCCAGATTTCCTGAATATGAAAATGAAGCCCACAGTGCAGGAGGTTGGATTAGAACACCTCCAAGGTTCCTTTCAGCTCTGTTACTCTATATTCTGTACTGTGCTGATACTCACACCAACCAATGGACGTACTCCAAATTGCCATCAGTCAGGTGTCCATCTGTAAACACAAGATATACAAAAAAACCATAAATATACAACTTATCTTACAAAGTATGTCTTTATTATACTGTTTTGGCTGTAGCATATTCAGTTTGTTTTCTTTTTTACCGGAACAGTTCATTTTTCATGCTACTGTAACAAAGCTTCACAATGGTTTCTGTCATGCCCCTGGTGGAGACTGACTCAGAGGGAAAGGAGGAACAGCTGACAGGGAGTGGAAGTGTGGCTCTGGAAGTTGTGGAGGAGGCTGGGGAAGAGCAGAGGCCGGCTAGGCAGTCAGAGGAAGAACCAGGCCCATCCCCTCTTCATCCTAGGACACGCAGGGAGGAACGCAGAAGGCAACAACTTGGCTTATGAGAGAGGAAGCGGCCATGATCCCCCTCATTGGTTGTAGCTGGGGAAAATAGTATATAAGAGACAGTTAAAACACAGCGTTGCCAGAAGCAAAGTGTGTTTTATTTTGGGCTGAAGTTATCTTGGTTGGTGTCCTTCCAACAGACTGTGGCTTGTTATCTCCTTGCAGTTGGTAATTACTTATCTTGGTCTGTTGTGGAATTTCCTTCATTGTAGTTTGTTTTGGGTTTTTATTTCACCTCTATCTGCTCATTAAGTTCGGACTGTATTGCTTTCTTTTGAAGACTATTTTTGAATAAGTTTTATCTCCAACAGAGAATTATTGAACAGTGGGGCCAAGTTGGAGGCATTAAAAGACAATTATTATTATTTTTTTAGGATTTATTCTTGAACATTCTTGCTATTCTTGTTGGGGAAAATGCCACCTGTAAAACATCTTATACAAATTTTCTTTATATGCTGTTGACATTGTCATTTTATAATTTTGAGACCACAATTTTTGCCATTTCTCTAGAACAATCCTATATCCAAAATTCTTCCCCCAAGCAATCATAGTTTCTTTAACTTGTTCTTCTTCTAGTTTAATTTCTAGTAAATATCCATACAATTTTTTAATCACCTTTTCATCAGTACCTGTCAAAATCTTATCTAAATCAGTCAGTTTATCATAGAAACCTTCTGTTTTACAATCTTTATCATACCTTGAATGTATTTGCGCATATGAAAATGTTGGAAATGTCATCAGACACCTGGCTCATATTACCATATGTGGTGGACTTGTGCGGATGCTAAAAAATACTGGACTAAAATCCACACGTGGTTGGAAAAATTGACAAAAAAAAACGTATAGATTTGAAACCAGAGATATTTTTATTGGGAATTTTACCTGAAATATATAGTAAAGATTTGAAATACCTGATTGTAAATGTATTAACAGCGGCTAGGATTGTATTTGCTAAAAACTGGAAAAATGAGAAAATACCATCACAGGAGGAAATTATTAAAAAAATATTGGAATGTGCTGAACTGAGCAGATTGACATTTGAAATTAGAGAACAGGATGATAAACAATTTTATAAAGTTTGGGATCTATTCTATCAATGGTTAGATAATAAAGTATAGTAACAAAATATGTAGACTTTTAGAAAATACTAAATATATAAAGATGTATTCTTTTCTTATTATATCTACAAAATGATTTTAGGATAGATTTGGGATGATAATATGAATTGTCACAAAACAAATTAAGTAAAATATGATTATTTCCTAAAGCATGAATGAATAAAAGTATAGTCAAATGATTGATTAATAATGATACCAATGTATTTAATATTGGATTGAAAATACGAGATCATATACAATGTAATTGTAACTGAAGACTACGAAATGGAAGCACAAAACAATTTGTAAACCAACTGGCACACTGTATGTACATATATGGAAGATGGCCTGATGTTTTTATGTTTTGTTTGTTTTAAAAACCAATAAAAATTTATATATATATATAAAAAAGACAATTATTTACGTTTTGGAATTTGCTATGTTTGTGTACACTCCGGGTCATCACAGCTTCTTAAAAAACTGAGTGACAAAGGTTGCATAATATTATATAAAGAAACATTTGACAAAACAACTCCTCTCCATGTTCTGATACATCTACACTGCATATTAATCCTTAGTCATCCACTGATTTTAAAACTACAATTAAGTTATAATACAATATTTAAAAATTGCAAAGCATTTCTAACTATTGCTCAATATCTTTAAACAAGGAGTCCTAATATTGTGTGGTAGTCCAAATGCCTAAAGTGATAAAAAAAAACTGGGACTGAGGTTAGACTGGACAAGGATTATAAGCTTCCCAGAATCACTAGGATAGCAGGATGGGTGACATATGAATTAATTAAATAAACAAATACAGCTATTTTCTATAAACATTTTAATTTTAATCTATGACTCATGGGGTTGCCAGATCTGGCAGGCAATATTTCAGCAAAAGCCTATAATGGGCTTGGAAAAAGGTAAAATAGCAAGTGAGTTTGGATAGTGGTTAAACTTGATCAGCTTTGAGAAAAAATCTGCAGCTTTTTTATGTTGCTCACAACTTCTACAAGCTTTAAACACAGTCTAGGGACAAAGAAACTCTACCTAACAAAAGCAAGAATTATCTAAATTAAATTGAACAAAGATCTAGGCCAGGGATCCCCAAACTCTTTACTTCATCAACCTTCATGGATTTTCAAGTTGTTCACTAACTCTCAAACATTATATGAAAATAATTTAATAGATATTTTAATACTACAAACAATAATAATAGACGCCTTTAACACATCGAACAACAAAATCTGCCTATCCAGGTCTTTGGGAAGGTTTTGATAGCAGGAAAAAATACCAAATCCTGTTTAAACATCTACCTGACCATGCTACCATAATAAAAGAGACAATTCATGGTTGCTCTCATCAGCGACTAACTGTTCAACTCTGGGTAACACTGTTTCACTGGACTAGAGACTAGAATGGAATTCTAGAGAAACCCCCCAAAAATGATCCCCCCAATTGACCTTTTATTATTTATCAACCTGCTATTGATTCCCAGCCATTTATCAAATGACTCTGTGGGTCAATATTAACCACTTTGAGGAACTCCAATCTAGGCAGTTTTTCTTAATTACATGATTTCTGGTTTTTTTTTTCTCTATAGACTTTTGCACTTAAACTAAGTGTCTGTTTCCGGTGCAGCAATTGGATGTTAATCAGAAGCTCCATCAAAATATGCAATGGAAAATATTTTCCAACAGTTAAGAAATCCTATCATACTAAGAAAGTATTCCTAACAGAATGACACTTACCTAGATTAGTGAGCAACAATGTCCAAAGTGTTCCTTCATCTGCTTCAAATGAGACTTCAGGAGGATTAAAAGCCTAAACAGGAGAATACGACATTGAGTTTTAAATAGCTATTCCCTCATCCCCACACCCACCATAGTCCTGAATAAAGAATTACAACTTTAATTGTATGCTATCCAGAACTGCTGAGGAGTTGAGTGGCCTCTTAACTGAAATAACAATTTGTGGTCTTAAACTATACTTGCTCTCCCAGCTGTTCACAACTTTCACATCAGTCAACAGACATTTATGGCATTTCTTGATGATTGTAGCATGGACAATCAATACTAACATTATCAAGAGGCTGCAGTTAAAAAGATGCAAAAAAAGAGGGGAAAAGGTGGGGGAGGGGGGAAACAAATTTTGGGAGCCATGGATTGCAAAAGGAAAGTTAGTAAACCCCCATTATAATACACAAGTGGATAGAAAGTATATTTCAAGATGTTTGAGGAATTTGGGAAGGGATTGTTTTCAATCAGGATGTGTACAATAACAATCTTGATGATTTACACACCCCATTTCTTCCATTTTAGTTACAACTAGGAGAAAATAACTGGTCCAAAGACATATTTCCTAGCTGCATGAATTTGGGAGATTCTGTGGACAATAAAAAAGGTCATACTACTGTTATTGATAACAGAAGTCTCAGCCAAACATCAACAGTATTCCAAATAGCTATCTAATTCTGTAAGATTATTCTGGCCCAGGCAAAATTTACAAGTAAGGTTGAGGGTCAGTAGTTGAAGCATCTTTTGTCATGATTATGTAATAGGTTAAGAGCATTATATGGTCCCAGATATTTAAGATGATGGTAGTTTCCACTTTACTCATGCTTTACTGGTGCAACTGATACTTTTTTTTTCTTCACAAAACAATTAATTGCTGATTTTTAGCATTTGTCTATACTTAGTTGAACATTGCTCCAGGTATTGTACTAAAAAAATAGTACACAAACATTTCATCAGTGAAAGTTATATTCACTTTACAGTCCTCACCAATGCAATTGAGACTGGCAACTGCATTGCTAAGTGACCCAGTTGTAAAGTAAACATCAGTAATGTCACTTCTAGCTCATTAAGCAAATTACCATTCACTGTTAAACACAATGTTATGTTGATCAGAAGCTGATAGGGAAGGTCACAAAAGGTGAACACACGACTGCAGAACACTGTGACCATTTTAAGTCCATGCTGGTTGCCAAATGCCCAAATTGTGATTATGTAATTGTGACAGCCACATCCTCTAGGATTAGTCATAAGTCCCCTTTCTCAGCACTACTGTAATTTTGAACAGTTGTTGAACTAGTGATCAGTGAGTAAGGATTATCTGTAGTTAATCTGACAAAGAGAACACTGCAGGTATCTTTCATTATAATTACTCCTATTTACTAGGTGTTATATTGTAGAATTAACTTATAGTAAATCTGATTTCATTCAGCTTAACCCTAACAGCTGTAAACTTGCAAGGTGGATATTCCACTGGGACAGCACTATATTAGTACATAGAGAACATGTAACTATTAACATGTTTAGAGTAATGACATATTCATTAGGGACAATTTTGTGAAACGTTCCAGGAAATTCACTTTAGTGTCTTATACCTAATACGTGAATAGCAGACAAACCAAAACCAAAAAAGGATGCACTTTATCTCAAAACTCTTATTCTTGGTATAATACCTCTGTGGCAGTAACCACGTTTCCATAATAAACTGGCATAACATAATTCTCATCCTGGTTATATTCTACTTTTAGAAGCACTCTGGGAACAAACATAGCATTATCAAACAAGTCCCGGTACAGTCCATAGTGTTCTGCTAGTTGTTTCTTGTGATATGGGCCACTGGTTCTTTCCCATTCAGCTTTGACATCATCTAGAGGAATCTGCACTGCAAGCAGAAACAAAATAATTTACTTGTTAAGTAAACAAAATGGATAAACTCTTGTGAATGCAAAGGAAATAAATGCTGGGAGAATGGTTACTAACATACATGTTCTGAGCCAGGATGCCCTTTCCAGTTCTGGATTAATTAAATTTTGTTTCCTAAGAGCCTTTCTCTCTTTATATATTTTTTTTCGTGATAGAGGAAGACTGGGCAGACCAATGTCGATTTTTGCCTCTTTATCTAAGATTTAAAAGAAAAGAGATTATGCAAAATAAATCTTGTAGCTTTCTATACAATGTACTGACAAGCCATAACTACTTGAAAAATTGGGCAGAGTCAATGTCTTGTTTAAATAGCATGCCTTAAAAGTGAAAATAACCACTTATATTCTATCTTAGGATTTGTAGAAAGTGCCTGTTGTAGATTTGGAATCTCTGATTTACAGAGCTCTTAATGGTAACAGAATTCATTACAAGTTAAAAAGGGAACAAATCGGTTAATTTTTCTAATAAAGATGCCTTGCTTTTTGAACAGAAACAGTTGTTCTGTTTCACTTTCAAGATATAATTACAAAAGCTAAATCATTAACTTTATTTTGTTTATACCTTCCTGTTCACTTTCTCAACAGAATTGAACATTACAATCCAATTCATTATATGTTTATTCAAAAATATGTTCTATCATGGTCAATAAAATGTGTAAGTACATAAAATGCATTATGCCCTTGGGAAAAATGTTGAAGTATTTGATCAAAGCTACCAGAGAGGGGAAAAACTGGGCTGGGATTTTGTGCCCTTCCATAGTCAATACCTTCCTCTGGAGTGATGAATTTCTTATATGTTCGCCACCAAGGAGTTTTTTTATTCTCTTTTTCTGCTACCTTGAAATAGCGAGTGAAAACACGATACTTTTCCAGTGCTTCCAAATTACTAACATCAATGTCTTCATTAGGCATTGGTCCCAGAGGTACACCCAGTTTGCAGAGGATAGCTAGAACAAAAACATAAAACAAAATAATTTGTATTTGTGTCAAAAATTATCCTGTTGGATCAAAAACACAGTAAGCTAGATCTTCATTTGGGCTTCTCCTATTCATATATAACCATTCTACAATGGACACAGGAGCAAAATGAAGAAAAAAAGACTGCAAAAGCAGATAATTATATTAAAATTTACGTTTAATTTACATGTTTAAATTGTTAGACCTAAATACAGTTTGGAAAAAGGAGAAAGAATCAAACACTGGATCATGACACTCATTTCTACATTTATCTATGAATTGTATGAAATAAATAGCATAATATAGCACCAAAACATACCATCAATTTTTCTGTCTCTCCATTTGCAAAAGTATAAAAACTATTTTTAAAAACTAATTTTAACCACTCAAAACATAGTATTTTAGCTGCAATCAAAATCAATAAAATGCTTATACACATAAAAAAGGCACCAATACTACCAGCCACTTTTAATAATCTGTTTTATGTTAGTTTCCAAATACTGAATGCAAAACCAAACACACAATTATTAATGGCATAAGTCAAGGGTCTTCAGACTTGGCAAGTTTAAGACTTGTGGACTTCAACTCCCAGAATTCCTGAGCTAACATGACTGGAGGAGGAATTCTAGGAGTTGAAGTCCACAAGTTTTAAAGCTGTCAAGTTTGAAGACCCCTGGCATAAGTAAACACAAATAATGTTGTTCCGTTCAAACTGGGATCAGTCCATCGTGGGCATTGGTGATAAGCATTTTACAGAATGAAAAAGCAATCTATAGCACTTAGCAATAGCACTTAGACTTATATACCATTTCACAGTGCTTTAGAACCCTCTCTAAGCTGTTTATAGAGTCAACATATTACCCTAACAATTTAGGCCTTCATTTTACACACCTCAGAAGGATGGAAGGCTAAGTCAACCTTGATATATCTATAACCAATCTCTTCATACAAATTGAGAGCAATGTCATCATTTCTAGCCTTTATTAAAGTGACTGCATTAAAAAAAATGCTACAGCTTTAAGGATCCACCTTTCAAGCAAATTTCCTGCACAGAAGCATGAAGAAAAGATCAACAAATTAACAGCAGAGATGTGCACCACTTGTGCAAGGTTTAAATTCATCTACCAAAATATTTTCAGTCTCGGTAGTCTATTATTGTATGATTGTCCGGGTTTCTGCAGCCCAGAGAGGGTAAACCTAGCAGAACCTTACAAATTAAGATGAATACTATGCTTGCAGGAAAACCTAAATCCATCCAACTCTAAACCACCATTCCTGAGATATTTCAACAAAGCCCATAAAGGTGATATCAACATTCCCAGACACAGGGATGCACTGGAATATAAGAGCTGAAGAAGCTCCTTGGATGAGAAGCGAAACATCTTCAAAGAAAAACCAGAAAGTCCGGTTGCCTCTTGAAAAAAGCACCTTTGGGACAACCATGACCTAGAATGACTGAGAATCTCCATAGACACTGGAATATAATGGAACAAAATTTAACAGGAGGAATGATCAAAAGTTGACTTCTAAAGTGCAAAATGAACGCGGGGAAGCCCGTTTCACGAAGCACTGAAAGGTCACCGGAAAAATATACCCCAATTTCCACTCCCGCTCTAGCATCACCCACCAGTAGTACTAAACCCTCTGCTCTTCCGGAATCCGCGCAGGGCGACGTTTAGAACGGGCGCCGCCATTTTTGCAGGATCTTAGGTTCCCTCTCTTGGAAAGGGTCCCTCAGGGCGCTACTGGCGCATATGAGTGACGTCACGCCGAAGTTCTTTCCCGAGTGCCTGCAAAGGCTTTTTTTTAAAAATATTCTCATTCTTTTAATAATTCTTCCAAGCGTCCACTTCATCTGCCGATTCGTAAAATCGCATGCTATAACAAGCAGTGTGTTTCTTTGAAATTAGCTGACTTTCCACTGAGACTATAGTACAGTAAATGTATTTAATTAAAATGTACTTAGTTAAAATGTATTTAATTAAAATGAGGATTATCAGTCAAGAGCAAAATGAACAAATGTATAAACACACAGAGAAAACTCCCTGTAATAGTTTTATTATTTTAGAATTTTCATATGACAACTTTTACTTTGTTGGAGAGATAAGGATCACCTTACAGTATAAATTTTACAATTATAATCTAATGAACAAGTCAAGCTGATGCCCCTGGTGGCATTAAACAAGAGTTAAATATCCATGGTCTTCTTTCATTCTGCTTAAATGTATGCTCGTCTAGCTTTTTTTAAAAAATACCTGTCTTCTGAAACTGATCTTTGTTATAGTTAAGGAATCTTATGTATAACCAGGAAGTCTCAAAAAAAATTTTTTTTTGAGACAAAAAGGTGATTTGGGCACTTGCTATGCTATGGTGTACAGTTGCACAGGTAGCATTTGATTCAAAGGTCTGTACTTTAGGGCTGCAACCTAGGTATCCTGGGGCTTTACAGCAGAAACACAAACTTTCTTTGATGCAGACAGGGACTTCTTTTCCTATTTGCATGATTCTCCAATCTTTATGTCCAAGGAGGCCATAATAAGGTATAGTAGGGGTAAAGAAAAGTGGTAAAATTTCCCCTTTATTTCCCCCACACCTCAACTTCCACAATCACCCACTGATTGACGCACATTAGAACAGTTCTTCCATATCTTGTCTCAATAATTCATCACTCAGTCCATCAGCAAATGCTTCTTGAAACTGGTTAGAGCAAGATCATTCCATCCCACATTTCTGGCATAGAAATGAAAATACAATGTAGATTTATGAAGTCGGTCCTGCTTCACTTTGGGCATCTCTTCTATTGCTATTGCTCTCCTTATCATATTGTGAGATGCATGTTCTGGTAATTATCCAGCAAAGTATCAGGGCAGTAAGGGACACAGCTCTTTATTTCACGAGACTCAGAACAAAGGTCACCCTGGAGTAATCTATTCTGCTAGTTGATCTCCCATAAACAATTCTAATGGTTGATCTGCCATAAATAATTCTTTCCAGGCTTTCCAGCTTCATCAAACTCCCATAAGAGTGAAGAAATATTGTTTGGGCTGAACTGCTTTTGGCTATGCCAGTTGAACCATGGCATTGTTCAGTTATTTGTATATCCGCTTATTAAGGTAATCGTGTTTGATGCTCTCTGAGATTGGTTGCTTTCTTGAAGAAGTTTCATTACCCAAACTAGGTAACATCATCAGTGCTAGTCAAAATGGGTAATGAAACATTTGTAAGAAAACCACCAAGTTCAGAGAGCATCAAGGATTCCTCATTTTGATCCTGAGCTACAAATAGGTTGTAATAGTGCTTCAGCAAGTTGTTCTTCAGATAAAGGGGTGCTGAGAATGCCACACCACAGTCCAAGACAAAGATTGATGTTTATGTGTCATGAATGTGTGTGGAAGCTTTGAAAATTGATGTCCACCTCTCAAGATAGGTCAGATGAGGAAGCAGACATCACAAGGACTGTTAGAATTCTATTGTTTTAGAGTATAGGAACAGAATCTTAAAAGCTTGAGTTTCTACTTTGTCTAATAGTAAAGAGAATCAAGGCAGAGTTATCCAGCGGTTCTTCTGAGTCTCTCTTCTTCCTAGATCTAAATATTTAAATAAACATTCTTGCATTCCTCCTTCACGGTTAAACTCCATACGTCTCTACACACTGGATTGCCTACTCCAACTTGAACCTGCTAGATCATGTATGAAGAAAATCCTTGTAATTTCATGATTCTGGGATAGAAGGGGAACTGGAACTAGGGTAAACTGCTTCTCAGCGGTAGTTGCAGTATTTTGGAGCAATCTCGGTCTTATGTGAGCTGCTGAAAGGCATCAGATTGTGGCAGGATATATGTGCAATAAATAATTAAAATATTACAAGAGACAATGGTGATGTGAAAATATATTGGGGCTATGCAATATGATCAAAGGCAGACCACTGTTCTGAAGGACCATTCTTCAAAGCCAGCTAACACAAAACTGTTGATCTGCCAATAGCAGTGTAAGGAAACATTTAAAAATATTTGTTTTACAAACTGTAGCTTCTGCCAACATTGAATTTGGCAGTTATTTATGTGCTTGATTTCATGTTAACCATTCAAAGCAATGATATCGTTGTTTTTTTATTTGGAGGAAATGTGAATCTTGGCACAGCTATCTTTAAGACTGATCCTCTCTCATGCTGATTGGAAGGAAGTCTTATAGGAAGTTCTCTTCAAGGTTTCCAAAAAGAACTGCTCTTCTTCCAAGAAATCATGATCCTATTGGAAAAAACAAAAACAGAATGAAAATGGTGAAAGGGCTGAAAAGCGAACCAAAAACATGTAAATTACAGGACCAGTTATCAGAATTTCGCTGTCCTTCCCATTTCCTTAACCCGGTATTTCATGCAAATTTTGAATTAAAGTGAGCTCTTTTTCAGATAATAATTTTACCTGAGAGAGAGATAAATAAAATTAGATGAAATTAAAGCTAAATAGAAGAATATTGTTGCGTGACTGCAAGATGGGTTGCATATAAAATTTAAAAATAAAATAAAAACAGCTGTAAATTATAACCTCAGGGCAGATGTTAATGTTTTCAATTCATAGTAGACCAAAAGCTGGACAATCTAATCTTACTCGTTCAGCTGTAATTTTATGCAACACCAATTTGGCATATAAATCTGCTGGGTCTGGTCTTGGAAGTCCTTGGGAAGCTATGGTGTTTCCAGGGTTGGCTTTAGGTGGAACAGTAACCGGAAGAGGCAAATCTGGGAAGAAAAACAAGTTAGATATGGTATATAGTCATCTGTGTCATCTACACGGTATAGATCAAAGGGGCAATGGAACAATGGAACAAAAGTTGTGGAACTGTTTCTTTCTTTTTATTTTACTCTTTGGTTTCTTTTTTAAAAATGTAATGAAGCAATGTTTAACTGAATTTTCCCTATTAGCTTATTGTCAGACACTCCTCTATATTTTGAGGGCAAGCATTACGGAGTGCCAGGACCAGCTTGTGTGGAAGAAACTCAAATCTGTGCTCCAAGATCCGCTATTTAAATAATACATCTATCCCTTCAGTTAAAATCATTTACATATAAAAGCCCTTGAAAATACATAGAATGAAATTTTACCCTCTTCCTTTATTTTGCCTGTCAAGAATACCCACCCCAAATGGATGTGCAGGTACTTACAATGCACGTTGGAGATTATTTTGTCAGGAGTTCCCAATAATGGCAGCTGAGGCATGTTCTGAAATGCCCGTGGATTGCTTGGAAGTTCCATCCGCAGCTGTTCAAGCTGCCTCCTTTGTTGTGACAAACTGAGTCGTTCCTGGAAGAAAAATAAGGAAGAAAAATATTGTAGCAGTAGACTCTGATGTATTATACCTCTACCATCTCATTCTGAACAGACCATTTAAATTTGCCATAATTTCCTAGATTATCAGAACAAACTGTAATTTTTCAATTTAGGAAGAGCTGTGGAATCTGCTCTTGCTTAAGAACTATTTTTTCAGATGTGCAAGTTGTGGTCCATTTTGGAAAGCTGCAGTATGACCAGCTGGAGCATCTAGGCTTCTGAAACTTCAAGCCCTTTTTGGTGAGATTATGTTACAGATGTAAACCAGAAGTTATTAGAAACAGCAGCTCTTTGTGCTGATCTGTTCACTTTTTAGGCAGTTTAAGAGGCTGGTATCAACTATTAAAAGCCACCATAACTTGGTTATGTTAGCTGTGGTGTCCTCTGTTCGCTATTCATCACTTCTAATTTGGGGAGGAAGTCTTCTGATCTCTCTCAGCTTATCTAAGCATTCAGAGTTTAACAGATAATCAGATTTAACAGTGATATATTCATAATAGTTCATGTATACATTTTTTTAATAAAAGCTTTTGAAGGTGCTCAAGTCCATTCTGATGATAGCACACCTGTATAATCTGGAGACTAATCTGTAAAGTAAGAGAAGGATTTTAAAAAATAGTGCGCCTATGTACCTCTTAAATCTAGGCATGCTGTTGCTTACCTTGATTTCATGCAGGCTGCATGAAATGCTTACTGTTAAGTATGAGGCATGGGCATAGAAACGGAGACGAAACTGCTTCACGTGAACTTCAGCTCTTTTTTTACAGCATGATAACAGAGACAAAAAACCCCCGGGTAGCAGCCGCCCTTTTATAGAGGGAAGTGCTATCCGGATGACCAATGGATGTTGTTATAGGGTTTGAACCTCGTCCAATGGGACTTGGTCCGCTAATAACCAATCAGATTGCTCGGAATGAACCAATCATAACTTACCATTATATGGGCCAATAGGAAGAGCAGGATTACGATCCTGCTATGCAAATGAATCTTTATTAATTACATTTCTTTAGTTCACAACACCCCTCCCCCCTGGGTTCCGTTTGACAGCCGTGGTGACGTAATCGCGCAGGTATGCAGGTTGTTTTATCTGCCTATTCAATTTTCGCTGTTCCACCGGTTTTTGTTTAAAGTTCAGTTCTGGCGGAATGCAAGGCTCGTCTTCGCACGGGGTTGATTCCGCGGTGCTGTTTTCGATACTATCAGGGTCCCTTACGTTCATTCCAGGATCGGGCGGGCATGTTTCCACTACGGTGTTCCTCTGTGGGGAGGATGCCCCCGATCCCGGACCTTCTTCAGGTGGCGCGAGTACTCGGTTTAGCGGCCGTCTGTCCTCGATTACGTCGTCGTCTATACGGCCTTCGTCCCCTCGGTATTCCCTCCCCTTGAGTTTGGAAGTCCGGGGGTCGCGGATATTGGGTTGTAAACGAGATCGAAGTTGATCTATGTGGCGTTTCTATATCTTGCCGTCTGTCGTCTTAAGGCGGTAAGATCTAGGGCCAGTGAGGTAGACTATGGTGGCTGGGATCCACAACGGTTCGCCGGAAAGGTTTTTTCGTAGACCAAGTCGCCTACCTTGAATTGGCGATACGTTCCGCTGGATCCACAAGGTTTCTCTGGCGAATACGACGGTGTAATCGGTCGAGGTGGGAGCGAAGCTTCCGCCCCATTAAAAGTTCGGCTGGAGTCTTGTTGGTGACACTGTGGGGGGTAATGTGTTGTAGTAAGAGTATTTTGTTCAATCTAGCGTCAATGTCCCCCGGATCCATTTTTTGTAGTGTCTTTTTAACGAATTGGACCATCCGTTCCGCCCTACTGTTTGCCGCAGGGTGAGCCGGCGAAGTTAAGGCATGGCGGATGCCCCGTCCGCCAAGTATTGTTCGAAGGTGAGAGCAGTGAACTGGGGTCCGTTGTCGGAAACTAGAACGTCCGAAACCCGTGTGTTGCAAATAATCTATCTAGTTTTTTAATAACGGAGTCAGTAGTTGTGCTTTTCATCTTGTGGATTTCGAGCTAGTTGGAGTAAGCATCCACGGTTAGGAGAAAAGTGTGTCCTTTAGTGGGTCCCGCGAAATCAATGTGGATGCGGGACCACGGGCTTCGAGGAGTTTCCCATTCGGTGGGAATTGCTCTCGGTGGGGCGTTGCTGACTTCTTGGCAGTTTCTACACGTGGTTACCCAGGCTTCAATTTGTTTATCGATGCCTGGCCACCACGCGTAGCTTCGAGCGAGAGCCTTCATACGGACGATGCCCGGATGTCCTTCGTGCAGGGTTTGCAACACGAGTCGCTGTAGTTTCTCTGGTACGACGACTCTATCTCCCCATAGGATGCAGCCCTTCTGGGAAAATAGTTCCGTTTGCCGGTGTTTGAACGGTGCAAAAGTGGCGGGGGTTTCTTCGACTGGCCACCTGCGTTCGACCCAACTGAGAACTCTTGCGAGGATAGAGTCCCGTTTTGTGGCGGTGGCGATATCCCTTGCCGTTAGTGGCGGCGAGTTGAGAGTTTCAATTTGCAGCGTAGTGAGGGTTGGAGCTGGGTCGCTGACGGTTTCCGGAAGTGGGGAACGGCTCAAAGCATCAGCGTGGGGAATGGCTTTCCCCGGGCGATGCTGCAGTACGTAGTTGTAGGCTGCTAGGAATTCTGACCAGCGAGTCATTCTAGGCGACAATATATGCGGTGTTGGTTTATCACCTGCTAAAATGCCAAGTAAAGGCTTGTGGTCTGTAACTAGAGTAAAGGGCCGCCCGTAAACATATTCGTGAAATCGCTTCACGGCCGATACAATAGCAAGAGCCTCTTTGTCAAGTTGGCTATACTTTCGTTCAGCCTTTGATAATGTGCGGGAAAAGTAGGCAATGGGAGCCTCATTCCCGTTTGGTAACACATGGCTCAAAATGGCTCCAACCCCAAACGGTGACGCGTCGGACTTAATATTTAATGGCAGAGTCTCGTTGTACTGCATTAGCACAGCGTCGGAGGTTAATAAGTCTTTCACCTGTCTGAAAGAGCGCTCCTCTTTGTGACCCCAAACCCAAATAGCTTTCTTGTCGAGAAGTCGATGTAAGGGTTCGGCTACTGTTGCCTTGTGAGGCAAGAAGATGTTGTAAAAATTAATGAGTCCCAAGAAGGCCTGGAGATCAGCCTTACTTTTAGGTCTTGGGGCGTTTTTAATTGCTTTGAGTTTGGTCTCGGTGGGGTGAATCCTTGTTTATCGAGGAGATACCCAAGAAACTCCACCCGCTCAGTACACAGTTGACACTTTTTTTTTTCACCTTGAGGCCGGCGTCTTTGAATCTATGCAGAACTAGTCTGAGACGCCGTTCGAGCTCTTCTCTATTAGGGGCAGCAATTAAAACGTCATCAAAATACGGCACAACCCCTTTTATGCCTTGCAAAAGTCTCTCCATTAGACTCTGAAATATCCCTGGGGCTACACTCACTCCAAACAGGAGTCTGTTGCATTTAAAGGCACCTCGGTGTGTAACGATAGTCTGTGCCTCTGCGGTTTCCGCATCAACGGGTAGTTGTTGATACGCTTGCGCTAAGTCCAACTTTGCGAAGATCTTCCCGCCGCTCAGGGAGTGGAGAAGATGTTGAACCACAGGCACCGGATAAGCGCTCTGTTGGAGTGCGTGGTTCAGGGTGGCGCGGTAATCTCCACAAATTCTAATTGACCCATGCGGTTTGATGGGGGTTACGATTGGGGTTTCCCAACGGGCATGGTCAATAGGCTCCAACACCCCTTGGGCTATTAACTTATCAAGTTGCTCGTCGATCTTGGGTTTAAGGGCGAACAGTACCCGACGAGGCTTAAGGCAGATAGGGGCTACTTCTGGATTGAGGCTAAATGATATAGGGGTCCCCTTGTACTTGCCTAAGTTGTCCGAAAACACGTCCTGGAATTCTTGGACGATGCCCTCTTCCCAATCGTCGCTCTCGGCATGGTGAATGCCGGCTAATTCAATCCCTAGTGGGGCGAACCATTGTAGGCCTAGCAAGCTGGGCCGGTTACCATCGACGACAGTCAATGGAAGTACTGCACTACGATTTTTGAAAGTTACTTGGACTTGAGTCAAGCCGGCGACTGGAATCGTGTTCCCCTAGTAATCCCTGAGGACGATCTTCTGGGTGCTGAGATCCCGACGACGGATGGCAGGGATGAGTTGTTTGAGGGTCTTCCAGGAAACCATCGAGAGGGACGACCCCGAATCGACTTCCATTTGGCAAGGTTGGTTTTTGATGGCAACTCTCACTCGGATTTTCTGTGCGTCTAGTAGCGAAGCGTGGCCGATGGTTGTCGTTTGGTGTGCCTCTTCTCGTGTTGCTTGAAGAGCCGGTGCCCTGTTTCTGTAGGAGTGGTTGTTCTCTTGGTTACCCAAGCGATGCCGATTTACAAGAACGTTTCTTGTGGGTTGTCGGAGGTTGCTCTCCCTTCGGTTCGGGTTGGACTCTCTCTTGCTTCTGCAGGCCCGTGCGATGTGGCCTCTCTTCCCACAGGCGTGGCAGAGTGCGTAGCGGAATTTGCAGTTGAGTCTTTTATGGGTGGCTCCACAACTTGTGCATTTGTGCGGAGTCCCTAGAGTTCGTGGACTTTGATTGCCAGGAATCCTGATGACTTCTTCTTCATCACTCTCTGGCTTACGATTTTTGTGATGGGTTGTTGCCGAGAACTTCTCTAGACCAGGTGAAGTGTCATGGGCGAGTCGACGAAGCGGTGCGTGGTTGCGGCGCCTTCGAGCAGCCGACTTCCTGGTTTCTTCTGCTGCAGTAGCATAGGTGACGGCCTTTGGAAAGCTGACGTTGCCTTTCTCCATAGGCCTTCTGCGCCCGTGTGGTGCATCTAATCCCAGAACTAGGCAGCTCTGGGTTTTCTGTTGGTCCCTCTGGTAATATTCGCGTCTTCGGGCCAGTGTTGATGCAGTGGATGCATAATGAGCCCGCAGGAGAGGTGCGAGGGTGTCCCAATCCATTTCTTTTACTTCGGCCGGTTTTGCAAGTGCTTTAGCCACCCGGAATACGGCAGGCCCGCAGTAAGTCAGAAACACTGCTCTTTTCTTGCTGGTGGAAACGTCCTCTAAATTGTTGGTTTCCAAGAATATCTGGAAACGATCCATATACGACTCCCAGTCTTCTTTTTCTGGGTCAAAAGGAGCGGGTGGTGTAGCGCCGCCGGACATCCTGCCGATGTACGTGCGCTCTCAGCCATGTGCTTGGTTGGTGCTCTGTAGGGTTTAGCCAGCTCTATTGTCTCCGCATCCCATCCTCATCGCCAGTGTTAAGTATGAGGCATGGGCGTAGAAACGGAGACGAAACTGCTTCACGTGAACTTCAGCTCTTTTTTTACAGCATGATAACAGAGACAAAAAACCCCCGGGTAGCAGCCGCCCTTTTATAGAGGGAAGTGCTATCCGGATGACCAATGGATGTTGTTATAGGGTTTGAACCTCGTCCAATGGGACTCGGTCCGCTAATAACCAATCAGATTGCTCGGAATGAACCAATCATAACTTGCCATTATATGGGCCAATAGGAAGAGCAGGATTACGATCCTGCTATGCAAATGAATCTTTATTAATTACATTTCTTTAGTTCACAACACTTACAATGAGCTGATCTGTTTTACTATTATTTTATTAAATCAATTTATAGAGCCATGCAACTGAAATGCAACACAAATTAAAACAGCATGAACTATTTTCATTCAATAAAACTAGATTGTCTGATTTTTGCATTCTGAGGCACATATGTCAATATTTGGATATCCTATACTTTCAAACATTGAATTAATATGTTAATTGTATTTTTAATTCTGTTTTTAAGTATTTGGTCATCTAAAGAAAGCCTTAATAAAGGTTCCTCTACTTTAAAAATCACTTCTCTTAGATGACAAGATAAATAATAACAGAATTAAAAAAATAAACAGTAATAAACAGTAACAATAGTATTTCCAAAGGTGCTTTTTCAAGAGGCAAGTGGACTTTCTTGTTTTTCTTTGAAAACGTTTTGCTTCCCATTCTAGAAGCTTCTTCAGGTCTAACTAGATGGTGGGGAATGGATGGATTTACATTCTTTGCAGACAGCTGGTCATTTGCATTCTTCAGTCTTCAAAGAAAAACAAGAAAGTCCACTTGCCTCTTGAAAAAGCACCTTTGGGACAAAACCATGACCTGGATGACTGAGAATCTCCAGAGACAGTAACAATAGTCTGTAGAAACTGAAAATGTTCATAGGTTGGAAGAGATTACCTGATGCAAATGTTCCTCCTGTTGTCTGAGCCATTCCATTTGCTGCTGCAGACTCTGGAGCCTGGCCTGATGTTCAGATTCCACCTTCTTGGCCTCCACCAGGGCTTTCTCTCCTTCTTCATATTTGTGAGAGGATACCTTTGGGGCACAAGGAGGAAGAACCAGGCTTTGATCTGAACTACAGTCTTAAACCTGTTTCTGCCTTAGAATTTAACCTGATATAATTGCATTTTATTTAATAAATTTGTTTATTCAATGTTTCAACAATTAAAAACAAATTTCCAGATTTTGCAACATTACTATAACAGTGTTTACATTTATAGATATCCTCTATTACTGTGTTATCTATCACTATGTTTGATTTTTCCTCATTCTAAGCATTTTATACATAGATACATTTATTTACACATAAACCTTATTGCTTTATAGTTTCTCATACGTTATCATTTGATGCCTTTGCGTCTTTTCCCTATCCATTCGTACCAAACATCCCAGATCTTGTAGTACTTTCTTTCTTCCTTATTTTCCAATAACATCGTCAATCTGTCCATCTTGGCGCATTCGTATATCTTATTAATAATTGCATTCTAAATGCAGCATGCTAAATAATGCATAGCCACACAGAGTTGCTTAACTGAGTATCAACCTGTCCATTATGTATGTCCATTATGTCCATTATGTCTACAAATTGTTAAAAATGGAGCTGGAATGTAAGAAACCAGCAGCAAGTTGTGACTGATTTTATATTCATAGAGCAAGTTTTTCTCTTAATGATGTGTGATGTATGATGTATTTATTATACATCTTACAATGTATATTTTTCATGATGAAAGTATTTGTAAATTTTTTAGCTAATTTGCACCATGGCATCTGTTTAGATGACATATTTTTTGTTCAACAACCCACAAGCTGAATTGTGTTAGGCCACAATTCTCTGACTTCCTTCCTTTACGTGCCTGCCTTCAACAAATATCTGGGTTCATTAATCTGAAATTTTCCCACATCTGGAAAGTGTAGTTTAAGGCTTTCCCTTGATAGGTGATAAAACCTGGAAATGCAGGTGTGGCTGGATTTCCCCTTCGCCATTTTCTAGTCAGTCATATTATGTAATTATGCTGTTTGTGGAAAGCATGGCCTTGATTACGTATTGAAGGTTCTCTTTTAAAAGTAGCCAGGACAGATTATTTTTACACACACACACACATTCAAAAGTGCAAGACAGTATTAGGTGCCTCCCCCCCAAAAAAAAAAAGACCTGCCAATAACACTGCAAATGTGGCAGAGTGTTTGGATTTGGAACCATTAATTTAAAAGCTTATTCCCTAGCTTTCAAAGGAGCATGTTACAGATTCTTTAAAGACTATTTGCTGGCCAAGGGCTTTTTTGGTTCCTATGATACAGTCCGGCCTTCTTTTATCTGATACATCCAGAAGTGCCAGGATATGCAATTTCTAGAATATCTAGCCTAGCTGTTATTGAGTCATTATCAGCTTTTCTAGCTTGAATAGTGGGTCTACCTTGCTCATGCTACTGATTTCATCTGCCCTCTGCTTGACATGCAAAGCTGCTGCATTAACTCTTTCTTTCTCCAGTCTCAGCTCCTGTTTCTCTTGCTCTAGAAGCTCTCGATCCCTCACCAGCTGCTCCTCCCTTGATCTCAACTCACTGGATTTGATCTTCAGGTCCGCTTGTTCCTAAGGGGAGGAAGAAAAATAGCCTTAGAGATTTGCTATGTTATATTTCTGAATTTAATCCACTTACATCATATAAAAAAGGACTTGAGAAAAGACCTTTTACTCAACTCTTCATATTTCTGTATCCACGTCAATATAAATTATATATGGTTATAATTGCAATCTAACCGCTACTTCAGTGCCCAAATATTCTTCTGGACTCTTCCCAGATTGTCCAGTAAAAAGACGATCCAAGAATTAAAGCAACAAAGATTGCAGCCCTTTTACCTTTGCAAGACTCATGATGGCCCCTTCTCTTTGAGAGTCAATTTGCAGAGCTCGGTCAACCTCCCGCTCTGAGCGTTCTTTGCTCAGCCTCTGCTGGACGTGCAGCTCTGACCACTCTGCTGCCACTTTACGGCGCTCCTCGGCACATTTCTGCATGACTGCTTTCTGTTCCTCAAGCAAAGAATTCTGGGAACAAAGAACAGAAGGACTGGGAAATTGCTGTTGTTTTTGAAAGCACTACAAAAAGTGAATCAAAGCAAACATCATATTATCACAAGGCTGGAATGGACATTGGAGATCTTCTAGTCCAACACCTCCCCCACCCCCCCGCCCAAGGCAGAAGTCCTTACTCCATCCTGGACAAATTTCTGCGCAAAGTTTTCTAGAAAACCCCCAGCGATGGAGCATTGTTCCAGGAAGCAAGCTGTTCCACTGACTAATAGTTCTTGCTGTCAGGAAATTTCTCCTTAGTCCCAGGTTGGATTTCCCTCTGACTAGCTTTTATCCATTGCTTCTTATCCTGCCTCAGGTACTTCGGAGAACAAATAAGCCCCTCTTCCCTGGGACAATTCACCCCGATCATAAGACCTGTTATAGTCACTTTAAAAAGGCTGCTGCTAACTTTACTTGGGTTTAATTGATGTATCTTGAATTTTTCCTCATAGTGGAAAAATTCTTTTTCTCCTTGCAACAGAATATGAATTCTATTTTAAATCTTCTCTGCTTCCATTATAAAATGTCTCTCTATAAGTCGAGGAATAGCTAAAATGTAAATGGAACTACAAGGAAATACAGATATTGCTTGTGAGTTTTTTGAGTTTCTGTACAGAATATACTTATGTACAATATGGATTCTAGTATTATGAAGCATTATAATAAAGCAGATGGATGGATTCTAGTATTACAAAGCATTATAAAAGTTACTGTGGAATTAGTCAGTTTTTTTCTTATGCAGTAAAAGCAATTTAAAAAAACAACAGAAAAGCAATGAGGAAAATATGGGAGAATAAAAAATGGAGGAGGCTTTCAGATTTCTCCTTTTAGTAAAATTCAGTAAATGACATATAAGGTAAAGATTCCTCTTGCACATGAGTGCTAGTCGTTTCTGGCTCTAGGGGGCTGTGCTCATCTCTGTTTCAAAGCCGAAGAGCCAGCGCTGTCCGAAGATGTTTCTGTGGTCATGTGGCCAGCATGACTAAATGTTGAAGGCGCATCCCACCAAAGTGGTCCCTATTTTTCTACTTGCATTTTTACATGCTTTCGAACTGCTAGGTTGGCAGAAGCTGGGACAAGTAACGGGAGCTCACTCCATTACGCGGTGCTAGGGATTCGAACTGCCGACCTTTCTGATCGACAAGCTCAGCATCTTAGCCACTGAGTCCCTCATAAATGTAAATGACATGTCATAAATGACATATACCTAGTTGCATTTAGTCCTCACTTCACAACATGCTCATTAATCTCACAACACGAGCACTTCTAACCTTTGCCCTCTCCAACTCTTCCCTCTCCATGGTTAGTTGCTGGGTCATGACTCTTCTCTGTTCCTCGAGTGAGCGCTGCAAAGATTCCACTTTGGCTTGTTCAGTGGTGACTCTCCAACGTTCCTAAGGCATAAGAATGCACCCCATCAGCTCCTGAAAGGCTTAATCCATCTCCAAGCAAGATAGTGTGTGAAACAAGCAGGATTAGACTAAGCCACCCCAAATTAGGCTAAGCCACCTAAAATCCCAACAGGGATTTCCTTTCGAAGCCCTTCTGATCACAGAGGCAGTACTTATCCAAAAGGAAAATATTTCCTATATGTCTTAATTAATTGCTAATGGAAACACCATTTAAAACTGCAAGATATACCATTTAAAGCAAACCCAACATGGGCAATTGAAAAAATCTATTTATATGGAAGTTAGGAGTCAAAAATAACTTGATGATCTGTAGTAATAATAATATAAAACCTTGACCATTATGTAATACTAAGAAGATAGTTTGGATTATAAACTCATGGGTGCTATCTTTACAAATGCTCTGCTTGTCAAGTGTAACATGAGCTTGCACATTATGTGCAGATCTGTAAACGCCTCTCTTCCCAATACACAACACTTAGCTGTAGGTCATCTGTCCTTTCCCTACATTGACCTTCCCTGGAAATAGTCAGACTTGCTGACTGAGTGGAAGAGACCGGCCAGTCCTTAAGAGAGAAATTTCACTTTACCTAATTCCTTTCTGATTCTTGTCTTGAAGGGATAGTGACCAGATATGGCAATCACTCAATATGGAAGCTCATTAAGATCTCTGTCACAGTAAATATATTTAGAAAAATTTAAATGCTAAACCTGAGTAGCCCTAAAGTTAAAAGTTGCCTTCAATTCTCACATTTCTGCCACCATCAATACCAACCATCAGCTAACCTGTTCCAGAAGGCGGGTTTGCTCGTTTAGTCTGGCCTCCATCTTAGAAATAACCTCTTGTAGCCGGCCTCGTTCATCTTCCATGTCTCTCTGTTGCCAGTTCAAACGGTCTTGCAAAACTTTCAGATTGGGACAAGGAAAGAATTAGCACCTTTTTAAAGCCACAAGAAAAGAATTAGCACCTTTTTAAAGCCACCAGGATGGTAGACATAACTTTTTTGGGTGTGTGTGTATGGAATTCTCAATTTCTTGAACTACGACATCTGCACTGATTTTTTGTCATGATAATCCATGGAGATAAAACAGAAGATGAGGCATTTCTAGAGGAGCACTTACCCTACCCCACCCCTTCCCTCATAATACTCTTACGCTACTCAGCCGTATGATCCACCAGGAGCAGCAGCACACCCGTCCCAGGATAGGGGACGGAATGGGACATTATTAGAAAGGTGGCCCTATCCCTTCAAATGAAGAACGGCTGATAAAATGGTGGTGGAAAGATGTTTCAATGTCTGGAATAACTTCATAGCGACACCATTCTTAAACTATAATCTCTAATACATCAACTGGCACCACATCCAAAATTTGAGTTTGTCTATGCATTGTATCTATATTTCAGTCTTACAAGTCACTTAAATCAGAGTAGAATTTTAGTAATATGAACTGTATTTACTGCACCATGTAATTCCATTTGGCGATTTATATTGTGCTGCTCCACTTCTTGCTATTTTTGTAGCTTAGATTTAAAACTATTTACAATTAAATAAATGTAGTGACATATTAAAACACTATATCCTCTATGAGACTAGAAAATCCATTTATTTATTGACAATACAGACAATAAATAAGATTTTTTCACACTATTTTTATGTTCTCTTTTGTATTGCAATAACATGATTGAAGTAGGCTGCCCAAGAACAAGAGTTGCCCTAGACTAGAGCAAGTTTTATTCGGGTCTCAATCATCAAAAGGAACATACCCCTAAGCTGCTCATCTCTTTGGCGAGCTCCCATCTCAAGACCTTGGTGGGTAGTATGGTGAGTGGCCTCCACCTTACTGGCAAGATCATTCAGGTTGCTGGAGAACTTCTCCATTTGGTCTATAACGCCATTCAAAGACCTGCAGGAGACAAGTAGAGCACCACACTGCCTAGCCATTTCCGTGTTTCTTACTGACTTCTCATAACAAAAGAACGGAAATCAAAAGCTACCTTCAATAACGTATATTTTGTTCCCCTGGATATGTACCAAATCCCTTCCGGGGACCTGGGCTCATGACTCTATTTTTGAGCTGTAGGCTTCTGCAGCTTAGTGACTGATCTGTAGGGTTCTGTATCCAAATTGTCCATATGGCATTTCTGGCCAGTGTTGCTAAAATTATGTATTTGAATCCCTTTTAAAACAGCTTTAAAACCCTTAGTATTTTGCTCAGGCCTCTAGTATGGACTGCACATGTCCACGGATGGAATCATAGGCACTCCTCATCCTTTTTTAAAAAAACAGGAGCACTGTGAACCAGAGAAGCAAACTGCAGAGTTGATTCCACTTAACAAATGTGCACTGACTACCAGATACAACTATTTATGCCCCTTACAACTGAATAAACATTCCAATACTCTAATTCTTTAGCATAATTAGCTCCTGCTACCTGGTGTAAGAAGTGGCACTGGTCACTGCATCAATCTCCTGACTCTTCAGTTGTTTCAACCGTTGTAATTGCTCTTCATGATCCTTGCGCATTTCCAGGATGGACATACTGCAAGAGTCAAAAAGGGCCATAAACAAACACTGTTTCTCCATTTATTTCAGCATAGACATACTGTAAAGCTTGGCTAAATATATAGAGATTCAGATTTGTCAAACAAAACAAGCTTACATGTTTGACTTATGCTTCTGAAAAACATAACATAACCATCCGTTCAAAGTGTAACAAAAAATTTTCCATCATCTTCCCCACAATGTTACCGCTGAAGCTCCCGTAGGCGATCAATTTCCTTGGCCTTTTCCTGCTCTAGCTCAGTCAGTCGACGCTGATGCTGGGCTAACATCTCTGATTTCGCCTCCTCTGCGCTCTGACAGCGAGAAAGGTATTGTGCAACCAACTCCTGGTTTTCTTGCCGGAGACGATCCTCACGCTGATGATACGAGTCCTCAACCACCTTCACACGGGTCCTAGCTCCCCAGTTGGCAGTGTTGGGGAGAGGGAAGAACGCAACGTATTTTTGTGCAGCCGGGAATATTTTCGATTATCAAGTCTACATTTAAAAGGAGCTGGCATGACCTTGGAGCTGGTTTTATGTTTGAAAATTGTGCTCTTCATGTCAGTTTACCCCTATGTTTTCCTTGCCCTTCCCAAAAGTGGTATTATCCAGACGTACGTGAATCACAAGTTCTTTGTCTAAGCTGGCTGTAAATTTCAGGAATTGAGCCTGAATGTATTAAGTTGGTACCAGGTTGGAAAATGCAGATTTTTTTTAAAAAAAAAGGAAAATGCAGATAAAAATAGGAGAAATAACTTTTCATATATATTTTAGGTATATTTTATTTGCTATTTGTCTCTTAATGCTGCAATTTTACAAACTTTCATGTTAGGTTTTCCACTTGCTCCAAAATTTTCATGCTCTGTTTGGGAATGACAAGGAAAGGATATAACAAAGAACCCTGGTCCTAGGAAATAAGACCCAGACAGAATTCCCTAAAATATCCCTGAGAATTTGGAAGCAGGAATTTAAATCAATATAACCTTAGCTCTGAGTAAGATAATACTAAAATTGGGAGTATTTGATAAATGTGCATTCCTCCTAGAATACAATCTCCACCTCAATCTCAAGGATGGGACCTCTTCTAAATAATAAAAAATCTCTCTCAATTCTAAATTATGAGACGATTCTACAAAAATAGCTCTTGTAACAACACACAAATCCCTGCAAACATAGAAACTGCAAGAGTTCCTGCTGATGGGCCTTCCAGTGTTGAGGGGATAGTATTTATATTTAAATGTTGCCTCCAGTTCTTCATGTGGTTCCCACTCCATAATTTTTTCACTTTATATATGTAGTACTAGACATACTTAAATAACCTTTAATAACCTCAAGTGGTTTACCCCATTTCTACCTGTGTGCATTCTCAATAAGTTCCAAATCCTCTTGGTGACGTCGTTGTAGACTTTCCAGCAAGAGTTTCTGCTGGTTCTTCTCCAGTTCAAGTCGTCTTACCTGAAATGTTTTTTAATAGTTATTTTTAAAGCATGTTTAAAGGAAGGAAGGAAGGAAGGAAGGAAGGAAGGAAGGAAGGAAGGAAGGAAGGAAGGAAGGAAGGAAGGAAGGAAGGAAGGAAGGAAGGAAGGAAGGAAGGAAGGAGAGGTAGAAGATCACAATGTAGAATAAACATAACTGTACATAATATTGATAAGAACGATGAAAAGGAGGCAAAACCTGCTCCCTACCTAATCATTCTGATAGAGACAATTAAAACCTCTTCTTGCAGAGAATTGTGAGATAGTTATGTGTAGATACTTGAAAAGAGAATAAGTATATAGTTGTGACCATGCATAGCATTATGTTATGGAAGTGCATGTGAGAACGGGCATCTGATTGTAGGAACAATTACGAGAATGTGATATGTGTGCATGAAAGTCCTGACCTTGTTCTCTATAACCTAACTATTGGAAGAGCTTCTCAATTGTAAGAGTAGCCCCTTTATGAAATAAAATAAAATAAAAATAAAACAACATCCTTGCTAGTCTTCGATATATAAACCAGTGGTATTACAAGCAGACTTCTACCTAACTTTTTATTTCTAAGAGGACCCATTTCTATCTAAAGCATATGAAGAAAGATGCAGGAATTGGATATGTTTACTGAAAAGAAGGACTAAGGGTGACATGATAGAAGCGTTTCAATATCTGAGGGGCTGTCACATAGAAGATTAGATCAACCTATTCTCCAGAGTACCAGAAGGCAAGACAAAAAAACAATGGATGGAAACTAATCAAGGAGAGAACCAGCCTAGAACTAAGGAGAAATGTCCCAATAGTGAGAACAATAAACCAGTGGGACCACTTGCCTCCAGAAGTTGTGGGGTGCTCCAACACTAGAGGTTTTTTAAGAAGAGATTGGACAACCATTAGTCTGAAATGGTATGGGGTTTCCTGTTTGAGCAAGGAGTTAGACTAGAGGACCTCCAAGGTCCCTTCCAATGCTGATATTCTGCTATTTTCACAATGCCCTTACCTGAACCTCAAGCTCAGTGAAGCGAGTCTGGGCACTCAAAAGCTCGGCCTGATAGGTTCCCAGCGTTTCTCGGAGCTGTGCTTGCACTCCCACCATTTTTTTTTCATAGTCAGCATTATTAGGTGAGCTCAGGAGATGGGGCTCCAAGATCAGAGCCTAAAAAAAGAACAAAAAATGTCATAGCTTCAAATATCCAGCACACTTTTTAAAAGAAATTCATCCTTCTCTATTCCACTTTATCGATACCAATTTCATAAAGGTTACTGGAAAACCTGCGCAAAGTTTTGTACTCATGTCACTGGTTTTAGTAAAGGGAACTTGGGTGTGGAGTCTTCCCCAAGTACAACAGCTGTGATACATTTTATACCTTATATAAGATATCTTATACCTCTTATATCTTATCAGATATCTCATACCTTAAAGATACCTTTTTATAAGCAATATAAATAAGGGCTTCAAGACATAAACTGAAGGGCTGTGTAGTGTTTTTCTTTCTGCTTTTTCACAAGCAAAAAAGTGAACGTGTCTGCAGCTCCTTAAACCTAGTGCACCTTTCTCCACACCTGAGATGTAGCTACAAAGGGCAGATGTGCGAGCTTGGGAAAAGAGGGAGATGCTGACTTGATGTGAGTGCCTGCCATTCCAAAGCACCTTCCTCCCTGCAAATCCACAGGGCCATGCATCCCGAATAAACATTCGTAGGAGTAAGTCTTAATTTACATAAAACTAGTCAAAGGGTGAATTATACAAGAAAAAAAAATAGGAATTCCTTTCCCTGGATATTTATTTAACCACAATAGGTAGGTTATTATTTGAAATTATTTAAATCAGGATGCTGTAGAAGTTCCCACCAGGCTAGAAAAAAAATGAGAGCACTGAATATGAATGTATGCTTCAAGTGATCTTTGTAAGTAGAAGGGAAAGAAACCCCTCTAGGTTATTATTTGGGTTTTTTATGTAGCTACTCTAGAACTCAAGGCACTCTGATAATTGGACAGTGCAATCTTCTGGACTAATGTTTCTTCTTCAACATAGGCAAAAAAAAGGGAATACGTTCACAAAGTCCAGGATGCTACAGATAACCAGATGCTAAAGAGATATACTAATTTATCATTCCTGCTGATATTCATTATTTAAAATGAGTGCATTACTCCACACCTACCTGGGAATTAACAGGAACCTTAGTGGTTTCTTGATGTCCTTGTCCAAAGGTTGCAGATGCTGAAATCCAAGCCACAAAAAAAAATCAGATGTAGTAACTAATTTAAGTTTCCTATTGCAGAGAAACTGAATTATAGGGAGAAAATATTGCTATTAAGAGCACATAATACCCACTGTTATTTCTCAGATTTAAGGACTAAGATATTATAGATACCTCTGGACTTCATGCTGTTTCCTGCAATTCCTACATACAGGGGTGGAATTCTACCAATTCATACCTATTTGCTAGAACTGGTTGTTAACATTCTAAGCAGTTCGGAGAACTGGTTGTTAGAAGAAATTACTGGCCTAATCCTGTAAGGAAAGTAGGAAGGAAACATTCTGGTGTTGCTTACAGAAACTGCCTCTCTGTTAACCCTTATTATGTTCTTGGCAGGACTAGACTTCCTGTCTCAGGAACTTCTCTGGAGTTTTTTTCCCCTCCTTTGCTGGTACTTTGCTTCTGTGGAGTGACCATTCAAAGTTACAATGGCACTGGAAAAAGTGACTTATGACCATTTTTCACACTTACGACTGTTGCAGCATCCCCAGTCATGAGGCCAGGCAAGGAGATGCGTGCCTCAATGTGAGTGATATTGAGTTGGTCACACCCAGCCAATAATATGACCACCAAGCCACGCCCACCAACTTAGCCACGCCCACAGAACCGGTTGTTAAAAAAATTGAATCCCATCCCTGCCTACATAGCAACCACTGTGTCTTGTATCCTGTAATTAACTTGCATTTTTGGATTAACGCCTAAAAGAGAGGCTGCTTAGACAAGCTAGCTCTTCCTGTTTATTCTTGCAGAGTTGTGAGATAACAGGGAAGAAAGGTGAATTGGAGATAGCTCTACTAAAAATGGAGCCAATAGAGCAGCTTTTTAATTCCTCCCTGGATAAGGAAAAGATTTGAGATCGCCCACAGGTGCTCCAGATAGTTGCACTTTGCAAGGAGACTGCAAGACTGTACTCTGAGGCAGTTTTAGAGCTCTGGGAGCCAGGGAATAGACATTCAGCCCTCAAAAAGACTCTGGATTCGCATACTTGTTTTCTATTCACCTTTTCAAATTGCTTGTTAATTGCTTTTCAGCTATTAGGAATCTTTGGAACATCAAGTCTGCGAACATTGGGGGAATCTCCTTCAATCCTTAGCAAAACAAATTTCAAGTACAAGTTTAAGGATGGATTTTTTTTTAATAAATACCATAGCAAAAGATTGAATTGAACTTTGCTTTTGGAAAGATACAAATAGACCAAAAGTCCAGATGGATTTGATTTTGCACTTAATTATAAGAATCCTTCCCATGGGAAAATGTTTTTCTTTTGAATTCTTTAAAAAAAAACCACAGGGGTAGGACACTAGAAGGAACTAAAGATTTCAATTAAAAGGAAAAGGCTTAGTTTTAACTTACCTATACAGAATGGAGTAAAATATTTTAACATTGGACGTAATGGACATTTTTGAACAAGAGTATTTGCCTCTATAAGTAGACTATCTTTAAAGAAAGACCACAGTTGTAATACAGTTGTTAAGTGAATCTGGCTTCCTCATTGACTTTGCTTTTCAGAAGATCACAAAAAGTGACCACATTGAACATTGCACATCATACAAACATGCCAGCTGCCAAGCATCCAAATTTTGATCATGTGAGTATGTGGATGCTGCAGTGGTTGCAAGTTTGAAAAACAGTGATAAGCCACTTTTTTCACTGCTACTGTAACTTTGAACAGTCACTAAATAAATGGCTGTAAATTGAGGACTACCTACACTTGATCAAGATTAAAATAGATATCTGCTAGCCCTTGATAGACTTCTGTTGACATCAAGACTGAAATGACAAGGCTTTAAAGATTTGATTATAGCTAAGAGATGGGAAGAAGAGATTATTTATTTATTTTCTTTACTATATTTTTATTTTTCTACTTGTCCTTTTTCTGCATCTTCTACTTTTTCTTTACATTCTTTTATTTTTGGAGACATGTATTGGTTTTTTATCACTGTAATTATAATTATATATATTTAAAATAGAATTACTATGAAAAGTTGTGAGATCACAAACTTCCTGCTCTAAGTCCAATTAGATAATTATTTCTTCTTTTGTCTTAGCTATCTTGCTCCATGCAAGATAGACACTTAAAACCCTCATGAATATGTAACCTTTCCTTGCTGGTGTCTAAAATAAGTAATTTAGAGGAAGGGAAAAGTTGAACGGCTACCGAAGACCTGCTCAGTAAACACTTTCTGAATTAATTCCATGGAATTTCCTCCCTACTGCTTTGGCTCCCCACTGGAACTAGAGAGGAAAGCTCTGTGATGCTGTAAACATAGGGATCTTGTTAATAAACATTTAATAATTATAGGCATCCTGGCATCTTTTCCTGTATACAGTGTACACCCTCTTCGATATTCAACCTGCAAGTTCTTAATTAGCTGGTAATGTATGCATGGAATGGAGAAGAGAACTTAACAGAGGAGTAACAGATGGAAGGAACAAAAAATTACTGTTCTCTTGAATTGCAGAGCTGGGAAGGGGGAAATCAATATACCAACCATGGACCTTCTCATTCCATCTTTCAATCGTGGACCAACTAAGATTGAGCAACCTATTTGGCAGCAAGTCAACAATAACAAAGGCTATATTTTGTAAAGCCAAGCTCTCAAATAAGAGATGCATCAATCGTCCAACATGCTTAACACATCTCTTTTGCTTAAATGCTACTACAGGCAGTTCTTGGCTTACGACAGCAATTGAGCCCAACATTTCTGTTGTTAAGTGAGACATTTGTTAAATGAGTTTTGCCCCATTTTATGACCTTTCTTGCAATAGTTGTTAAATGAATCATTGCAGTTGCTAAGTTGGCAACACGGCTGTTAAGTGAATCTGGCTTCCCCAGTGACTTTCCCTGTCAGAAGGTCGCCAAAAGTGATCACAGGACCCTTGGGACACAAAACAACTGTCATAAATATGAACCAGTGGCAAAGCATCTGATTTTTGATCCCATGGGATCATGAGGATGCTGCAAAGGTCGTAACTCTGAAAAACTCGCAAGTCACATTTTTAGTGCTGTTGTAACTTTGAACGGTCACTAAAATCAACTGTTGTAAGTTGAGGATTACCTGTACATCAATACATTTTTAAAGAGGCTGTAAGATTTGCTCTGATCCCTTCAGCAACATCACTGGATCATAGCTCCACTTCCTGCAGCTCTCAAAAAGCCTGGAGTCTGACTCTTGGCGGTATCAAAAACTCCCCTTGCCTGCTATACTGAACCAAGAATGTCTTCCAAAGTCTTTCTAAAAGCAGGAAGAAATGAAGATTACTGGAAAGGCCAGATGCAATAGTAGAGTGTCACACCCTGAATGACAGAGATGTAAAGGAATGGCAGGAATGGGTCTGAGGTAAATCTAAAGCAGAGATATGTATTTGAGCCAAGAGACATTATATTAAATGAGGCTCTGTTCCAGTAAGAGGGAATGGAGGATTAATAAATATGATTTAATTGCAAATGTAATCTAGTTCCCCTGTGTTTAAATCATGTTTCATATAAATGTGTAATTTGTTAGAGAGAATTTAGGGACTAAACTTAAGGTTTTCAGGAGCTGTGTAGTGGGAGAGTGGAATAGTCCAAAGGAAACTGATTAGTAACAAAGAAAGAAATAAAATCAGGATGTTTGCATCTCACTCTGTAACAGAACGTAACAATACTCCTACTGTGTTACTTTGGGCAGCCCAAGCTTGAAATATTTCTACCATTGTTTCCCCCCGCCCCTGCAATGAAAATTAAGCAGTTTGCTTGTAAACAAGCCTGTAGAACAGACGCAACTTATAACATTTTTAGATGCCTTGTCTGTCAATGACAATGCTGCTATAATGTGAATGTGCATTTATTGGATAGCCTGGCTAGAGTTTGAATCTTACCTCTTGAAATGGTATCTCCAAAGGGAGTCCCTTTCCTGGAATCAGATGGAAAAGCAGGGGCACTTTGTTCCTGGGATCTTTCCCAAGGAACGAAAGACCTGAAACAAGCAGAGGCTGGTAAGGTTAATAATTAGACAGGAATAAAATGCAGTTTTCTCATTTTTGGAATAAGGGCTGTGAAAATAACCCTTCGAAGGCAATGAAAATAAGGTAGCCGGCAAGTGGTAGAGTCCCCTATGATTTTGGTGCCAGAGTTTTAGGTAAAGAAGGGAAGGGTGATGGGTAAATAATGACTGATTTAGCCAAATGTCTGATAAGAATCTGATCCAGCATTCCGTTTCATCCATTTGATCAGTATTTCCCAACCTCGGCAATTTTAAGATGAGTGTACCTTCAGGTAGTCCTTGACTTACAACAGTTCATTTAGTGACCGTTCAAAGTCACTGGAAAAAGTGACTTAGGACCATATTTCACACTTATGATCGATGCAGTATCCCCATGATCATGTGATTTACATTCGGAAGCTTGACAACTGACTCACATGTGTGACGGTTGCAATGTCCTGGCCTCATGTGACCCCCCTTTGCGACCTTCTGACAAGCAAAGTCAACGGGGAGACCGGATTCACTTAACAATCGTGTGACTAATTTAAGAACTGCAGTGATTCGCTTAACAAATGTGGCAAGAAAAATCGTAAAAGGGAGCAAAACTCACTTAAGAGATTTCTCACTTAACATAAATGTTGGGCTCTATTGTGGCCGTAAGTTGAGCATTACCTGTACTTTAATGCCCAGTATTCCCTAATTCCCTTCTACCACTATGCTGCAGAATTCTGGGAGTTGGAAGTCCACACATTTTCAAGTTACTGTTGTGGCCTGCCAGCGGCCAGCAGAGCTGGTGGCAGACTCAGATAGTCAGGAGGTTGGGGAGGAACATGGGCCAGCCCTGGCATCTGGGGAAGGCTCTGACGGGTACTTTACGTCAGAGGCAGAGATGGGGCCAGGGCCGTCTGACATTTATCAGCTGTCTTCGGAGTCAGAGATCAGTGGGGCAGAAGAGCAGCTGGAGCCTGTTCCTAGTGTGTGCATGCGCAGAGCTGCCAGGAGAAGAGTACAGTTGAGGAACAAAGGTCGACTCAGGAGTAAAGGCTCAGGTGGATGGTGAATGGCTCCTCCCATAGGGAATAAAGAGGAGCGAAAAGAGGAGTGGTGTTTGCAGGAGACAATTAGTTCAATTCATTAGGGTAAAGATTTGTTCCTGACTTCTTGCCAAGTAATAGCTGCTACAGCGTTGCCAGGCTAATTTGGAAGATATCAGCCTGGCAACTCTCCAAGCCTAATAAAGGTCTGTAGTTGTGAAATCTCAGGAAAGACTGTTTTCCAGGACTTTGCTGGAGAGTTTTATTTAACCTAAATAAAAAGGGGTTTTATCGGGACAAGGAGTCTGTTTCATGATCTTGGGAAGCCTAGGTCAGAATAGTTGTTGAGATTGAGAAACCCCAAATCAGATGCCTTTGAAAAACTATCATGCAAGTTCTTACTCCAATTGTTCCAATCTGGCAGGTTTATCTGATGTGGCAGCAGATCGATGTTGTTCTTGAGTGGAGATTACCTGCTGGCTGATAAAAAAGAGAACAAAAATGTGAATTCAAACTTTCATGTGTTAATTAAAGCAAAGATCTTGCTACCTTGAATGGGAATTGCAAAAATCAGTCTAAAACATACGGAGAGCACCAGGATTTGGGAATCTGCATTAAAGAAACTACTTTCTTACTCCTTCAGTATAAGCTACAAGACTTGTCATGAAGGAGGACTACACATCAAACACTGATGGTTGATTTCCCTTAAGTACCCACATGGAATATACAACTTGATACCTTGTCTATGGAGATTCTCAGTCATCCAGGTCATGGTTGTCCCAAAGGTGCTTTTCCAAGAGGCAACTGGAGTTTCTGGTTTTTTTTCTGAAGATGCTTTGCTTCTCATCCAAGAAGCTTCTTCAGCTCTGAAGAGCTGAAGAAGCTTCTTGGATGAGAAGCAAAACGTCTTCAAAGAAAAACCAGAAAGTGCAGTTGCCTCTTGAAAAAGCACCTTTGGGACAACTTGATATATTGAATTTATCTACTCTTACCTGGTGAGATGATCCCCATGTGTCTGAACATCTAAGGATCCAGATCTCTTTCTCATTTTCTCCCATGCTTGAGATTTTTTTTGAGACAATACATTATTCAGCCAGCTATCACCATCATCTTCAGCTGGTTCTTTCTTCTGAATGACTTCTTCAGTAACTTGTTTGGTGGTCAAAGGACTCTGGAGAGTGGTAGGAGGAGGAGGGGGATCCTTAGCTTCTGAAGGAAATGATGGCATATCCAGCGTGGTTCCTCTTGCGCTGCTTTTGCTAGGTTCTTTGAGTGGGGATGACGGTAGCAAGTCACTATCTTCATCTTTCAGTCCTAGCCAGTCAGCCCCAGACTTGCTGCGTATGGGACTGTTAGATGCTGAGGGGAAAGGCTTCGATCTCTCTTCTGTTTTCAGGTCACTGAGGTTCTCAGAGGAAAACCTACAGGAGTTTTTTCAAATGAAAATAATTTTAATGGCAGCCTTACGGGGATCAAAATCAAAAGGTAATCTAGCCTACTACTACCTGACAGACTGCCGTCTCGACTTCCGTCCCTCTGGAGTTGAGGCCATCGTAGGTTGGTAGGCGCCAAAGGTGAAGTCATCTCCCAGAGCATCTTCCTTATCTGTACAATGGCATTAGGATATATTTAAAAAAAAACACTTTCATGCAAATTTCATGTAAATTTTAGAGTCTCCAGACTGAAGCTCAAACATAGGTCAAAACAGAAGATAAAATATAATGTGGAGATTGTAGATCTAATTCTTAAATTCTTAAATAAGGAAATAAAAAGAAGAGCTCATGGATTTTGGATAAAACGTCAATTTTTATGGAAACATTTCCAGGTAGGATTAGAGATCTCTAAAATATTGGAGGTCCAACCCAGACTTAAAATTTTTAGTAGAAGATAATTTCTTATTCATAAGCTAAACTTGTGCCTTGAGGGCTTGGAAATCATAAATGAAAAAACATGACATTCAAATAAACAAATGAATCTTAGGATTTCCAATTATTTTAAAAGGCTAAATTCATGAGGGTAATCTTTCAGACAGAATCAGATCTTCTGCCTTGTGTAATGTAGCTGGAGAACACCTAGGCTTTACGCTAAGTAAAATCTACTATTAAAGACTTACAAGATAGTTAGTGCATTACTTAAGCCTTTTACTTATGTCACAGACATTATATAGAAGCAGATTACCAGGTTTGTTCAACCACATCCCTTAGGGCAGGGGTCCCCAATCTCTGGTCCCTGGACTGGCACTGGTCCGTGGCATGCCAGAAACCAGTGTGCACAAACAAGCGAAGCCTCATCCATGGGATGCAGGCAGCATACAAAACCACGCCCACCTCCGATCCGTGGAAAAATCTCTCTTTGTAGAACCTGGTCCCTGGTCCCAAAAGATTGGGGACCACTGCCTTATGGCAATTTCTAGAAGTAGAAATGCATATCCAGAAAATAGATCTTTCAATGCCAACTATGCAAGACATAAGCAAAACTAAACCCATAAGGTCCTGCCTTGGGTAGGGAATTGGGCTAGAAGACCTCCAACGTCCCTTCTAGCCCTAGATTCTATTTTTATTTCAGATTCAGAGAACAATTCATTTTAGAAGTTCTCTAGAAAACCCTCCGAAGATTGGGAATTTTTTTAAAAAAAAACCACCAAGGGAAAAAGGACAAAACACAGAAATATATTTTCAATCTGAACCAAGGAGAAATTCTTCAATGTTCTTGATAGAACATTGTAAAGGTAATAATTTCCTTCTTTTTTTTTTTTTCAAACAACAGACACTCCTTCAGGTTTCTTATGCAGATAAATAATACCATAAATATTTCAATAAAAAAGTAAAAGTATTGTTTGTAGGATAGTGGTCCCTATCACTCTTACCTGTCTGCTTCTGATATTTCTTATCCAGCTTGAACTCCTTCGGTTCCCCTGTGCTTGGTCGCTCTAGCAGTTTTTTTCCTGTTCCTAGACCCAGCAACTCACCTTGCCTTGCTCGCGCAGGACGAGATTCTTTTCTTTAATAAAAAAAAAACCATAACCAAACTCTGTTACGAATGAAAGAAACTGAAGATGACAGAAAGAGAATGACTTTTCTCAGGATTTCTACGTTGTATCCCAGCTTTTACTTCATGGCTGACAAACCGCAGACTGAAAACTCAGTAGGTGGTTTCTGCTTAATGCTAAGAAACTAGAATACTTGGTGACAGTTTCCAGAAATCCCTAAAAGTCTGTCATGATCCCACTAATACCAAGTTAAGAGGTTAGATGTAATCTACAGACTATACTGGGAAATTGTATTCTCTTTCCTCTTAAGTAGGTGTCAAGCCCTAAATTGACATATGTGTAGCCATTTTGGTTAGGTTTAGTATATAGTATATATTCTTTTTCTTACTTTCTCTTTGGGAATCATGGGGGAAGAATTTCACATTCCTAAGGGGGGAGGAGTGGAGATAGAGAGAGTTGTTTAGGCTAGGTGATTCTTCCCGTGGGAAAATGAGCAGACCATGTTCAGGCCCCTTGAAGTGTAGATTTATGACATCAAGCAATGTTGAATTACTTCTATTGGAGAATGTGACTTTTGGGGGTTGTTTCTAACTTCTAATATTGTGGGGTAATTCCGGGTTGTGTCAGATCCAGAATTACCATGGACTTTGCCAATTTGATGCTTCCCTAAATAAAAGAAATTGTCTTGGAAGATGGACTTTGTTCTTTTCTTTTTAAATGGATTTCATCACTTGGAAACCTGACAGTAGGACTGATCAATGGCATTGTTTGGGATATAGGTCATATATGACCTTAATTGGAACTGGCAACTCTATTGCTCATCAGAAGCCAGCCGGGAAAGGCATGAATGGTGATCATGTGACCACGGGATGCTGTGACTTTCATAAATGTGTGACGGTTGCCAAGAGCCCAAACGGTAACTACAAAGTGACTGCAAAGATGCTTGGGATGGTAGCATATAAAGGACCAGTTACAACTCACTTTTTTCAGCACCGTTATAACTTTGAACAGTCTCTAAACAAATGGTTGTTAAGTGATATAATCAACAATTGGGATTTTCTTAAGAAAGTCGGTTAATTCTTAATTAATTGGTCCTTCTGTTATACTACAGATAGTACAATAAAACCAATGGTGATAGTATGAATTTGCTCATAATTCATTCAATGTCTTCATTCATCTGACCTTCATATGAATGGAAATGCAGTTGCTAGATTTTCCAGGCTTATGCTCATGTCAATTAGAGAAAGATATTTAATTTACTCCTACTGTGAAACTACTGTAGCATTTTGCATATCCAAAGAAAGATATTAGTAGTTCATTTTATTTTATTATTTGTTAAATTTATACGACTACCGCACACAAAGTGATTTTGGATGGCGTACAATAAAACTAACATTTAAAAATGTTTTACAAAACATTTTGAACAGACCCCTTATATTTTCAATACATGCTTTCCTTTTCTACCTACAATGCATTTAAGGTGGTTAACAATTAAAAAAAAACCATTTCATTTAAAGCTCATTAAATAGAGGCAAATTCTAATTAATCTACTGTCTAAACTTACTCTTCATTCCTCCTGCCAGATTTCACTTCTGCCTTCGAGGCTTCACCAAACCCCACAGCCTCCATAAGATCATCTCCATCATCTTCAAACGTTAATTCCTCTTGTTTTTGCTCAGGAGCAATACCATGACCATGAACTGTAGACAGAGATACATGGACACGTTTTCCAGTTTGTGGAAGCCAAAGAAGCCTCAAGCAACACAGTTCTGGAACCATATTTTACCTTTCTCACTAGGGGTCCTGCTGATTTCTGGAGTAGTTTTGGTGAGGGAGGAATGTGTTTTCTTCACGGGAGTTTCTTCATCATCAGACAGAAGGCCAGCCAAAGGATCATCTATATCTAGAAAAAGGACATATCTATGAACTTCAAGAGAGCAGTAATTTCAAAACAAGGAGAGCTGAAGAAAATGAAAAGAACTGCTGTACGATTAGGAGATTTTATAGTCCAAAAATTAGGCCCAAATTCAAACCATCTTGAGGGTTAACTCAGCACAACAATCCTAGGAGACTTATACATTAAAACAACCAACAAGTTTAAGGAAGCTACCACAAAATGATTTTTAGTAAAATACAGGCAGTCCTTCTTTAACATTTGTAATTGGGGCAGGAAGTTCTGTTGCTAAGCAATGCAGGTGTAAAGTGTGATGTCACATGACCGCATTGCCTAGCAACAAAAATCTTGGCACTTCCTATCGCCATCGAGGATCACGGGTTGTTAAGCAAGGACCTCCTCGCCACTTCCTGCCGGCTTCCAACAAGCAAACGCAGAGGGGAAATTGGCAGGAAATTTTAAATCTTAAGGAAACAAGCTAGGGTGCCGGCAAGTTGAAGGGCTGATGTGGCAGGGTATGAGTGTAGTTTGGTGTGTCTGTTGCAGAAGCGGGAAGATGGCACAACACAAGCCTGGTGAAATTGGGGGTGATGGCTGCAGAGTGCAGGACTTTGGTGGGGTCTTTGGATGGCTGCTGCAGGGGTATGGGAAAGACTGGTGAGGTGCAGCAGGAGCATAGCTGGGTCCCTGGGAATGGCTGCGGAAGGGCAGGGAAGACTCACTCCCAAATGCCCAGATAGCAGTCATGTGACTGCAGGGCAGCTGATATGATTTGATGACTGGTCTATAACTACTACTCGTTATAGTTCACATAGTTGCTGAACAAGTAAGTCACTGCCCAAAAACTATCTGCAATGTAACAAAATAAAATTCAGGTTTTCTTTTTCTCCCTACAGGTAGTCCTCGCCCTACAACACTTCATTTAGGGACTGTTTGAAGTTACAACAGCACTGGAAAAAAAGTGACTTATGGCCATTTTTCACACTTAACAACCATTTGCAGCCTCCCTATGGTCACATGATCAAAATCCAAATGCTTGGCAACTGGAGATCATGATTTTAGACACAATTTATCCTACCCTTCTGCAAAAGATGTTAAGGCAAAGTACACATTCTTCTTGCTTTCACCTTCATGAGAAAATCACCAATTATCATCAACATATGCTCGAAGGTCAGAAGCAGGGTGCACCTTTAATTTGCAACCAGGGTGGACAACCTGTGGTTTTCTGTTTTCCAGAATACAGTACAGGTAGTCCTCGACTTACGACCACAATTGAGCCCGAAATTTCTGTTGCTAAGGGAAGCATTTGTTAAGTGAGTTTTACCCCATTTTACAACCTTTCTTGCCACGGTTGCTAAGTGAATCACTGCAGTTGTTAAAATTAGTAACACAGCTATTAAGGGAATCTGGCCACTCCACTGACTTTGCTTGTTGGAAGGTTGCAAAAGGGGATCACATGACCACCACCCCCCGGGCACTGCAATTGTCACTGCATGAGTCAGTTGCCAAAGGTCTGAATTTAGATCATGGGGATGCTGCAATGGTTGCAAGTGTGAAAAATGGTCATAAGTCACTTTTTTCAGTGCTATTGTGGCTTCAAACGGTCACTAAATGAATGGCTGTAAGTTGAGGACTACCTCTACTGCTCCTGTGCTACATAGCATCTGTGCATGGATGTGCTTCGCTTTGTGTATAGGGGGAGCATTTCAGAAAGGGAGAGAGTGAAGGGGGAGATTTTATGGTCTGCAGCATATTGAATAGAGGGGAAAAAGAATAAAATGAAGAACGAACAGAATCAATATGTGAGTTATAATTCAACATATTTAGAAAGCACCCACTCAGAGAATGTTTGTGTTAGGGTAATATTATCGATGCTTTCTGAATTTAATAGATATTAAGAGCAACAAAAGTTCAGAGTTGGATTGATTGGTCAGATATAAATATTGCCACATAAAGGTCTGGTGTTTTCAAATTCACTTTGTGTTCAAAATTAAATTTAAAAATATATTCTACTCAAACTCCTACCTTCAAGGGAGAACCGTTGTTTCAGTGGTTTGGAAGCAGAGAGAACGGAACCAAGATCCTTACTGACTTCACCTGCAGAGTCTCCTGAATATAAAGATTGTAGGTTTTTTAAAAAAAAGAAATAAAAATAAAGGCATAGTAGATATTTTCTTCAAATTTCAGGTCTTATATAGCAAGAAGCCCTGAATAAATCTTTCTGATTTAAAGAACAGCTGATTTAATTGGAGAGTTATAAACTGTATAAAGGAACTCAATACCTTCCAGATATTTTATAGTACCCATAATTCCAAGCTGCCATGGCCAATGGAGTTCAACACAAAGTTGGTAAGGCAGATCTGAAGAATTCACAATGTTCCGGGACAGGGGTATCAAGCTCAAGGTCTGTGGGCCGCATCTGGCCCGGGGTGCTTAAATCCAGCCCACAGAGCTGGCCTGGAAATATCAAGTACCTCTGGCAGCTAAAACAGGCTGTGGAGGCACCCCCTACCTCATTTTCACCCTCTATGGCCTCCTGCAGCACTCTGCCAGCTGAAACTGGGCCAAAAACAGGCTGAAAAAGGACCCAAACAGGCTGAAAAGGACCCCCTAAATGGGCTGAATGCAGCCAAAAAACAGGCTGAAAAAGGCCCCAAACAGGCCCAAAAGGCCCCCCAATGGGCTGAAAACGGCCGAAAAACAGGCCAAAAATGGGCCATGTGGCCCACTGGTAGAGTGCTGCAGGAGGCATCCGTCCTCCTAGCCAGGCCTTTCTGTTGAAGGTCACCATCTTTTTGCCAGGTATAGCACAGAAGTGACTTCTAAATGTCAAGAGCCCTTAGCAGTCTAGTAGGAGACAACAAAGTGATGTTATTCACTTTTGTCTGGTTTATATCCAGATTTTGCCCAGTATGGTGAGCTTTAAGGTCTTCCCATTTTAGTTTCACAATGCGATTTGGGTTTTATGCATTAGTGTTGAGTGAATGAGGATAAAATGTTTGTCACAGACAAGGACAAAAATGTTATTGAGGACAAAAAGATGGAAAAAGAACTACCACTAAAAATACCTATTTTAATAGTTCAGTTTGGAAATGGTGTCTATACATTAACAATTGTGTCCCAAGGCATCACAGTCATTCTGAAAAATGATTCAAAAGGTGAGAACACTCACCTCTTTCTATGTTGGTTGTTGTCTTAGTTTTTGCTGCCTTGGCTAAAGGCTCTGCTGTTCCTACACTTTTAACAGTTTTCTGAGGAGGCTTTGTGTTTGTTTTCTTTATGCCCAAAATATCAGCTTCCATCTCATCCATATCCTAACCAGAGAGAAAACAATATATCGATGTTTTGTGTATGGTAGTTTGTGATTTAACAATAGCTCACTAAACACGTCAGAAATATGTTAAGGGTCTGGCTTTCTGATGAATAAAATGATCATGGCTTCTTTGCACAAGACAGTTTGTACTGTGTCCATTTTTAACTGCATATCTTTTGCACCCCTGTTGACTGGTTCAAAAACTTGAGACAGACACAAAGTTAAACTAAAAACATTTCAGCAAACAAATAAATAGTGCCTTATTCACAAAACATGCTATGAAAGAGCTGTGCTCATTATACTAGCAAATCATGGTTTCCTATCCCATCTCACTCCTACCTCCCATTTGCACATTATGCTAAACCAGGGGTCTTCAAACGTGACCGCTTTAAGACTTGTGGATTTCAACTCCCAGAATTCCTCCTCCAGTCATGTTAGCTCAGGAATTCTGGAGTTGAAGTCCACAAGTCTTAAACTTGTCAAGTTTGAAGACTCTTGTGCTAAAATAAAAAGAAACCAACTATTTCTTGATGAGTGCACTCAGCTTTTTTTTGCATCATGTGCAAGACACAGTAAATTTGGTTTTTTTTTAATATATTGCAATATATATTCTTTAGTTTACCTTCAAGGTCTCTAGAATAGCTTCTGGATCCACATCTGAGATATCAGGCTCCTGAGAAATGAACAAATAAATACTAGACGAGGCTTCAATGGAAAAATATCAAATCATTCAAGACAATAATCTGGGTGTACAGAGCAGAATTCATCACTCATCATTTCTAGCTACAACTGAATCCATCCTGTATTTTCAGGCAAGGTTTACTAGACAAAGAACCTGGATTGTTATATATTCTCACTTCTGCATCTGCCCCTTCCTCCACAGCCATTTTGTTAAAGAAATCATCATCCAGAAGGCCCCTGAAAATACAGAAGAAAAGAGTGAGGGGAAGAATGGATCCTACCGCAAACAGCACTTGTTACAGGTTTTACCAAAAGTCCTTAGATCACTCAGACATTTTAACCAAAGTAGAGTTTCCAAAATTCATTGCAATTTAGAAGATTTTTTTTAATAATGAAGCTTAAGGAAAGGTCCATCAATATATGCAGTTCACAGCAAGAAATATTAAAGAGGAGAGGGAAACAATAAGGGAAACAATAACAATGATAATGGTAATAGGTTCAAGAGGCTCTGTTAGTCAGTCTCACTGTCATTCCATACTCTGAACATGCTCAGTATCAAAGTATAAGTACATACTTTCTGCTGGCCTGTGGCGCAATTTCTCTGGCTTTTCCATCAGTGCTGCCAAATGAGGTGGGTTTGCCCGAATTAACAGGAATATCATCTTAAAACAAGAGATATGTAGAAATGTAAGTACAGGTTGAATGCTGGATATATTTTGTGTTTTGACATTTTTAAATGTTATAACAAGCTACCCAATGTTATAGTGCATGAGGCGCAAGTGGCCATATAAATCTTTTAAATAAATCAACATATTATAACTTCCTAGCCATGCTGATTGGAGCTGTATGGAACAGAAACCTCCAAATTAGAGATGGAATTGGATTTTATACCTCTTGTACAATGTTATTTGTGAAAACAGCCAAGACGGAAGAAGTCATTACCAAAAGACAGAATTCCTCTGATAAAATCATTATAGAAACGGCATGCTTCCCAGTAGCCTCCACCCACACTCTAAAGGGGAAGGGGAAGGCATGTGGAGCAGAACATTTGAAACTATTTCTTAATTCACAAGTTTCTATTATATTTTTTTCTTCTACTTTACCATCATCACCAAGGAGATCACCAAGGACATCATCAATGGAACCTAAAACAAACCAGATAGAGGAATGAGTAGAAAATTCTGGGATAGCTGAAGCAAATTCAAGACTATATCTTCAAGGAAGAACCCCATTCAGCAGTTGTGAATAACAAAAATAAAGTCAAGTCTACATGGACATCACATAGAGGTAATGGAGCCAAATAATGTGACTGTAGAATATGTTACAGAATGTTCTGAAAAGCTGGTTCCAATTGGATTCGTCAAGGAAGTGCTGAAAAGCAAGATCCTCATAAGGAAGTGGTGTCCTAGAGAGCATACATTTTTCAGTGTTCCCAAATCAATGACATGGGGCTCCTGGAAATCTGATGATCAGCTCATAAACTATCAGAGGATTCAATCAGAAATCAGAAGGTTTGCATGGATGCAATGTGACATCCTAAAATATGGGTGTCCCAACTTTTTGCTAGCCTGGGCCGCACTTGAGTGAAGAGGAATTGTCTTGGGTCACATATGAACTATATAATACAGTTAATGTATTTAAATAACAAACTTGCTCTAATTTTACATATTTTTATTATATCTTGTGGGGCCGCATTATTAGCTCTCCAGAGCCGCATGTGGCCCACAAGCCGCAGGTTGGACATGCCTATCCTAGAGCATGAACAAAAATATAATAACATCTTCCCAAGACAAGAAGGTATAGAAAAGACATCTGGGAATCTCCATATTTGAGAAATGACGAATCAAAGAAAACATGAAGCAGTTGGGACACAACGTAAAGCTTTTCTCTCAATTTTTCCAGCTAAGAATACTTGACCAAAGAAAGAAAGAAACCCCACATATGGAACGTGGGATCAAGCCATCTTCCCTAGCATACCACATCCGTTTAGATTAGCTACCCAATGTTATGATGAAGAATGAGTGATTAATCACACTTTGTCAAATTTTGTTCCTTCTGATTCACTTCTCCTGTAACAGTAAAATAGTAGTATAGCATATGTGGGAGTTTTTCTTTAATAACTGGCTTGCCTCAAATCCACAGAGCAGATTGCTTTATTTTTAGAATGAAACCAATTAAAGATTTCCAGTTAATTTAATATATTTTAGACATTCAGTGTCAACCCAAGCTGAGCTCATACGCACTCTATGTTATCATTTATTTTAGCTACAGCAGTTAAAATCCATAAATATCTGGATATATAGACACCATTCCCAAATTACCATGGTTAGGTCTACATCAAAATAATACCAGATAAACCAAAGTATGCTTTAACAATATTTGACCCAGTTATAATATTGTCTTCATGTTCCTTTTTAATCAGGGTTTGGAATGGGTTGACCAAAACACAGTTGTGATGCAAGCTGGAATTATGCAAGTTATGATATGGAAGCACTGTCAAATGCAAAACATGCCTCTCAGTGAGCCACTATGTCTGCAGTTTCTTTTTCAACTCTCTTGCTTTATGCCACTTACTTAAAACGATAGGATGCCATTCAAATCAAAACTTTTATAACAAAGCATATATAACAGAAAACATTTTCTTTTGTACTTTTGAGTCAGTCTCCAGTCAGTACAGATAGTCCTCGACTTACGACCCCAATTGAGCCCAAAATTTCTGTTGCTAAGCGAGATAGTTAAATGAGTTTTGCCCCATTTTATGACTATTCTTGCCATAATTGTTAAGGGAATCACCACAGTTGTTCAGTTACTAACACAACTGTTAAGTGAATATGGCTTCCCTATTGACTTCCTTTGTCAGAAGGTTGCAAAAGGTGATCACATGACCCCAGGACCATGCAACCATCAGTCAGTTGCCAAGCATCTGAATTTTGATCACATGACCTTGGGCAAGCTGCAACGGATCGTAAGTGTGAAAAATGGTCATAAGTCACTTTTCCAGTGCTATTGTAACTTTGAATAGACACTAAATGAACTGTTGTAAGGACTACCTGTGTAGTTTTCGTGGCAGCATTTTGGGAAGTGATTTGCCTTTTCCTTCTTGCTATGGCTGACAAAGAGAACACTGGTGGGACTAGAACTCGCAACAGCCTGGTGCTTTAATCACTACACCAAACTAGCTCACCTGTAATTACACAAGACTTGTCAAATCAAAACATGGCAGAATGAGCACTTTGCCAGAGATGGAAGTAACAAGAGAGCAATTTGACTGCCCCACATCCTTCAAAGTCTCTTCTGAAGATCCTAGATCACTGGTGTCAAATTCGCCGTGTCATGTTGCTGTCACATGACGTTTCGTGACATTTTCCTCATTTGTGGAGCTGGGGTGAGCCTGCGTGTAATGCATCCAGCCAGCGGGCCACCAGTTTGACATCCCTGTCTTAGGTTCTCTTCCAAGCACAAGTGCTACAAATTGATGGCATCATTTTCTGATATTCTGAGGTACAAAACATTTGAACATTGTCGTACAAGTCCTAAATTTACCGTATTTGCCGACGTATAAGACGACTTTTTTGCCCTAAAAAACATGCCTCCAAGTGGGGGGGTCGTCTTATACGCCGGTAAATACATTGTCACTCGGTGCAAGAGCGACGGGGCGGAGCTCCGCAACTTGCGAAGCCCCTTCAAGCCCAGCCGGAGTCTCTCTTCCTCCTCCTCCCACCCACCCACCCACCCTCCGCCCGGCTCGGGCGCTGCGGAGGCCAATCTGGAGGTGGGGTGGGGGTGGAGCGGGAGGGTCTCTGGCGGGCCGCTTCGCCCAGCCAGCCCCGAGCCGCGTAATGGCCCAGGGAGTGGGGGAGAAGGTGGTGGGGTGGACTGTGGCGCCCTCCTTCTGGGCAGCGGGCGGGGCGGCAATTTGCTCCTCCCGCTTCTCCCTCCCTCTTTGAAAGACTGGGAGGGCTGTGCTTGGGGCGGGGGGATGTCCTCAGGAAGTTCCTGATGGGACCCCGCTGGGCAGGGCCACCCAGCTCCCGAGCTGCTTTCCAGGGTCCCCTTGGGAAGAAAAGGGTCCGGTGGGCGGTGGAAGAAGGCGAGCGCCCTCCTCCCGCCCCCTGTCCCGTCCCGTCCCTCCTCTTGTCCCCTCCTCCCCTCCCGCTTAAGAGAGAAAGATCTGCCTCCCCTGCACCGAGCTTCCACCCGGCGCCGCGTCTCCCGGCCAGCGCGCGCTTGCGACTTGGGAACCGGCCAAGCGACTTTAAAACCGAGCGGAGGCCAGAGATAGCCGGAATTACCCTCCACACCACACACACACACACACACAGAGAGAGAGAGAGAGAGAGAGAGTGAGTGAGTTGGCAGCTGTCCATCCCCCACTCTTGGAGTCCCGATGGCACGCACGCGGGGGCTGTCACAAAGAAAGGGAGAGGAATTGAGTGCCAGCCTGAGAAAGGCGAAGCTGCCTCTCTAAAGCATTTTGGTGGCTTTGTAAGTTTGGGGGAAAGGGGTTGGGGGTGTCAATCAAGAATTATATCCAGAATACCCCAAGTGTTACAACTTACAGTATTTGCCGGCGTATGAGATGACTTTTTTGCCTTGAAAAGCATGCCTCCAAGTGGGGGGGTCGTCTTATACGGCGAGTATATAACAAAAACTATATTTTGAGTGGAAATGTTGGGGGCTCGTCTTATACGCCCAGTCGTCTTATACGCCGGCAAATACGGTAGTATGATTTAGTTAAAAAAACAACCAAAGGAATCCCACAGTTTTCCCCATCTATCTCTGCTCATAAGCATTATATGGCCCTGCCTACTCTGGCTTTCATTTCTCAAAAATGAGTTCGTGCAGCCTTCCCTTTTGGATCACCTTTGATCTTAATGATAACTAGAAGAATTTAATTAAACACATCAATTAAAATACTGCTAAGAAAAAAAAACTTTGCATGTTTTATTAGTCTATTACACAGTTCACCAGGATGATGGTGCTATTTTTTTATTATGTAACTATTATTGAGAAATGCCTGCCTTTCATCCAGGTAACCAAATTGATCTTCCTGGGAGGCACAGGAATAGGAACTTCAAAGCTGCTCTTGATACAATATCTTGAAACTGGCTTCCAATGACATTGCAGGATCCATTGGAGCAACCTGTGAGGCTAATACTTAGTGGATCCCAAGAAAGTAGAAACACAAATGCACTTACTTCTTAAACTTTTCTTAAGTTTTGTTGCCTAAAGAAAAAAAAAAAGGATAAATATTTGGTTAGAAAAATGAAAGCATAGAGGGCAAATTGTCAAACCTGGATTAAATTCAGAAGTAAACAGATAAAAGAATGAACAATTACAAACCTTTGGTTTTCTCTCTTATAAACCTTGAACTGACTTATACTTCAAGGTAAATTTGTATTTAATCCAGATAAGTTTACCCAAATATAAATTAATTTTATTTATTCTAATGTGAATTAAAATGTGAACATTTTACCCTGAAAAACAATGCAATATACAATTCTGCTGATGAAAGTACTTTCATCCTGGTACTTTTCAAACACCTCAGACACTCTTCTGCCTAATTCCCAAAGGTCTTGGAATTATCAGACTTGATAGCCAAGGCATCTGGAGGTTGCCCAATTGGACAAAGGCTACTTCCGATATTATTCTGTTGCTTCCAACTTTTCATGACCAAATAGAGAATCTATACTTTAAAATTTTGCCTAGATTTGTCAGCATTTCTTCCAAGAAGCAGGCTCCTGTTTCATGGAGACAGTCACCACCCCTGTAGATTCTTGAACCCAGGAAGATAATGTATGTTATTGCTTTGGCTAGCTTTTTCAGCAGTTTGCATTAAGTTAGTACAAGCAATTGGCAGATTTGTAGGAGTTATTTTTAATGCCAAGCTTTCACTTTTAACAACAGATTTCTTAAGTCTTCCTCACTTACAGCTACCAAAATGATATTGTTAGCATGTCTGAAGCTTAGTCTTTCTTCTACTTTCCAACGTTTGTTTCTTCTAGCATCAGTGAACAATTTTCATAAGATAAATCCAATCAAATGTGGAGTTCCACATTCCATCTTTTGCTGCAAAGGTATGTGACAAAGATCTTGGGGGATGAGGGGAAGAGATGCTACCTGGGAAATGATCAGATAAGATAATTTCTTCTTCTGACCATTAAGCCCACGGGGACTCCTCCCTTTTGTCTACTCATTTTCTAGGCAACATCTCTCTCCTTTGCCCCTCAAGGTCATTGTCATGTACCATTACGATTGTTAACAAGATAGCTAACAAAGTAAATGATTATCTTGATTCAGGTGGAACTCTAGGCCACACAAATACTGTGATCCTTGCAATGGATAAACAGGAGAATGGTGGCTAGATTGCAAGATATTGCTGGAGGGAAGACAAGACTACAGTGAATTTGATTTCAAAACAATTAAGAACTGATGCAATCTCAGGGATAGGTTTGTTGAATATATTTTCCACAGATTTCATCCTGGATTTATGTCTTGACTTACTGTATTCTAAGGCAGAGGTCTCCAACCTTGGCAACTTTAAGATTTGTGGACTTCAATTCCAGAATTCCTCAGCCAGCAAAGCTGGCTGAGGAATTCTGGGATTGAAGTCCACAAGTCTTAAAGTTGCCAAGGTTGGAGACCTCTGCTCTAAGGGCATTGGGGAACAGAGGACAGAGTGGTTATTAGTTATATTGGTTTAAAAAACTGATATGAACAATTTCACTGAAGTATTCATGAGCCTCAGTTGCTCATGAATTGGGTTGAGTAAGGATTTTGAGTAAGTATTTGAGTCTGGGTTGTGTAAGGATTTTATGAGAAGAGAGTTAGAATGAAGAAGTGAAGATGCAGGATGAACTCCAAGTATGATACCTCTTCATTAGACCCTTTCTGTGAACATGAGGTCACCTCCTTCTTAATGGACAATAAAAGAGCCACCAACAATTGTTGAATTTGAAATCTTATCAATTCTAACAAACATAGTCTAGTACGATATGGTATAGTCCAATAACCTCTGGGAAAGTTTGTGTTACCGAATTTGCCCTAAAAAGACATGCTTGGAGAAATGGTTGGAGTTCTTGTTTTCTTGATAGTTAAATTGGCTGAAAGTAGGCCATTCTACATTACAGGTAGTCCTCACTTAACAATAGTAATTTGTACTGGGGATACTAAGTGATGCAGTCACATTACATAAGGGCTGTCAAACTTCTGGCCCACAGGCTGGATGCGTCACATGCTGTCCGCGCCCAGTTTAGTGAAGGGGAAAAAAGTCCCAATACATCACATGATGGCGCCGTCATGTGAGTTTGACACCCCTGCATTACATCATGCTTTATTTCTAAAATGCAACGTGCCTGCATCATTTAACATAGGCAGTCTCTCTGCCATCATGAAGTGAGGATCCTGAATGGTTCAGCAAGGATCTCCTTGCAACTTCCTGCCAGATTCCAACAAGCAAAGTCAATAGGGAAGCCAATAGGTAGATTCAGGCATCTTGCAAGCAGGCTGGCAAGTGCCAAGTGGAAGGGGTGTGCAGATAATTGTAGTGGTGCATGTGATCAATTTTGGGCTTAGGGATAGCTGCTGCTAGGCAGAAGAGACTTGCCACAGTGACTTGCAGCCTTTCCTGCCAGCTTCCCCATTGACTTTGCTTGGGGAAAGGTCACAAATAGTGATCATGTGACTGAAGGGCACTGCAGCCAAGTTCTCATTATCACAATCATGTGATCGTGGGGGTACTTGAGAGCCAGAACTTTGAGGAGTGATTGTAAGTACCATTTGTTCAGTGCTGTTGCAATTCTGAACAGTCACTGAAGGAGTAGCTGCTAAGCAAGGACGACCTGTATGCCTATGATCCAACAGAATCAGTTGAACAGTATAATCATTCTTACCATTTCATGGTCTCCAATTGCATTGCTGTATCTCTTGCAAGTGATTTTCTCAAGTTTTCTTCATGTATAGACATACATTAATCAGCAGTTTCTCCAGCCTTTCTCACTTACAATGCAAAATAAAAATATAATTTATTAGGATTTTTAAAGAATCCTAGCTGACATTTATAATCTTATAGCAGCATTTTAATCTTGAATCAGGCCCTATGTATTTGTTAGACACACTGATCTATTAAACAGCTGACCACATTATAGCCTAGTAAATGGTGAGGTGTCACTGTGATTGTATAACACCGTGAATAATACAAGAGCTTTGACTTTTGCAAATGCTGGCTCCCTGTTCTCTTGTGGGTAGAGGCACAAAGGGCAATGAACAAATGATTACAGGGTTTAAATACACTTCCAAACTCCAGAGGTATTTCCGGAAGGCCCAGTTTTCAGACTCCCGAGGCTGCAGAGGCTTCTTTTGAGCTTCTGGGAGGGCGAAAACGGTCTCAAACGAGCTGAAAATCAGTTGGGAGACACGCACAGTGCAGGTAAGGGGGCAGGGCGGGGATGTTGCGTGCGAATGTGCAGGGGGGCGCATTACATTGTGGGGGCCAACACGAGCGCGCACACGCGCTTTCAGCACACCACAACAAAAAGGTTCACCATCACTGGACTAGGGTCCAAAATTTGGGGCTCCCCAAATTCCTATCATCTAGTCCAGGGGTATCAAACTCATGTCATCACAATGTCATCGTGTGATGTATTAGGACTTTTTCCCTCTTCATTAAAATGGGCAGGGGCGGGACCAGCACATGACGCATCCGGCCCATGGGCCGCGAGTTTGACACCCTTGATCTAGTCCAACATACCAGAGCAAAGAATGTTTCCTTAGCTAATATACTACACAATTTCTTTCTAATGGCATGTGACTAATATCAGATCAACAGGTTGCCTCTGATACTTATTACATCCTGATAGTTTGTCTCAATTTTTCATAATTAGTGTCTTCCAAGTGTGTGGGACCTCAGTTTTTACAATCATTCAGCCACTTAGTGACTCCAGTTTGAGGAAGGTTAATCTACAGTTATGAACAAAACAAGCCACTGAAACTGAGATAGAGTTGATAGAAATGGGTGGCCTTGTTTTCATTCTCTGAAGGTGGAGTTGGGAGAAGGAATTTTTCCTAAATATAAGATTCTCTTACACTATTATTATTTCATTAAATTTATACGTTGCTTCAGAGACTCTGGGCAATTATATTATGTAAAACTCTTTAATTCACATACATCTAGAGACAAGTCTCTTCAGGAATCTGCTACCAAACTTAGAGATCCCAAGGGCTAGGCTAGAAAGTCAAGACATAACTGGGCATATCTCATCCTAATTGTCTACAAGGATGTGTCAAACACCAGGTTGATTTTTTCAAGACAATTATCTGTAACCTAGTAACCCTCTATACACACACACATATATATGTTTTCTTTAGTTTTCACGGGTTTTCACATGTATGGTACTCAGCTTTGTTTGGGTATTTTCCCACCTCATTATAGTTGTGCTTTTAAAGTTGTAGCAACTTTAAAGAGATTCTGCCGAAACGTTGCTACAACTTTAAAAGTACAACTATAATGAGGTGGGAAAATACCTGAACAAAGCTGAATACCATATATATGTGTGTGTGTGTGTGTGTGTGTGTGTATGTATATGTATGTACACACACATATATATATATATACACACACATACACACATACACACACACACACAGGGAGAGAGAGAACTATACACAATTCACTGTAGCTGTACATACCCAACATCCTAACTAGTGGCTTACTAAATGAATCCAATTACCTGCATTTGCACAAAGCATTGAAATGTAAACAGGATTCACGCAATTGCATCCTAACCAACCACATTGTTGATTAGCAGGTTGTGTAGCAGGCTGTGTATTTCGATCCTTTCATGCTAATTTAAGTTTGTCCTAGTTGCGTCTCCACTCAAGATGCCGGAAGCCACAATATGTACCGAATCAAGCCGTTGTGATCCACTTTAATGACGGTTGTAGCTCGCTTGCCTTCTACCTACAGCCTTCACCGTTACTTACTGGAACACAACTCGGTTACCATAGAAGCCAAGGAGCAGCACTCGCTGCAGACACTTTCCCCGCAAAGAGAAGAATCGATCTTCTAGTCCTCGGGTTAAGGAGCCGCTTAGAGCCTCTGAGACACCCTCTCGCCCTCCGCCCCCGTTTGCCAGCCACCGTCTTCCGTGTTCTCCTTTGAAAAGGGACCTAACACCCGTCTCCCCAATGACCGTCTACTTATCAAACCACGGACTCGCTTGCTCTTCCCCCACAACCGCTGCAGAGCGTTTTAGGAAATGCAGATTGACTGACTCCCGCCTAACTCGGCCCGTGTGCTCACCGGCACTGACGAAACAGGAAATACCGGGCTTCTCCCCGGGGATTATGGACGGAACTGGAGGTGTCGGGTTGTCGCGCCATGGCGCTTCTGGAGAAGGAAAGCGATTACCTAAATTTTGCGAGTTTGAATCCTTCCTGCATAATCCGGTTTTCCTTCTCGCTACCCAATTTATAACGTTGCTAAATTGCTATTGTACTTAATTGGAGCAGGATCGGGTTTCAGAAGGGCCCGCGAAGACTGGTGATCCAGGGCAAAAACACTCCTCTGCTACGCCTTTTTTTTTTCCCCACAAGGAGTGGCGGAGAATGACGCTGGCGCTTAACGCGCCCTGGCCCTTTGCAGAGATTCTTGCAAATTATCCCAAATGCCATTAACCCCTTCAAAAGAAAAAGCTAAGACAACAGAACCAGAATTTTCTTTCTTCCACCCTCTAATGTTGCCCAGTTTGCTGAATTTCCGTAGCACTACGTGAAGCTGGTGGTGGCACTGTCATCTTGCCTTCTGTGAACATCGTGTGTGTCATATCTGCCCAAGATCCATTGCTTCATTCTCTCACCCTTCCCAAACTAGAAAGCCTCATGCTGCTTTCTCTTCTTGCAACTTCTATTTCTAGGATCTTTCACCCTCCCTCCCCCCTCCCAGGGAAAAATTCCTCCACTTAAAAATTATTTTTTTAAAATCATGTCCTCAGTTTTGCCTGTCCTTTTTGCAGGGTTGTTTCTGACAAGCCATTTTTCCTGTGACCTTTAACCTCATGAAAATTACACACCAAAAACTATTAGTAGGAATGAGCAGGTGGCTTGTCGAACACTCCGAAAAGTATATTTTACTGTTTGAAAATTAGTTTAAGTACACCACATGCTCTGCACAAGATGTCAAATAGTCTTTTATTGCAGTTTTTCATTTCCAGTCAGCATTGTACACAGAAATCCAGTTATGTTAAGTACAGCTATATTAGATACATCAATAGTTAGCACATTACAATTATAGTTTTTTGTTTCAGTTGTAATTTTTTTTCTTGCTCAAAGTTTGCAGTATAAGAGCACTTTTAGCTCTTGAACAGGGATATATATGTCAACTCTTCAATGTTATGAAATTCCTTGGTTTGTGATCCAAGTCTTGATTTATTACTGAAGCTGAATCCAACTGCTGCAATTTTGTCATGGTAATTTCACACAATAAAATTTTACACAATGCTAAAATGTTAGCCTGCTAACAGTAATCTAGAGCTGAGGTCCTTTAATGTGGTAATGTATTCTCTGCAGCCTTCTGAGAGCCAGACTGTGTAGGTTGATGGGTCTACCAGTCTGGACCTTCTTCTCATCGATGATTATACGGGGCAAAAATCCATGTTCCACCGTTTTAAAAAATTGAGCATTTCAGGGGGGAAAATGTCTACAATTAAAACCAGACATAGGAATACTCTATAGTTTGTGTGGAGTAAAGGTTTTTCCTACCCAATGACTTTGCAAGTTGGAAATGGTGACATTGTTTCTATCAAATAGGACTCCTGACACTTTCCCATTCAATTTTCCTGAACACCCAGAGGACAAGGCAACACTTTTAAAAAGGAAAAAAAAAACTGCTTGAGAGAGATCTTGCCTGTGTGCTATAGGCAGTTTTATGGGAAATGTAATATAGAATGCTTGCATGCCATTTGGAATGCCGAAAGTGAAATTGTACACAAACATTAAGAATGATACTAGGACAGATTGCACCCATAAGGCAAAGAATCATCCATTCCTGAAACACCAAACAGTTACATACATACACACATAAAGTATGTGCAAGGTCCCTGAAGCCCAGTTCCTGACAAGGCTGAAAATCTTACAGTAGTTAAGTGCAGGAGGGCTTTGACAACAACTGCCTTTTAAGGTGGCATTAATGCTAAAAAAAATGTGCAAGACCATTTTTAAAGGAGCTCCTGGAGAAGTTGCTTCTACTCAATAACTGCTTTCTAGAACTACTTAGTAGTGAAAAATCTGCTATAGATAACACAGCTTCTGCAGATGCTTGAAAGGCTTACAGATTGACCCTTTTATACTAATCTATAAAGCTTTTTCGACTCATTAAAAAGGATAGTTTCTCAACATAATTAAAATTGCATTTTTTATCACTGTGTTTCCTTGCTCTAATTCATTCAATTTTTTTTTTTAAAAAAGACTACAATTACTACCCTATGGCTATGTGGATTTGCCAAGCGCTTCAGATGTTCATAGGGCAAATTATATTATTTCAAGAAAGGACATTCAAAACCAAACAAATGTTATCACAGTTTAGCCTGCAATGGCTTCAGGTGTTTGTGGAAAGATTCATGGACCTAGAGGGGGCAGAAAAAAAGAGGGCATTAATTTTAAAGACATACCATACCTCGCTTCTTACTAGGACAATACATTTCCCAATAAGCGCATACTGGACTGCTGCTTTAGTGATTTCAGCTATACATGTACAATTGCCATTAATAACACCATATCTAGTGAAAAATAATAGCATCAAATCAATTTCTACTAAGAGAGTAAGAAAAATGTCCAGCAGTCTCTAGTATTTTGCCAGAAAAAGTAGATTAATAGTACCTTCCCTATCCAGATAGCTTTAGTTGCTATAAGTATCTCCATAATCAGAGAAAATTATACAAGTATTCAAGAATTATATAAAATGAGCTGTTTTCATTATTAGCAAAAAAACACAGCAATTTTTATTGACCATTGTAGGACAATCAGTTTATGAAGTTGTAGATCAGTATAATCACATGTTCTCTAACTGTTCTTTGCCATTATTTTCAATATGGCAGTCCTGGCTTCTGTAAACTAATTCCCCATTAGATCTAAATAAGTTAAAATAGGAATTCCTCCTAAGGAAAGAACACAATCATAATGCTGTATATTTCTGTAATTTGACAAAATAATAGGTTAAGAATCTGCAGATGATCATTTTTTATACATCTGCAGGTTCATAAACTATATTTGTGAACTGATTTTTAGATTGTACATTTTTAAAATATTAGTTAATGATCACCTTTTATTGCTACAGGTAGTCCTTGATTTACAACAGCAATTGAGACTGGGATTTCTGGTGTTAAACAATACAACTACATTGTTCAGAAATGGCAAATTCCTGTGGTCCTGTTATTGTGGTTAACCAAATTTCATGGTTGTTAGGCAAGACAACTTCCCACAGCTAAGTCTAGGTGGAAACCAGCAAGAAGTTGCAAGTCGCAGATAGCTTACAAACAACCTGGCAGGCAAGCAAGTGGATGCTGCTGGGTGGAGAAGAGTGCGAGGGAGGAGGGACAAGGCTTGGAAAAGATGCAAGAAGTGCATGCATCAGTGTCAGGGGAGAAGTAGTGAGGCTCAGATAAGATGTGTGGGAGCGGCCAATGTGGAGACAGAGAAGCTGAAGGAAATTATATGAGTGGGGAGACTTACCCCAGTGACTTGCAACCTCCCCTGCTGGCTTCCCCATTGATTTTCTGAGGAAGCTGGCAGGGAAGGTTGGTGATCATGGGATCATGGGATATTGCAACTGGTTGTAAATGCAAGATGGCTACCAAGAGGGTCCTTGGATGGCTGGAACTCTGAGGACAAGTCATCACCACCATTTATTCAGCACCTTTGTAACTTCAGACTGTAGCTGACTGAATGATCATAGAGTGAGGACTTCCTCTATGTCTTAAGAGCCTTTAGTATCTGGTTGACAAAAGCAATTACTTACCTGTGTTTTATTTAGTGGTGATTTCTTTGACCACTCAAACATATTTTCATATATGTTACCATCATACCGGCCAAGCACAGATCTAAGCACAGAATCACAGAAATCAAAGGAATCCACCAGAGCTACTGCATTAGGACGGATAAGAGCCAAGAGTTCTTTTATATGCATGTTCACTTGAATTAGGTGGGCCTCTGTCAAAATGCCTCCCTGAAGCAAAAATGAAAAAATTCAAAACAGTCAGAGCTCTACTTCTCTAAGTGCTTGTCAATCGTTACAGGGAGAATTAATAAAAAAGCCGATCTTTTAGCTATGTAAACAAATCTGATCTGAACTTTAATTCTAAACAAGCAATTAAGATTGCAATTGAGTATTGCCTATATTAAACAAAAATGGCATTGCTTTTCTGAAAAATAAAATTACTGTTATGGTTAATGTTCATCCATTCCAATTTTCATTTACCTAACTTTTTAGGTCCTTGGTATGATCTCACATAAAATACCTTCCTGTTCCCAATTTTAAGAAGATCTAGATTTAGCAAAGCATCAGTGATATCACTGTGACATCTTTGGCAGCTGACCTGTGAGCTTTGGTAAGAAATGGTAAGAATTCAACCATTTACAGTTTTCATACCATTTTCATTTAATTTTGGAGGGCTGAAAATGTCATTTCAGCACAATATTTTCAATGTAGACATTGCAATTCCCAAGGGCAAAATACGACTTACATGTTCATTTGCATTCCATAAACAATTGCTTTGTATGGCAAAGATGTACTCCAAATCCAACAAGGGTGTCTTTGTTTTATCTGTGATAATCTAACCTTGCCTTCATTATCAAATTATATCATCACAAGATTGCTCACTTTTTTCCCTCCAGGTCTGATTAATTTATATCTGAGCTACATTCTCTGTCTAACAGAACCATTCAGCTCAAAGTAGAAATTATTTACCCACCTGTAGAAAGTCTCCAGAGTTCTTTATAATCCCACATAGAGCATATAGTAAACACAAATTGTTAATGACAGCATGAACAGCTGGGTCACCAATTTCTGAAAGCTTCGCTGTAAATAGTTTGACCACCACATAGTGACAGTGTGCCTGAAAAAGTTAGATGGCAGATTGAAGTGACTTCAAGTGTTGTAAAAATGAATAACTATCCAAGAGTATCTATCATATTCTGAGGTGCTACTGACCTCAGATGCTCGTACTAGATCAATGGAAGTCCGGTTCCAAGCATCTTCTTTGCTTTTCCGACGGTTCAGTTCAGCCTGTAAATTTTTTGCTGCAAACTCAACCATCCTGTATCATAGAAAAATACAAGCACAATTTATTATACATGGAATGGAGGCCATAAGTAACAGTCAACTAGTGACATCTGAAAATTGATATGGCAGTGATAGCCATAGCCTCAAATGTCTGATGGCTTACAAAGCCAAGGATTTAAAATCCAAACTCAATCCAGCTTTTACTCCTAGTGAACTTTGGCCTTTATTCCTAGTCTGTAAAATGAACAATAATAATTCCCATTCTCTCACAAAGCTGTCAATGCAGATTTTGCCCCATATTTCAAATATCATTAAATGGAAGACAGTCTCATTCTTTTGGCCTAAATATTATTTTTAATATTGCTCTCTGTTGATCATAATGAATGAAACCAAGGCCTTTGAAGTGTTAGTAATAATAACAGTGACAGTTGTTCTGGTTTTATTTTAGTTGCTGCTTTCTAATGTGTCCTATTTTAATAGTAACAACATTTCAAACATCACTGCATGAAAAGTTATTTATTCCTTCTATTAGTCATAGGCTGAGAATTCAGGGTAATATGCTGTTGTTATTAATAATTTTATTAAGCTTATCAAGCTATAAAATACAAAGGAAAATGAAAATAATGGGAAATGGAGGCGGCAAAAGGGAAGAGAAAGAAGTGTTGGATAAGGTTGGGAAAAGAAACGTGTTGATTTCTGACTTTTTTTTACCATAGTAGAATAAAACAGTAACATTACAGTCTCAACATTTTACTTTTACGTACTTAATATGCACTAGCCATTTCTACAACAAATTTATCTCGATCAGTAAAATCCAAAGTCAAAGGGTGATATAATGTTAATATAATTTGTGCTACAACTTGATTGAACATAATAATACTTTCCCCCTTTGCAATTTTAGCTATATCTCAGTTCACAATAGGGAAGCCATTGCATTTGACCTTGGTCAAAAGTGACCCCAGGATATAACTGTACAGAAGCAGTTTCAGTACCATTGCTCTGAAACAAAGCAGGAATGCTAGAATCTATTAGATAGCATTGCCCCCCCTTTTAAGGAGACTATGAAAAAGGGATTTGATTCTTATTTTCTGGGTCAGTAGTACTGTTTTTAAATTTATTTTCAGGGGTACTATCCCTTGATCAATTTTTGAAATAACCTATCTTCCAAATCATGCTATTCTAAACAAATCTTTCTTTACAGTGTTCCATCTCCTGCAGGCCCCATTTCAAACTGTTCCATAAAAGATTAATTACTGAGCAGTCTGGCATTTCATTCATATTTAAGACTAACTACCTTCTGCCCTGCCCTCTTCTCAAACCTGCAATGTCCTGGGTGATTCTGCTCTAGCAACATATAGTTGCTACATCCCGATACATCTTTCTGGTAGTTGTCAATTAGTAGCTTGCATTTGTCAGTTAGAGCTGGGTCCATTACTTGAACCAGCAACTGCCCAATCCCACCCAGATCAAATCAGACGGATATGAAATTGTTAGAATGAAGTAACCAAGAAAGCAACTTGCTTAATAAAAATGAGAGAGACAAGATGAACAGTTCGAAATTACGCTGAGAAATTTCATAACATTTTATATTGACCTACCTTGAAGCTCTCAATTTATATGCCTCCACCAAACTGGAAGGGTTGTTGATATGCAGAGTTGTGGGTCTAGCAGCCACATGCTGGGGCTGAATATGCTGTCCTGATAGGTCATTCAGGTAAGACATGATGCCACTAACTAACTGTCCAGAACTAACTTGGGTATAACTTTTGACAAGGAATCTAAATGCAAAGCAAAATTATTTCAATGTTATATGATGCTCATAATAATAATAATTTTTATCAACAGTCGCACTATAATTAAAAAAAAATCTTATGGGATAAAATTATGAAGGTAGAAAAGAGGTCAATAATTAACATAGCTTATGTCAAGTTAGACTAGAAAACTCAGACTGGGTCAAAAAAGCTGCACTTAACCAGAGTATTTCATACATTGATTTATATGCCCTCAAATCTGTGACAATTATTAGTGATATCACACACACACACACACACACACACACAGACTTTCTGTCCTAAACTTCTCCTTTCAGATCTTCCAATGATGCATGCATTGCCACTATAACCGAGTCCATCTACTTTGCTGGTTACATTCTTCTCTTTTCTTCCACCTAGAATTAAGAGCCTTCTTTAGAGAGCTAGGTCTTCACATAATGTATTTGAAGTAGGATAATTTGAGCCTGATAATTTGTTATCTCAAATGAGAACCAGAGTTGAGTTGTTCAATGACCCACTTATTTTCTTGGCTGTCCACGGTGTTCTCAGGAATCTTCTCCAACACCAAAGTTTAAAAACATCAATATCTTCCTATCCTGCTTCAAGCAAAAGTCTAACTTGCACTTTCACATGGCATCACAGGGAATATCATTGCTTGCACAATTCTGATCTTTGTAAATATAGACAACCACAGCATCTGAATATCTTTTCCAAGGCTTTAATGACTGCTCTACCATGATTGCTTGTTCCATTACTGTTGATGTCTATAGAGATTCTCAGTCATCCAGGTCATGGTTGTTCCAAAAGTGCTTTTTCAAGAGACAACTGGACTTTCTAATTTTTCTTTGAAGAGATTTCACTTCTCAACCAGAAAGTCCAGTTGCCTCTTGAAAAAGCACACTTGGATTTACTGTTGATGGTTGATCCTAAAAAACAGAAGCTATGTATCATTTTGATATCTTGATTATCATTCTAAGGGTGATTGTTCTACCTGTTGTCATTAGTTTGGTCTTCTTTCATTTAATTGTAGTCCCGGTTTTTTTCACCATGTTCCTCGACTTTTATTAGTAGGCCTTGCATATCTTTGCATTTTAGGCTATTCAAATAGTATCTACAGCATAGGCTCAAGTTTTTATGTTTCTTCCTTCTTGGTGTTTGAGTGCATGCAAAAAGTCACACAGCTAACAATAAGTGGTATGACTTACCGGGCAGTTTGCAACATCATCACAGTATTCTCTCCTTCATAAGTGCAAGAAGGAGTGAAGTTGACGTAAATATCAGGCAAACCACTGCAGTGGGAGTAGCCATGTCCCCCACATGCCATCCGACATTCCTCAATGCCAGCGTTGGCAGTCCAGGTACTAAAAGCCTTGAGCCCTGCAGACAGTGCGTGCAACTGAGAAAGAAAGTAATTAAGAACAAAATAATTATTTCTTCCATATTTGTCCTGCCACTAAATTCTATCTTCCCAAATTTTTGGTGTGGGGTGGAAGAGAGATGAGATTAAGAATGGTAATCCAGATTATCTCCAAGATAAAAATTCTTCCTAAAGATGTTAAAGCTCCAAGAAGAGGGCACATTCTGCCAAGACATAAAACATACTGTTCTATCTAGATTTTTTTCAAACTTTGAACCAGCAAAGCAAATCATAAGAATTCCATCTGTCATGTCCACTTTTCAATTTACACCAGTGTCACATTTATTAAATCATTTCTATAGCTGCCAAACTCAGACTACATGATTCTGAGCTTTGTATGTACATATTTACATGTAACACACATGAAGGACAAAGGCTTACAAAAATTTTCAGGATAAATTTTCAGGAATAAGTCCAATCAGAATTTAAGTTTCATTATCAGGCTTTTGTAAATAATAATAATAATTTAAACGACTGACATACCAGAAGTGGAACTCAAATCATTTTTAAGGATTTGATTTGTTGGTCTAAACAGTGAGGTTACAAAAATCACCTTGTGGCCCTCATGCCAGTGATGAGCTTATTCCTCTCATCCACTCTCATTACAAGAACATTCCACAAAAGTGTTCCAAATAGAATTAGAATTATTTATTGGCCAAATGTGTTTGGACACACAAGGAATTTGTCTCCAGTGCATAAACTCTCAGTGTACTTACAACAATAGTGATAGATCATTATTACAGTCATTGTTAAAAAATACATCCATCATAAAACATTAGATATAACACTTAGTGATAGTCATGGATACTAAATAAGCAATCAACATAAATCATACTAGGACACTCAGTAAACAATATAAATCATAAAAAAACATAAAAACTATCAGCATTTCGCTGAGGCTGCTGTTGGTGCCATCTTGAATTCAATTTAGGTGACGAAGACAAAGGGATTTAAACTGAGAGAGTATCAATCACGCCTAAGAATTTATCTGTGATATATATAGTCGCTCAATATATTTTTTTCCTGATTCTGTTCCTTCCCAGGAATTTTTTTTATTCCATTATTTTGAAAAAACAAACTAAACCGTGTAGTTGTCAATGGCAAAATTCAATGTTCTGTAAGGTCATGAGCCCCACCTCTGGCAGTTCACTCAAATCTCCATCTTGGATGTTCCCAGTGATGCGATGATATGTATCTTTCATATATGCACCCACAAAGTGGAAAGCATATGCTGTTGCTAGGAGAGGAAAGAGTTTGTACTGCTGAGTCTGATAATCCAAAATCTGAGGTTCTGGTCCCCTGTAACCAAGCAAATAAAAGAGAGAATTAAACCACCATAATGCTATGATTTAATTCCTTAGAAATGGAGAAAACCAAAGACTTACACTGTCCTAAGGGTATACTCTGATGACATATACATTTAAAGTACAAATATATTTACTTGTAAAAGTGGTCTTGGCTTGGTCCAATATGTGGCAAATAAAACTATTTCTTATTTTTTCAAAATACGAAAGAGGTTAAGTAACTAGCAAAAGACAGGAGAGAAGTCCAAAAGGTGGAGGGAAGGGGAAAAAACGCAAATAGTAAAATAGTTTAGGACATTAATTTAATGACAATTGTGAACAAATGGCTGCATTTCTAGGATAATTCTATCTTTTTCCTGACTCATTGTAGCTTATACTGTGGTTGCCGTGCAACTGTTTCTCATGTCCTGGTCCCTTCTGTATCATCACAAATTGGCAGATCCCCAGTAATAATGATTCCCAATATAGGGCTAGTCCTGACAACAACTCTGATTCAACTGTGTGTAGCCAAAATGACAAAAAAAAAAAAAAGGGATGTGTGTGTTAGAGCAGGGGTCCCCAACCGCCGGTCCGCGGACCGGCACCGCCGCGGAACAAGCCTTACCGGGCCGCTGGTTGCTGGGCGCCGCCATCTTTTTGGTAAAAAGCAATTTTTCGTCAAAAGATGGCGGCGCCAGCGCTGGTGAGCTTTTCCGGTAGAAAGCCATTTCTACCCGAAAAGCTCACCAGAAGCGCTGGCGCCGCTATTTGACGAAAATCACTTCCGTGACGCCACCGGAAGTGATTTTTCGTGAAAAAGATGGCGGCGCCCAGCTGACGCCGAACCGGGCGCGGGCGCCAGCTGACGCCGGAACCGGGCCGCGGCGTCGAAAAGGTTGGGGATCCCTGTGTTAGAGGGGGCTTGTATTTTCTTTTTACAAAGTAACTATTTCTCTGACTCACAAAATCCACAGTGAATGTTAAAATTTGCCAGCAAATTCTGCTTGTTAGATGTTTGAGGTAAGTTGGGTCAAGAAACAGACCCAGAAGATATACTATAACTTACGATAGTAGATCCTTGGAGATCTGACAGGGTTTTCTCCCTCCTTCCTGTTATACCAAAGAGAGCTAAGGCAAGACTGTCTCTTGTGCTTACTTGAGCTCTTGCACATCTTCTCCAAGGCCACTGCTGGGCTTTTCTACACTGTTCTTGTTAACTGCACTTCCCAAGAAAACTTGTTTTGAAAGTCAAACTTGTTTGTTTTTTAAATAACACACATATCTTTTCATGGACAAAAGTGTTACAGACAAGATGGCAGAGAGATTTGCCAATTTTTATGGCATTACGAAAACTGACCTTAGGGATGTTAATACAAGCTTCTTACCCAGGCTTTAACTCAGACTGATGTCTCACAGCACTATAGCGGATGGCAATTGTACAAGCTCTGGCTAAACTGCGACCAGAATCTCCAACAATCAATGAACGGATGAATACCATGGTCCCATAAGTCAGCTTGGCATTGAGAGGCTTCACATATGTGCCATCTGGTTCAACCTAGCAAAATAAAATAGTGAAGGTGTCCACCAAGTAATGGTTTGTAAGACTATAAAAATCAACATTGTACTATGTCACTGAATCCACTAAACATTTCTTGTTAGGTCCCTATTCAAAAGTATTTGTCATTTTAGAAGTAGTTCTACTCATTGGTGTTATAAATGAATGTTTTGGACATCACTGACATGAAGTAACAGGTAAATAATTTAAAACTAATTCTCTTGCTTAGCACATGTTGTGAAGCCAATAACATCATTCTCATGCTAACTAGGTCATATTAGCTAAGCAGTTTCATGTACATTGACAACAAATTAATAGATACCATCAAGGTGGTTAAATAATATAGACGACTAGCAAATTTATGAAAAGGAAGACCAGATCGTTAACATGTTATTACCATTCACTATGTAGAAGGTGGGGAGGAAGCTAGACTCTATTTGACATAAATAGTAATCATGCCTTCCCATTTACTGCCTTCATTTGACAGGGACTCTTCCTCCTCTGTTATCATAAACTGCAACAAACACATTCTTGAACACACTTCCAGGAAGCTGAGTTCAAGAGCTGTTAATGAGAGAAACCTAGCAAACAGAACTCCCAGACAAATGAGATACAGCTGAATTTTACCTCTGATGGCCCTTTCTTTAACACAAACTTGGGGATTGCTTTTGACTATTAGATGATCAATTGCCTCCTGATAATATGAAGCCTTGACTTTGGGTAGTTTCTCTTTCAAGCTGTCTGAACATCTGGTGCAGATAAATAGCAAAAACAAAACAAGGCCTAGTTTACCTTGGCGTGTTTCATTAGCATATTTTCCCGGGGGATACGGAAGTTGTCCATTTTTAAGTAGCCATTATCCATTTCATCATAGCCAAATTTTGGGCCAATGTCACCAATGGTGATGCCTGCAAACAGAATAAGCCAAAGAAATTTACCTATTATTTCTTAATACAAAATTGAATTTTTTGTGGGGAAGGGGGAGGTGGGGAATGTTCATAAAGTATCCTTTTTCCCAACGTAAATTAGTTCAAAGTGCTGAAGGCGGAAGCATCAATGATGCTAATTCCAAAACTGTGTCCTGAAAATAAGACTTGAAGGCCACAATTGCAAAAATGTTCAATTCATTTATAGTGATGGATAGATATAGCTTTCTTTTCTTTTCCCCCTAAAACATTGGTGTTATTTTGTTCCCATCTTGAAAACAAAGTGATATTAAATTCACAAATTTTAAGATTGGATAGCAGATTTTAATAATTTTTTTCTACTCTGGCATTTTTAAAATAAGTTGTTTTGGCTGTGATTTTCAGTTAGGAGTGAGTGTTCAAACTCTGTCCATTCATCAATGTAGAGGAAGACTTCCATACTATCCAGATGAGTCAGCTGTGTGTTCTTATCTAACTCTACCTAATGCACTGAGATTCAAAGTTCTTGACATCAAATGCAAAAGGAGCTACAACTTTATTATTGCAGCATGAGCTAATACACACAGTTTAGGGAATTTTAATATTAGTTGAACCTTACTTGAATTATGACAAATTAAATCTAATTAATGGATAAAGAATTATTTTTGTAAAAATGGATTCTGTTCAGCAACATTTCCCCCATTTAAATTTTTTTAAAATAGTCAAGGCTTTAAAATCATTTTAATGTGTACTCATTGTACTATATTTTCTATATTCTACTTGATATGCTGCAATGTGGGACTGAAAAACTATGTATATTTTGCTTTCTTATGAACATTGCTTCCTTTATCTCACCTACTTGAGGACTGCAAGTACTTCCTTGAATTCAGTTTTTCCCAATACAATGTAGCCCTTGAAGATTTCAAATGTTTCATGTTGGATATCACATAGTGTTCCAATATGGACTTTCTGATTCATTTATATGGCAGCTAATATGGCAACATAAATATGCTAGATATTCACTTGAGCAGACTTTCTCTACCTTTTTTACCCAGGAAAAACCCTTGAAATAATTTTCAGATGTCAGGGAATCTCTGCCTAAAAATGGCAAAAGCCATTAAAGTTTCAAAATACTATTCACCTCTAACCTACACAATCTGCAATGGTTACAACGACAAAGCAGCAGCCAGTAGCTGAATCATGATGTGTAAAAATTGTCAAAACTGAAAGCACAAAGTTAAAAACATTGTTGATTTTAAATCGCAACCTCTCAAGGAATCCCTAGCAGTTTCTCACACAACCCTAGTTGAGAAAGAATAGTAACACAATAGTGATGGACTTAATACCTGGCAGCGGTTCATGGGTTCCCAACTGACGTAGAGGCACAATGAAAGCATGTAACCCATGACATTTGTTTTGAGTATAAAGCTGAGCCAAAACAATGGCATAGTTTGATGTCTTGCCCACTGCAAGAAAGAGGGGGGGAGGGGAAATACAACTTAGTAAGTGGAAGTTTATTTGACAGTCCAAGAAGCATTCTATGTATATGTTGACCACAAAAATAATAATACAGACAACAGGCTGTTGTAGATTTTATGATGTAAAACACTTCCTTTTACTCCCAAACTAAAATTAAATAGAAGGAATAAATAATATGCAGAATTATTAAATGACGAATGTGTAGAATTAGTGAAACAGAAATATTTAATTCTGTATGATGTCTACATTATATTAGGCTAATAAAACTAATGTTAATTTTAATATGTTGAGTCTAAGGCTTAGCCCTGAAACAGAAACCAGAGGTTTTTTTACTCATACTTTCTACAGTGCAGAATAATCAAACATATTATACAACTAAAGTTATGTTTCAAAATGTATCAATAGTTAATTGATTTCACACTTTAAAAGCTTGAAGGGAAAAAAAACAGCTCTTCCTTTAGCTTTAATTGTGTAATAATACACTTACATCCACCTGGCCACCATTTAATAGAAGTCACGGTTGGGCTATTAAGGATGAATTCCTGGGTAGCAGGATCATAGGTGGCTGTGGTTTCCAGTCCTCGGAGATGAGTTCCTGTAGGCAGGTAGCAAATCTTATTTCAAAATTGCACAGTTCAGCACAAGTATACACAATTAGATTTATTTCAACAATCTTCATTAGCAATGCAAAGCCAAGCAGTGCAAATAAGAAAACTGCCTGAAAATGTACATTTACATAACGGTTAATAGCAAACACATTGCAAGAAAGGCATGCATGAAACTGTGGATGCATGTCACTCCATTAATTGCCCTATTAATGTAAGAGTGCTATCAAATTGCTGTACAATTATGCAGCTCCTTTGTCTTACAGATTTATCACCATGTGCAAATACATATTTAGGTATCTGATAAGGCAAATGAAAGAGTCCCATGATAATTCCTTTCCAAAGAAGGTTTAGGATAAAAACGGCTTTTTCTCTAAATCCAGATATTGTCCTGCACAAAAATTTTCAACATTTGCTTCTGTGATGTTTTTTAAATCCCAGATCTTCATATTCACATTCTTCCTCCTGCAGCCACTGTCAATATCCCAGTTGCAGTTCAACATCCAGAATTTTCAAAGTGAACGGTAAAATCCAACTCAGGTGATGTATTGACTTGCAGCGACATTCAAATATGCTGAGGGACTTTTTTTTAAAAAAAACTACAGATATAAGATATATATATAAAATAAAAGTAATATTTCACTGTAAAGTTGAAGTTTCTTTTTTTCTTTTAAAAACATCTTGCATTCATATAGGTAGATTGATCTTATAGATTTAGAGAATGTGATAGCACTTCTGATTTTTGGAGCGAAAGACATGTGTCCTGTTCTGTCCTTTCTTCAGAACATGAATCAGATCTGGAGCAAGGTAGAAAGCTCACAGGGCTTCCTTCTCTTGATTGTAGCATAACTTCTAAATATATATGCTGTCTTGAATGCACAAGTATGGTTTTATGGTAATAGTCAGATTTAGACATGAACATTGGATGTCTATCACATTGCTCTTCAATTTTTCCCTTTCATAAAATTGACAGAACACTTTACTTCAGAGGCATATCAGAAGGTGCAGGAAAATCTACAGAATAGAAATCATTCCAAGTGGCCCTGAAAAAGGCATTGTTTTATTTAAAGGTAATAGAAATGACTGTTTGAGAAGCCAAGACGTTTCCCAGAAAATTTATAAGTGTATATAAATTAATGATTGAATTAATCAGAGCCAATAGGAAAGATACTTAGCTGAAATAGTTTTTAAAAGGTACTTTAACTTGACAGAAGTTATATAACTCTTGCTAATCTTTATTCTTCAAGTTTACTTTCTAAAGTGCAAAAAACATTTTTGTGTAATTAGAATATTGCTTTATGTATGCCAATCATAAGGCATTCAGAAATCAAGGAAAAATGTGCTTTGACTCAATGCCATTTTAAAAAACAAACAAGCTGTCTTTGTATAATCAGAAATCTATGCCTCTATGTCCATCTGAATAGCTTCTTTTTCTTAGAGAAGCATGTTGCTGCCAACTGAACAGCCAAAAGGACCTAGGCTATCATGAAACAAAGCCAGTACTTTTTGTAAAAGCTAGTCTACCCTGTGAAATAAGACTTGGAAGTACTGTACCATGTCCCATCTCTGTCTGGGCATATGTGCCAATGATCTCCAAGTTCCAAGCAGGCATGAAGAAGCGATCCTGCTGTTCTTGGGTTGCCTGGGTTAGTAACGTGGGAAGGAACATGCCCAGGTGGAGGTCCAAAGGCTCAGGCCGTCCTTGATGAACGCAGCTGTAAATAAATGTGAGGGAAGGGAATGTGAAGGGGTATTATAAGTGGAAGCAGGCGAGATTAGAGGTGCAGATTGGACAGGGAAGACAAAAATAATGTGATAAATCAGAATGAAGCAAGCATATTTATCAAAGCACCATTCTTTCCCCAGGGTTACAGAACTTTACATCAATCCAAAGGGCAGAGGATACTCTGATCACAAAAGGAGGACTGGTTTCAGGTGATTAAAAAAAGGCAGTATTATTCTAGAAATTCCAGAATAATGTCCTCATGTTCCCTGGAAACATATTGAAAATAATTAGAGAATACAAATACTAGCTTCTGTACATACACTGAAAAAGGAACAAATCATGTTCCACAATGTAATCAAAGCAATAAAACTTTATCCAATTCAAATTTGGGGAGGAGGGAAATTACTCAAAAGCTTTTAATCAAAGCCAGTCTACATTACAATTATCCTCTTTCTTGTGTAGCTTCAATCTGTAATATTTCTGTTGTTTTAAATGCTTTTTCAAAGGTTCTTCTGGGAAGAAAAGGATGGTGCTCTTAATCAGCAATTAAAGCTAGTAAGCCTGTTCATGGCTTTGTACCAAAATGTTTATAAAGAGAAAAAACATCACCAAAAGTTCCCCAAGTCAGCAAAACATGCTTCTTAATGATAATCTAATAAGCACATTCAAACACTATGGGCTTTTTATAATCAAGGTGATTATGATATTCTTAACACAGCCTTCAATCTGGGGCATCTTTAACCTGTTACAGTACTTGTACTCAGGGGTGGGATTCAACCGGTGTTATTATCAGTTCGGTGACTACTACCTGTTTGGTGACTACCTCAGCACAAAGCAGCTGAGGTTGAAAAAGCAGGAAATAAAGGACAGGTAAGAGCCCAGGCGGGTGGGTGGGCCAAACAACAGCAAACACAGAACCGGTTCAGTGTCTGCTGCTCTTCAGAGCTACCGGTTCTATAGAACCAGGCAGAACTGGTAGCATCCCACCCCTGCTTGTACTGTGCCAAGCCATCCTCAATGGAAATCTATCATGAAGTCTCCAGATGGCCTTAAGCATGCCATCAGCAATATGGGGATAATAATGGCCTGGGATTTATACTTTGATTGTTATGTGGACAAAAATAATTAATTGGAAGTAATCTGAATATTTAAAATTTTCAAATGCATTCTGCTTTTCAACTGTGAAGTAGTACACAGCCCTTTGCTGACAAAATCTTTGCTCACAAAACTAATGGTATGAAACAAAAGAGACAGAGATGCAGAAACATCCCTCATGCTGAGCTGGGGTTACAATAGATATTGAAAGGGACTTGAGAGCAAAGGGACTTGAGGTTTGCCAAGTTTTGCATCCAGCTCATTTTACAATAAAGAGATGGAAAAGGTTATCAGTAAATGAATAAAATGTTTATCCCAGGTTTCCATAATTCTAAGGCCCATGATTAAATATTGCGCTTATTAAATATAAAATAGCAAACTTACTGTGGAAATATTATTATGCTTGCTACCAACATGGTTACAGTAGCGAAGACTTCTATTTAACCAAAATTCCAAACTATCTTTAATTATAATTATTATCTTAGGATGTATAAAATGGCACATAAGATGTCCTCATACTAATGAATGTGGAACAACTATGTATATAAATTATACCATGTTGTCAAGAGACTGTATGGCATTTGCACTAAAGCCAAAATAGTTTATTATTTTCAAATATCTATAGCAGTTTAGTAGAACAGTGACAAATAAGTTTAAAATAGCCAGAAAATAGCATGCTCAGATAATTGTCACTTGCAAATAGGAAAGAAGAATGAAATTAATTTTAGGTAGCAATGCTCAATGTGATAATTTATAGCCAGGAAAAGCACATTTTGATGGTTGAGAGTTACATTAAAAAGGTTGTGTGTAAAACTTAAGAAAGCAAAACAAATATAAAAAGCGAAAGAATAGTAGCAGTTTCAGCTATGAAAGTCTGTCATCTGTTTTCAATAGCAGAGTCCATAAAAAATGGGAAATGGTGGCTTCAGAGATATTTATGGCTTGTGAACAACTCAATCCTAATTTACAGCATATGCAGTTCTAAAACGGTTTTATTGGGATCCTATTTTTTAACCATATTTTTGGAAGCCATTGGAATTCTGTTCTCCTTCAAACAAAAGAGAAAAAAAATGGGAGACAGGCTACAGTAACAAGATGTCAGAAAGTTAACATTTGCTATTGGCATCTTATCTTGAAAGCTTTGTTGTAGGAAATGTTGCACGCTTCCCAAGGTGGGCCATAAGAGTGCGAGCTGGCTTCACACCAGAAAGATGACTGGCTTTTCCTGTAGCATCATCCAAGTCCCCTCCCCGGAGCCACCTTGGGCGCTACAACCAGGAACATTCAGAGCTGGCAGGAGTCTGACTGCCTGCACAGAGCACCAACTCATTTGCCTATCAAAATGGTACCTATTTACCTACTTGCATAGAATATGCTTTTGAGCTGTCAGGTGGACAGAAACTGAGATGAATGACAAGAGCTCTCCCCACCAAACGTGTTAGGACTCAAACCACTGGAGCAGAGACCATCTCCACCATCATTAAGCCAATCTCGTATGGATTACTTGACAGAACACCAATATTACACACTGACACGAGATGCAGAAATAAGTTAGTATGCATAGCACACACACACAAACACACACACACACACACCTTCAAGCCCCAAACAAATACCGCTATGGTCAGAGTTCCAAACAAAACCAACAATGTTGTGCTCATTCATATGGTGCTCCACTTTGCTTATTTGTAGGCTGCTCCATTCAGATAAATTGCTTGTGGGGCACAATTGTTATATTTATTTATTTTATTTATTTGATTTGCCAATTGTTTACAAGATAATAAGTATAAGTGTATACATCGTTGTGAATACATGAAATGGGTACATATAAGAAAAATAAAAGAAGAATAAGAGAAACAATAGGACAGGGACAGTAGGCACGTTGGTGCGCTTATGCACGCCCCTACAGACCTCTTAGGAAAGGGGTGAGGTCAATAGTAGACAGTCTAAGGTTAAAGTTTTTGGGGTTTGGGGAAGAAACTACAGAGTCGGGTAGAGTATTCCAGACATTGACCACTCTATTGCTGAAGTAGTATTTCCTGCAATCAAGTTTGGTGCGGTTAACTTTGAGTTTGTATCTATTGTGTGCTCTTGTGTTGTTATGGTTGAAGCTGAAGTATTCATTGACAGGTAGGACATTGCAATGTATGATTTTATATACCATGCTTAAATCAGACCGAAGACGGCGTAATTCAAGGTTTTCTAGTTCTAGAATTTCAAGTCTGGTGGCATAAGGTATTCTACAACGAGTAGAGGAGTGGAGAACTCTTCTTGTGAAATATTTCTGGACTTTCTCAATTGTGCTAATATCAGATACGTAATGTGGGTTCCAGACTGATGAACTGTATTCGAGTATTGGTCTAGCAAATGTTTTGTACGCTCTGGTTAGTAGTGTGATATTACCAGAGAAAAAGCTACGTAGGATTAGGTTAACAACTCTTAATGCCTTTTTGGCTATGTAGTTGCAGTGGGCTCTAGCACTTAGATCATTAGAGGTGAGTATTCCAAGGTCCTTTACAGAGCTTGGGTCATCAACAAGATCTTGACTATTCAGCTTGTATTTTATTTTCTGATTTTTTTGCCAATATGTAAGACAGAGCATTTATTTGTTGAGATTTGAAGTTGCCATTTGTTTGACCATTCTGATACATAGTCAAGATCTTTTTGTAGGGTAGCAGTATTGTCTGTGGTATTGAACAGCTTTACATCATCAGCGAAAAGAACGCAATTGCTCTTAATATGATCACAGAGGTCATTTATGTAGAGTATGAAGAGAGTTGGTCCTAGAACACTGCCTTGGGGGACACCACTATTGACAGGTACAGAATTTGATAGGACGCTCCCAATTTTGACCATTTGTTGTCTGTTTGCCAGGAATGCTTCTATCCAGTTATGCAGTTGTCCAGAGATACCATAGGATTTTATTTTTAGGAGTAGTTTGTCGTGTACCACTGAATCAAAGGCTTTACAGAAGTCTATGTAGATTGCGTCTATTGCTTTGCCCTGGTCGAGTTGTGTCGTCCATATGTTTTTGCAGTGTAAGAGTTGCAGATTACAGGATAGTTTTTTCTGAAACCAAATTGTTTATTGGAGAGTAGGTTGTTTGTCTCTAAGTGGAGGATGATGGATTGGTTAATAATTGATTCCATGACTTTACAGGTGACGCAGCATAAGGAGATTGGTCTGTAATTTTCAACTAGGCTTGGGTCTCCCTTTTTGAAGATGGGGATAACTGTGGCTTGTGACCATAGGTTAGGCAAGGAGCTGGTCCTGAAAGATTTTTCAAAGATTATGCTTAGAGGTTTGGCTATGGCAGTGGATAGCTTTTTTAAGAAGTAGGCACATATTCCATCCGGTCCAATAGATAGAGATGGTTTTAGATTGCGTAGTGCTTTTTCAACATTGTCTTCTGTAAAATCGATATGTATTAGATCATTGTTGTTATCTGTGGTACAGCTAGGAAATACTGGGCATGATCCATTGCTGTTTACAAATACTGAGCCGAAGAATGTGTTAAAGATGTTGGCTTTAATGGTGTCGTCGTTGCAGTCTTTACCATCAGGTCCTATCAGGGAGGGATGGACCTTGAGTCTTTTAGTTTGTTGTTTACAAAATTGTAAAAAGCACGGGTGGAATTGGTGCTTAGAAGGTTTTCCTCTTGTTTAATGTGATAATTGGTGCATTCGGTCTTTATCTGGTGGCATAAATTTTTGTATCGGCTTTTGAAATTGGCAACGTGACCGGATTTGTTTTTCCGCCAGAGTGATCTCTTTTTGGATTGAAGTTTCCTTATTGTTATGGGTAATCTGCTTTTTGTTTTGTTTTGGGAGTTGTTGTTGGTACATATAGTTTGATGACTCTTTTGACTTCAAGTAAAAATATGTTGTAATGGTCTTCAACAGTATTGCATCCAGTGAATAGAGATTGCCAATCAAGGGATGAGAGATCGTTGTCTATAAGATTATAGTTGCCTTTTTTGAAGTTACAATTGGGGATTACATCATTGTGGTGATTTTTCTGTGGGCGTATGTTGAGACAAAAGTCAATCATATTGTGGTCACTGCTGGAAATATTCATATATATATATTCAAGTGTGTGTGTGTGTGTGTGTGTGTGTGTGTGTGTGTGTGTGTGTATATATATATATATATATATATATATATATATATATATATATATATATATATATATATATATATATATATATATATATATGGTATTCCTTGTTCGGTATTTTCCACGCATTGTAGTTGTTCTTTTAAAGTTGTAGCAACGTTTCAGCAGAATCTCATCTGCCATCATCAGGCTTCTGGTTGTGTCCGCTGTGGGTCAGACTTTACAGTGGTTTCAGATTTAAATTTGGGGCAGCCTATTGCTGTGCCAGAATGGTTTTTCTTCATCCTGATTGGTTGGGAGTCTTGGTCTGTGTTTATTGGTCTCGAGTTGCTGTGTTCTGCTTGATTGGTGTCTCTAATATCTTCTGTCTGTTTTTTGGCTCTTTTTGTATCTTGATTGGCTGGCAGCATTGTGTTACTTTATTGGAGGCCTTTATATTCAATATATATATATTATATATTTATATAATATATAAAATATATATATATTCAAGTGATAATGCTTGTGGGGCGCAGTTGTTAAATTCATGGATGTTCAGATTCAAAGCAACAAAAGATTTTTCAAGAGGTATCAGTAGTCATGATTTAACCTAACAAGCCAAACTATATATACATCATTCTCCAGGACTGATTGCAGAAAGCACATTTGGAAACCAGAGCCTTTTTCATTTCATCCAGGCACATTTTTAGCTTTGTTACAATGCAGCATAATAATCACGCACTTTTGTTAAATTAGAAAAACTAGAACATTTTCAAAACAGCACTACCTCCTGATATAGGAGCATTAGCTAAATGAGGAAAAAAGGGCCATATACAGTACTTTCTTGATAGGTGTTTCTCTTCTATTTCTTCCTGTATTAGATAATTTTCTAATTTTCTTACAAACTGTTGAAGATGATAATGTTTTTAATTGCTTTCTATTTTTTCTTTCTATTTTCTTCTTTTCTTTTCTTTTCTTTCATTTGTGTATGTGTTGTTGGTTTGTTTTAATTGTAAAATTAATAAAATTTATTTATTAAAAAAAAGATAATTTTCTATCAGTTGATATCATTGAACTGCTCAGTTCAACAAATACTTATGAATACAACCACACATTCATTCTTTCCAGATTGGTTTAGGTGAAACATATCTAAAATATGTAGATTCCAATATAAATAATACCAAATGAACTTTTTCCACAAACATATACTATAATGAAGGAAGCGAGTCAAGGTGGTCTCCTCTGTTTTATTTCAGTTGGAATTAAAACCTTTGACAAATAAAATATAGCAAGAAAATAAGATGCCAGAAAGTAAATTATCCAACCACGATTCCAATCTAAATAAAACAAAAAACAAAAACCTTAATGGTACATGTAGTTAGAAAGGCATTTTAACATAATGTTTATAGCAGAATATTATTATAGTCATCTGCCCAATGTTAGTGTGTCATGTTGCAATATTCCATATGCAAATCATACAGGACCACACCAGCTAGACAGTTGGTAGCAATTCATTTTAGTTTATTTATGTTATTGTTGAGGAAGAAGAGGCAGAGCCTGGGGGCAGAGTCAAGAGGAGACAAATGCTCCAAATCCAACCCTCCTTGACTTCTGATGACTCCTATTTAGTGACAATTTAGTTGACTAGATTCTTGTGTATAGACTTGAGCAATAAATCTTCTAAACTGGAACTTAACATATGGTCCTGATTCTTTGCACCTGACAGTTGCCACCATACTTGTCTGTGTCTTGTTCAGTACATAAGCATGTAGCTTATAGTTTCTAATGTATGATATTGCCTTTAGTCTTCATGTGAAGTGCTCTGCATATAATTTTAGTACAAACTGCATATAATTTCAGTACAAACTTATTTGACGCTGCCTAACTTTAGAGAAAACTTCAGCTGGCAAGAGAAAATAAATGCTCATACCAATTCTTAAGAACATGATATACAAAAATCCAAGGCAAAGAACATAAACCACCCATAAATAAATAGTTTTTATATTGGCTTTGAACCTGTAAGACCCAAATGGTAGAAACCCCTCCAATAGCCCCAATCAACACATTAAATTCAACCCAGGACTGCGTGTTTGCTCTTTACCACTGCTGGGCAGATTTGAATAATACTGTATTGGAATACCCATATATTTCTGAAAAGAACTAACCGTGCCCCAATTCCGTCTGAGCATAGGTGCCGATTATCTGGAAGCTGGAGGCCAGGGGCAGCCACTTCTTTTTCTGAGCATCTGTGCATTGGCTCTGTAAGGTGGGCACAAACATGGTGATGTGCACATCAATGGGTGCAGTGTGTTTGCCCATGCATGTTCTGAGGGAGAGAAAGATGGCTGATCAGGTCACATCCATTAGTCCAAGGGCCGAGGGCCTTTGCTCCAATTGTAAATAGGCATGTAGGCAGATGTTTCTTTTCATTCTTTCAGTTTCAGTGATATTAGAAAAGATGCTGAGAAAGCACCACATCCATGTAGTTTTCTGGGTACTGCTTCAGCTCTCTTCCCAACCTAGTCTACCACCCTGAGATTTCCTGACAATCTTTTATCCAAGTCCTAATCAGAATTCCTTAAAACAGTATTTAAGCTGTTTCTGTTACTCCCAGTAAGCTAAACCTATGGGCAGCCATAATATTTAAATACTTACAATGACCTCAATTACACACAAAACAAAGCCATCCATCACAGTTGATTCACCCAGTGGATCAAAATAAAGAGTACGCTGCAACATGTTGCAGCCATTGTTAAGATAATTTCAACTAAGTTTTGTCAACTGAGTAGTTGCTGAGAGTAAAAGAAGGATGCTTAAATAATGCTGAATGCAGATTAAGTCATGCAGCTGCACCTCATTGTGAGCCAATTATGGGCATCCTCTTAATTAAGGGGCAGAATATATTCATTGGTACTAATTTTCCCCTGAGGTTAATTTCTGGAATTTCAAACCCTGCCTTTACATAAATAGGTTTCTGCAGGCCTTGATGAATCACAAAAGGGAGACGACAAATGAGAACTGAGAATCCTTGGTGAATAGGGAAAACTGGGCAGGAGGGCAAGTAAAACTCAGTAGGGTAGAGGAGGGCAAGGTTGCTCAAAGTGGGGAATGGGCACATTTCAACAGGTTATTGTAGATTCCTTATATCGTGGCTAATAGCAGCCATGGAATCATTGCTCTATGTTGTATAATATAGCTTGGGTAGCTTGGTTTGTTCAGGAGTTACACACAGTTCCTAAGTAATTTCTAAATCCTTGGTGAAAGAGGCATGGAATCCATGATTAAGATTTCAAATTAAATTCTGGATTTAACCAGATAAACATTATATTCAAGTGGTGGGTGGAGAGCACATCAACCATGTTTAATAGCTCCAATACATAGGCACATGCATATACACGTTTAGAGAGGTGTTTATACCTATGACCTACAAAAATAGGAGTGCCACTTTGGATATCTTCCATAACAACAGGTAATTCAATGCAAATCACATAATGTTCAAGCCATTCCTCAATTTTTTTAAAAAATGATTTGATGCAAATCTATTACGGTATGTTTTAACCTCCCAGAGGAACCAGCAGAAGTTACCACTATATTTTTCAAGATTACTATTTTCCTGTTTATTACATATATGGAAATTATCTTCAATAATCCATCTTGATTAGAATGGTTAGAGCTTGCATCATCTTTTGTACCTTTGACCAGGGTAAGAAATAGATAAAGAGGAACATTCTTTATACAGTATATTGGCCTATGTCTGTTTCTCACCTGGCCTACCATGTTTGAGAGCCAGGAAATATCCTATTTCTCTCTCTCTTGTCTTTCTCTCTCTTCAAGATATGGTTTAATTAGAAGTGAGGCTTTTCTATCCAATGTATTTCTTGATAAATTGTAATTAATGTTAATTGACATTTGTTGATTATAGGGCTAAGCTGTATTAAGCTGCATCCAAGGCCATTTTGAGTGCAGGTAGTCCTCGACTTTCAACAATTCATTTAGTGACCATTCAAACTTATAACAGCACTGAAAAAAGTGACTTATGACCATTTTGCACACTTATAACCATTACAGAACCCCAGTGGTCCTGTGATCAAAATTCAGAGAATTGGTTATGACAGTTGTGGTGTCCTGGGGAGGATTGATTGCCTTTTGCAACCTTCTGACAAGGGAAGCCAATGAGGAAGCCAGATTCTATTAATAAATGTGTTACCAACTTAAAAACTGCAGCTGATTCACTTAACAATTATGGCAAGAAAGATCATAAAATGGGGCAGAATTACTTAACAACTGTCTCCCTCAGCAACAGAAATTTTGGGCTCAATTGTGGTTATAAATCAAGGATTACCTGTACTTTTTGGAATGGGTTGTATTACTAATCAGTTTTCTTGTAGTGCTCTGCATATGGTCCAAAGCACATCCTTTAACAAGACTCTGGTTAACAAATAGCCAACAAGAGTATTAGAGTGCAAATTCTTTCCAACAGTTGCAAGAGCAAATAGAATTAAAAACAGCACTGCATGACATCAAATTCACATTTGACAATTGGACTAGTTATCAGAATAATTATCAGCATTTCAATTATTCTGCTGAGCACCTCTTGACATTCAGTAGATTTTTTCTGTAAATGTAAAAAAAAGTCTTTTGCTTTACATTTCATATTTCAAACAGTTTCTACAATAACAAAATTATTCTAATTATTTTAAGGCTTTAAAGATCAATATCAGGATATAAATTGTGCCCAGTAGGCAATTCACAGTCAGTGCAGGTCTTTGTAGAATCATATGATCCCCATTTTTTGCACTGATCAGTAACTGCATTTTATGACAACCCTTATAGGCACAAAATGGAACGAATTAATGCTTTGGAACAATACCACTTGCTACAAGGATCGCTGCTTTATATCAAAAGAGCTGTTGCTTTTGGAAACTGTAGGTAGTTGCATCAAAGTACTAAGTTATGATTGTAATGCAACATAATAGCAATATCTATCCTTCATAAAAAGATTATAAACGGAGGAAAATCCGATATGCTGCCCAACTTTCCATCCTTGTTATAAATGGTAGCAAGCTCTCACTGAAATCAACTTAAAAGTTCTTTTTCCCCAGACAATAAAAGTCAGCATGGAACCCACCCTTTAGATCAGTATGCATTATGTGTACACAAGTATTAGTCAGGGTGAACATAACAAAAAAGGCAACACAAAATAAAAATGCGATATTAGTAGTAACATCTACATTAAAGATTACCAATGAAATAGTTTGTAAAATAAGGCACCTCTTTTGTAAATTTATCCCCTATTTGCACATACTGCCCCCACTTCTTGAATGTATATAAATATAAGAGAGAGAATATGGAAATATGGACTCGTATTTCAAACTTGCAGTAAACTCAACTGAAGTACAGGTAGTCCTCGACTTATAAACATTCACTTAATAACCATTTGAAATTACAAGGACACTGAAAAAAGTGACTTATGACCATTTTCACACTTAAAATTGTTGCAGCATCCCCACAATCATGTGATCAAAATTTGGATGCTTGGCAATTGGTTCATACTTATGACGGCTGCCGTGTTCCGGGGTTACGTGATCATCTTTTGCAACTTTCTGACAAGCAAATTCAATGGGGAAGCCAGATTTTCACGTCACAACCGTGTTACCAAATTAGCTGCACTAGTTCACAACTATGGCAAGAAAGGCAATAAGGTGGGGAAAAACTCACTTAACAACTGTCTTGCTTAGCAACAGAAATTTTGGGCTTGATTGTGGTCAAAATTGGAGGACTACCTGTAAATTAGTCCCAGAAAAATGCATATAGACTCCTATTATCAGGGGATAGATCTGTTCAGCCTAATCAATGGTTTGTAAGCCTTCAGGTAACCCCCAACTGATAGTCATAACTGGGACCAAATGTTCAATTTCTAAGCAAGGTACTTAAGTGAGTCACACCCGATTTTATGCTATTTTTTTGCCATAGTTATTAAGTGAATCACTGCAGTTGTTAAGTGAATCATGGGATCATTAAGCATTAAATCAACTGGGAAGATCACATGACCTCGAGCCACTGCCACATTTGCAAATCCATGCCAGTTGCCAAGCACCCAAATTTTGATCACGTGATTATAGGGATATTACTACAGACAGTCATAAGTAAGAAGACCAATTATAAGTCTCTTTTCCAGTACCTTTGAAACTTAAAATAGTACTAAACAAGTGGCTTTAAGTTGAGGATTACAAGTAGAGAACATAGGGGGTATCTATATCTGTCTCTTTAAATAAAATTACTTTCCTTTCGTTCCCTCCTGCATGAGGGATGAACATTGCAACGAACCAACAAAGAAGAACTAAGTCATCCTCCTCCTTCCATGTCATGCCAGCATTCAAAGGCATTTCTGCTTCCAGTAGTGATTCTTGTTGTCACTTGCTTTAAGTAGCAAGACTTTTATTTTCAGTGGCAATTTTCTAGTATATACGTAAGAGAGCTTCCTACCCCACATTTACAGAGGGAAACCCGATCTGCCTATCCAGTACATGTAGTAAGACTGCTGCAATGTCAGCAAAAGAAGTGCTCCGCCCACCGAAAAAAATTGGTTTCTTCTTGAATTGATTGCAGTGCAATGACCTTTTCCAAACAATTATTAAACCAAGGGCTCAAAGATCAGCAATTAGGGTTAAGTTCAGAACGGGATGAATAACTTCCAACCTTATCTCTGCCACCAAATTCGTTCTACTGGTTACTTCTACTGACTCTCTACCAGAGAGGAATGGAAAATCAACAAGATTGAACTAGCAAGACTATTTCAACATTGGAAGTTTTCTGTCCCACGACATAAAGGGTAGAAAAACAAAAGCGGCAGAAGAGAAAACAAGCTAGAGAACTGTCGTCAATGTGAATGTCCTTAGCTGACGTTAAGTACTTTTAAAAGAAAGCAACATTATCTCGCCTGGTTAAAATGTAACGACGTCCCTAACCTTCATGAATGCTACAGTACATATATCGAGTTTCCACTGCTATAATAAAAGGAACTGAGGTTGCATAGGCACTCCAGAAAACTATGTTTAGGGAAGCTTTGCTAATTGAAGACTTCTAAAGAGTATTTTTGGAAGTCCCATGAAGGTCTTTTGAAATTAAGCATGACCATCCCTTATATCTTATGCTTTTAATGTACCCAATAATGAACACAAGTACCTTTTAAACCAGAAGATCTCTTCGGGATCTGCAATCCCATATTCCCTTAATTTCAACACCATAAGAGCACTCTTTTTGATAGCTACTTCATAGCGTTGGCTACGGGAGAGGAAATTTAAATCTTCATGGTTGAAGCTGGGTTCATTTGCAATAATGGATTCTATGGGAAGAACAGATATTAATTGTTCAGTTTTCTTCAGAAAGATATAAGACCCTGTTCTGCTAAATAAGAGCATGTTTCTTATTTAAACAAATCTGTTAGGAACTACATTTAATGTTCTTAGCTGCAGTTATCATTCTGGTAACCACTTTTACAATTTAATACCGCTCATAATTAACATAAAGCTGCATTCACAAAATCTAGAAAAGTACAACCAGTACAAATGAATTACTTTCCTATCTTTGGGGGGGGCGGGGGAATGAAGATTGGCAAAGGAAAAAAAAAGTGAGCATTATTGGTGAGGATTTCATGTCATCATTTCTTACATAATGTTAGATGATACAGGTCAATTAATTGAATACAAGAAAGGGAAGCTTGACAGCAGGATGCAACAACTACTTTATTCTTAAAAGCCATCTCTTCTCATAGCATCTTTCAGCCATGAAATTCCTTGTGTTGTGTTATCCTAAAACAGTCCTATTTTAGAGAGTGAGGTATATTCCTTGTGTGTCCAATCACACTTGGCCAATAAAGTATTCTATTCTATTCTATTCTATTCTATTCTATTCTTATTCTATTATTCTATTCTATTCTATTCTATTATTGTCTGGAAGATTTATGGTTGAAATCTGCCATCACCCGCCGTGATGTGTGTGGGTAGGTGATGTCAGTGTGAAGCCTATACCCAGCAACATGACATAGTGACCTAGTTAGATTAACCCTAGTTTAAGGCATTAGATAGGCATCAAGTGAACCAGGCTTTAGGCATACCAATACATCTTGTGTAACTTGACAAACTTTTTTTTTTTTTTGGGGGGGCCTACCTGGGGTGGGAATGCCTCTTTTCTAAAACGCATCCTGAGACACCGCTTGCGAGCATGGTCCAAAAATTGGGGGGGAGAGAGAAGGCGTTCCCTTTCAAAGCGGTGCTTGTCCAGATGCAAAGGTGCACTTTTCATGGAGAAAACGCCGGTAAAGTTCTCGAAGGGCAACGACCCACCTTTGCAGGGGCCACCCCTGCTTGGGGCAGGCAGCAGAAAGCCTCCCCCGCGCACACAAAGGGCTGCGCGGCTTTCTCTTGCATCCCATCCCCGTTATTTATTTTATTTTATATCCCGCCCGCTCTCACCGATCTCCCTGCGGCGCCGGGTCCGCTCGGCGCCCCCGTCCAAGAGGTTAGTTAGCAGCTCCGTCTTGAAAGAAGCCGCCTCTCGCTCCTTCCGCAGATCCGCGTTCATCATCGCGGCGGGCAGTGGCTCCAGCGAATAACAACCGCCAGCTGACTCCACTCGGGAAAAGCTTCCGGACTGGGAGAAATGTAGCCTTCGCCCCGTGACGACCCGGAGGCCCAATAGGGAGCCGCTGAGCACCCGCGTGACTCCGCGGAGCCGTTTCCTTTTGCATAAGCGGAGCTTCCAGTTTAGGAGGCGTCACTTCGACCTGGGAAGTTTTTCCATTAATTGCTAGGAGGAAACCGGGGAAAAGAAAAAAAAAAAAGAACCCACTGCTTTTATGCAAATGTTGATTTTGTACCATCGACGTTTAATTTCGTAGAAGTATGCGCCGGGCGTCCTTGTGAAACCAAGGTATTGGTTGCTTGGAATTATTGCACCCTGTTTTCGGTCCAGGTATCTGTTTACATATAATCCAAGCTATTCATGGTTACCACCCAAAAGTTTCGCTTTGAGCGTGCATCACGTTGCATAATCTGCCTGGTTATTGACAGTTAAAAAAAACAAAAACCTGGGAAGAGTGTTTGTAAATTTCCAGAGTGTAAACAAAAGATTTAACTCGAGGGAACTAAAGTTAAACTTCCCCGCCGTCTGCTATGTGTTTATTTGTTTATTTTATTTGTATCCTGCCTTTATTGGTTTTACAAATAATTCAAGGAGCTGTACATATCTAACACACCTTCCTCCTCCTCTTTTCCCCACAACAACAACCCTGTGAGTTGGGTTGGGCTCTTTCATGGTTAAGGCTGGACTTGAACTCTTGGTCTCCTGCTTTCTAGTCTGGTGCCTTAATTACCTGTATTAGACCAAACTGGTTCTTAAAATTAAGAGTACAGTTAGGTTTCAGACTGGCTGTTATTTGAATTTATGGCAGATCATGCAGGATTCTCTTTTCTTAGCCAGCCAGTATTGGAAAGGGAACAGGAAAAAAGAACAGCCCGGGGGAACAAGGAAACTGGGAATCAGAGAAAAGAAAAACTTCAGTTGCTTCAGAAAAGTAACAGAAAGTTGATTAGGGGTATTAAATTATAATTTCTGATTGAACTTATGTTTTAGTAAGGAGGATGCTCTAAAAACGCTTCTTAGTTTTATAGCAGGATAAATATTCAGAGCAGAAAAACATTGGAGATTTCTGATAGAAAGTTCTTTTTATCTTGTTTGACAACAGGATCTGCTTTTGCAAGCCATTCTGCACAATGCTTCCAGGCGTTGCAACATATCACTTTCCTTGGGAAATAAACTCTACTTCAGTACCGGAAGGGAAAACCCTGAGAACATATGGCAGGTAAGTGTGCGTCTATTTTTCTTTAACTTGGTCAATACAGTATCTGCTTATTTTCTCTATAATTGCAACATCTGTTTGTGCTCTCTGTAATTACTACTGGAGACAGTGTCACTGATCTGATTTCCTAGATTCATTTGGAAACAGTTGTTTTCTTTTTCCTTTCAGTTATTAGATAACTTGAGCTAGAGAGTCCAAATCAAAGATGATCGGATATGCTAGGGTCAGCAAGATGGCACCCGAAGATTAGGGTAAGAAGGGAATTTTTATGCAGGTGGAATTCAACTGGTTCGTACCGTTTCAGCAGAACTGGTTGTTAAATTGCTGGCTGGCCCCGCCCCTCCCCTTCCAGGAATCCCCCCGCGGCCCCTTTTGGCTCCCAGGTAAGTGCAGGGAGGCCAACTATGCCCAAAACAGGACGTGTGGGGATGTGGTGTGTACTACTATGTGGCCTGGTAGGCCTCCCCGCAGCCTGTTTTTGCTCCTGGGAGGCTGCAGGGAGGCCTACTAGGCCCAAAAGAGGCTGCAGGGAGGCCTACTAGGCCCCTGGCCATGCCCAGAATGGCCATATCCACCCAGCTGGTCATTAGGGCAGAGAACCGGTTGTTAAATTATTGGAATCCCACCACTATAGGTAGTCCTTGACTTATGACCACAATTGAGCTCGAAATTTATGTTGCTAAGTGAGAAATTTGTTAAGTGAGTTTGCACCATTTTGTGACTTTTCTCACTACATTTGTTAAGTGAATCACTGCAGTTCTTAAATTAGTAACCTGGTTGTTAAGTGAATCTGGTTTCCCCATTAACCTTGCTTGTCAGAAGGTCGCAAAAAGAGATCACAGGACTCCAGGACACTGCAACCTGATGGATTTCAAAGATCAGTCATTGTGCAGGGTGCCAAGATGTCTGACCACATACGTGGTGTTTATTCTTTTTATACCCCTTTTACGAGCAAGGAAACATAGCATAGATACAGCATTATATTGGAGAATAGATACCACATGGGTGAAACCTCCCAACCACATTGGTAAAACCTCCCAACCAATCCTTAAGAATAGTGGTGATGTTAGTAAAATGAGATCACCTATAACTCCGGAAAGTCTGGGACTTTCCAACCCAAGATAGAGAATGAGATCATGCCAAGAACAAAGAGGCCTATATAGGTTCTAGACGCTGCAGTTTGCTGCTAGCGCCTAGCGCCATCTACAGGATCTCAATAGCTACTACAAATTACTACTACAGCAACCGTCATAAATGTGAGTCAGTTGCTAAGCATCCAAATGTAAATCATATGATCATGGGGATGCTGCAAAGGTCATAAGTGTGAAAAGTGATTATAAGTAACTTTTTTCAGTGCTGTTGTAACTGAGCAGTCACTAAATGAACTGTTGTAAATCGAGGATTACTTGTATTTTTAAATGTGCGTGTGTGCATGTGCATGCACGCGTTTGTGCATATGCCTTTGTGTTGTTGGACTAATATTGTGGAGTTGGCAGTGTTTTAGGTGTTGATAAATTTTAAAAAATTAGATCCTCTTATCTTCAACAACTATCAAGAATTTACTGTTCCTTTTCTGAATAGACATTGAAGATTTGATTCGAAAGGAAAGAGATTCTTTGTAATGGCCCAAATATTAAACCAACGTTTTCCTTAACATGGGGTTAATGAGTATACTGTACTTTGTAATGGCCAAAATATTAGACCAGTATTTTCCTTAACATGGAGTTAATGAGTACACTGTACTCAGCTTGGTTTTGTATTTTGCATTGAACATGTGGCATGATTCAGTTGTATTTAGCACATGGTATGGATTTAGCTTAGAGATTTACTTCTAACCAATGTTATTGCCATGTTATTGGACCATGGCGTGTTGTGTTTCATGGATCGCAGAGTCGGTCCATAAAACATAGTTTGCCATGGTCCAACTTAAATGTTGTTATATTTAGATTCACCTTGAAAGCATTCCCTTTCAAATTTAGACCAATAACTTGCCTTTAGTTTAGACCAATAATTAGATTTTAAACTATTTTTCCCAAATATTATGTATATTGTTTTCTATTTCTATCTTGACAAATGTATCTTTTCTTTTATATACACTGAGAGCATTTGCACCAAGACAAATTCCTTGTGTGTCCAATCAAACTTGGCCAATAAAGAATTCTATTTTCTATTCCATTCCATTCCATTCCATTCCATTCCATTCTATTCTATTCTATTCTATTTTATTCTATTCTATTTGTCATACATTGTTTGACCTTTATATCTGTCTAAATATAATAAAATATGGTTAAAACATATTTTGACTACTGTATTATTTGATATTTCTGCCCCTACCTCATGATATATACATGATATTGTTAGTATTATTAGTATTCTGGAAATGAATTTGTGTATCTTAACTATTAACAACATCTAAAACTTTGTTTCAGGCTTCAGTCTTATGATATGGCCATTTCCCAAGCCATCTTAACAGCTCAGCATGCATCTGATCAGCACTGTATTCCAGTTTGCACAAAGTTTGTCGAACCTTTTCAGGCCCAACTTGGGTCTTGGTATATTGTCCTGGGGGAAACTGAATTCAAGGAGGGTAAGGATATCTATGATTTTTAATTCTATGAGACCAAAAAAATCTCCCAATAAATATGAACAAGTAGAACCATTCTTAAGGACTCAGCAAAAAATTAAGCCAATTCATTCTTAAAGGCAGCTAAACATAAACGCTACTATCATGGGTGCTTTATAATAGACAAAAAAGATGCAGATTGTGGGTCTGCCATGCTAGGGGAAGCCCTACCTCAGCCAGAGGCCATGTTGGGATAATCCCAGAATTACTAGGCTTCTGAATTTAAGTCACTAAATCTTACTTGGGTTGAATTGGAGTTTGCTTCTCCCCATCCAGGCCTTGAAAGTCTCTAGACATGAGATCCAGACTTCCACTATATTGCTGTTTGGCTCAGTATATAACTGGGTATCTATCACCTATATTTGAACCAAGATCTTTTTAACATTTATATTTTACCGTGCTTTACTAATCTAGGTGAAATTTTAATATATATTACTAGTCCATGTATGATGGACTAGCCATACACTAAATACCATAAATAAACTGGGTATCATAGTTGTACTGATGATACCTCACTCTGAACCAATGCGTATGTTAAACCAGTATGATTTTTGTCTTGTGTCCAGGCTTAAATATCATTCTGGTTTTTCTTAATGAAAAATAGTACATGTAGGCAAGAAAGGAACCATTACTGCAACAATTAAATGTCAGAGTTCCTACTAGGACATCTTTTCTTTATTCACAAAGGGTTGGTGGTAGGGGTAGATACCTATCTTGGAAAGCTCAGGAGAATTTTGAAAGATTAGGCTAAACAAAGCTTGGCCTTCATCACACTATCATATCAAGTTGATTCTTTTTAATCCCAGAAACATGAGGAGCAAAGATTTCAATATTTTTCCTGTGAAATTTGGAAGGCTGCAGTAGCACCAAATACCTCAGAGGGGAATTGTTCAGTAACAGAGTTCTGCTTCTGAGGCCCCAGGGGCAAGGCATATCTTCATATGTTAATGGTTGAGTAGCAGAGATCTTCTGAGCCTCATGAGCAAGGCACATCTTTATATATTAATAATGGAAGTGCATTCATGACTTTCAACTCACACAGATTATAGCTGCCAAGTATTTCATGCGTTGATCTGCTGGTGAGAGGTTGGTGTGAAAATTCCCCTTTCTTCCTGAGGAATTATCTCAAATCTTTGATTACCTTTAATAGTGTCACTCAGTAGACAATGTTTAGACAAAGCACCCTTTATTTCTCCTACTTGCTTCTTTCTGTTCTGGCTGGGATTTGAGAACTTTGTGGTGATTTATTTATTCTTTTTTATTTCAGGTGAGTTGATTATAAGGGCTCGTGTATTTACATGTGTAGAAGGAATAAATCTTCACTTATTCGAAAAAGCCATAGAGGAACAAAGAAAATATTTCCAGGAGAGAAGGAAATATCATGAAGGAAGCATATGTTAGTGCTATGCTTTAGCCAGGATTTATTTATTTTTGCTGTTCTGTATATGATCACTCATATCTTGCCTTTAATCCTGGTTTTGTTGTAGAATATATTGTTTTGTGAATACTTATTTAAAATTGGTTTGATACAATGTTTTAGACTCAGAGAATGAAGATTATGTCCAGTGTTCCACAATGGGTCTTTGAATCTTATACATAATTCTGTTTAGAAACCCATATAAACAATAGAGCATGCAACGGGCTAAATAGAAATCTTTATTTTGGAAGATGATTTTTTGGAAATCACAGAAGCTTGATCCTTAAGTTATTAAGAAGTTTCTTAATATGCTAAAGAAACCAAGGTTAGTAGCTGGTTAGGGGCATGGCTTTTCATTCTAATTTTATCGATAGAAAAAAGTGTTTTCATTGGCTTGGGATGCTCCCATTTCCCTTTATACAATTTCTGATTTTCCTGACAGTTGTTGAACACCTTCTATTTCAGAATATATCAGAATTGTGAAATAATGTAGCTTTTAATTTGATCCTGAAATAAAACTTAATATGCTGGTTCTAGAAAGTAATAAAAGGAACTTTTCCTTTATTTTTCAATTTGTATTATAGAATCCTACTAAGATCTGTCTTGTTGCCTGTATTTACTGTATATTTATGAGACATTGTAGATGTGATCATTAGGCTTCAGGTAGATCCTATCAATGTGCTAATGGCATCCATCTTAATCGTTTTCATCAGGACCAGACAAAACTGTATGTGTTTGTGGCTAGAAAAACAGATTGAATAATATCCAATTTGTTGGCCAGATGTGATTCCTACATCTTGAAATCAGTGACATGGGTCCTTTATACGAGCTGGGCATTAATCATGAGACAGTGGACTTGTGGTATGAAGGGTCTTGTTTCTAAAAGAACCCTACAGGGTTATTGAATATCTTTCCCCAGCTACAGCTGATTTTTCCAAGTACAGTATGTTTATCTCTGGACAGAGGTAATTTGTCCATAATTAACTCCAATGTTAGTTTTATACTGGCTTGATAAGACCTTACAGGTGAAACTCGAAAAATTACAATATCGTGCAAAAGTTCATTTATTTCAGTAATGCAACTTAAAAGTTGAAACTAATATATGAGATGGACTCATTACATGCAAAGCAAGATAGTTCAAGCTGTGATTTGTCATAATTGAGATGATTATGGCTTACAGTTCATGAAAACCCCAAATCCACAATCTCAGAAAATTAGAATATTGTGAAAAGGTTCAATATTCTAGGCTCAAAGTGTCCCACTCTAATCAGCTAATTAAGCCATAACACCTGCAAAGGGTTCCTGAGCCTTTAAATGGTCTCTCAGTCTGGTTCAGTAGGAATCACAATCATGGGAAAGACTGCTGACCTGACAGTTGTGCAGAAAACCATCATTGACACCCTCCATAAGAAGGGAAAGCCTCAAAAGGTAATTGCAAACGAAGTTGGATGTTCCCAAAGTGCTGTATCAAAGCACATTAATAGAAAGTTATGTGGAAGGGAAAAGTGTGGAAGAAAAAAGGTGCACAAGCAGCAGGGATGACCGCAGCCTGGAGAGGATTGTCAGGAAATGCCATTCAAAAGTGTTGGGGACTTTCACAAGGAGTGGACTGAGGCTGGAGTCAGTGCATCAAGAGCCACCACACACAGATGGATCCTGGACATGGGCTTCAAATGTCGTATTCCTCTTGTCAAGCCGCTCCTGAACAACAAACGTCAGAAGCGTCTTACCTGGGCTAAAGAAAAAAAGAACTGATCTGTTGCTCAGTGGTCCAAAGTCCTCTTTTCTGATGAGAGCAACTTTTGCATCTCATTTGGAAACCAAGGACCCAGAATCTGGAGGAAGAATGGTGAGGTACACACTACAAGATGCTTGAAGTCCAGTGTGAAGTTTCCACAGTCTATGTTGATTTGAGGAGCCATGTCATCTGCTGGTGTTGGTCCACTGTGCTTCATTAAGTCCAGGGTCAATGCAGCCATCTACCAGGAGATTTTGGAGCACTTCATGTTTCCTTCCGCAGACGAGCTTTATGGGGATGCTGACTTCATTTTCCAGCAGGACTTGGCACCTGCCCACACTGCCAAAAGCACCAAAACCTGGTTCAATGACCGTGGGATTACTGTGCTTGATTGGCCAGCAAACTCGCCTGACCTGAACCCCATAGAGAATCTATGGGGCATTGCCAAGAGAAAAGAGACATGAGACCGAACAATGCAGAAGAGCTGAAGGCCGCTATTGAAGCATCCTGATCTTTCATAACACCTCAGCAGTACCACAGGCTGATCGCTTCCATGCCATGCCGCATTGAGGCAGTAATTGCTGCAAAAGGGGCCCAAACCAAGTACTGAGTACATATGCATGCTTATACTTTTCAGAGGTCCAATATTGTTCTATGTACAATCCTTGTTTTATTGATTGCATGTAATATTCTAATTTTCTGAGATTGGGGATTTGGGGTTTTCATGAGCTGTAAGCCATAATTATCTCAATTATGACAAATCACGGCTTGAACTATTTTGCTTTGCATGTAATGAGTCTATCTCATATATTAGTTTTACCTTTTAAGTTGCATTACTGAAATAAATGAACTTTTGCATGATATTCTAATTTTTCGAGTTTCACCTGTATAATATCAGATGTTGATAGAAGTAGCACTGCTTGCCTCTTGGCTAAATACACAAGTCCCAAATGTCTCACTATCTAGTTACCTATTACATAGGATGGTTAAAAGAATTATTACTCAACATCTACATCTGATTTTTAGTAATAAATTGTTGAAATGCATAGTTTAACGACATTTAAGAAATTAACAGATGCCTGTTAGTATCTGGACTGGCAGATTTACTACACCAAGGCTTTTTCCTATTTATTTTTTATCTTAATTATATTGTTAATGTGTGTGTATGCTTACTTTTCTGTTAATTAGTTTGATGTAATTAAATAAAATATGGAAAAGTTATGTTACTTTAACTAGGGCTGCTTATGTTGAATGGGTCATCTGTTGAGATTTGCCACTGTGGGATATAAAAACAGTTGATATACAGTCTGAAGTTTGTTTGTTGAAATCATTCATATACTGAAATTTAGCACAAACTGTTTCCCTTCCTGATAGAGCTCCTACAACTTCAAAAAATGATCTTGATTTGGAGGGATATGCTTGATTTTCCTGCCTGGCATCCCATTCTATATATTCAAATTCAAAATATATGTTTCCCCCCAAATGTAAACTGTTAGGGTATAGGAACATGCTAGGAGAAATGCATTACTTATTTAGGCTGCATCCTATAGCAGGCCTGCCTTGATTATAATTCTCTCTTCATAGGAATGGTTTTCTTTCTTTCTTTTTTAGTTTATACAGCTGAAGGGGAGGGAAATCAGGAGAACTAGATCAACTAGAACTCTGGAGAGGCACAGATACCCTCTCTGTTTTTGTGTTTGAGAAATTCACAGGCTATACACTGGGGGGGGGAGAGAAATAAAGGGAAATGCTTAATTACTTATATTGCAAGCATCATAAAGTTCTCCCTGTTTTGTTTTTTCTTCTGTATTTTGTATTTTGTTTTTCTTCTGCGTTTCTACATTCTGCTTCAGAGGGTGTTTAAAGTCTGCTATTTGAGGGGAAGGATCTAAAGGCCTCCCCAACCTAGCCAACCATACACATGCTTTTCTGTCTCCCTCTGGTGGTGCAGAAGCAGGGTGAGTTTGGATCCTTTGGGAAGTCTGTGGTTCAGCAAGAAGAAGGGCATGGAGGCCAATGGAAGGTTGGATCAGCAGGTGAGAGGCCTCCTGAGGAGAGCAGGAGCTGATTTTTTACACAAGAATAATAAGTTTTGGCAAGGATGATTCATAAAAGCACACGGGTCTGTATGTGCGTATGTATGTGTGACTGGTTGGTCAGTAGCTAATACAGTATTCTAGTTTTTGTTCAAGGTTTGGCCTGAGGCCTTCTCTGATTAGTAGAGAGTTGTGTTCCTTTCAAAAATGTTACATTCCAGAGAATCTCGTAAGGGTAATTCTTGAAAAACCAACTCTTTTATTTTTTAAGTCAGGAAATTTTATGGGAGCTATAGCTCTGAACCACTGAGGAGAGAAATTGATTGAGCTCAGGAGTTCTTTCCTAAGTGGAAGTGCCTCTTGAAAGCTTTCAAAGAGGCTTGAAAATACAGCAGTAGCTTTCCCTGAAGATTTCTCCTCAAAACAACTATAGTCCTATCTTTCGGCCATGAGGTCCCTCCCTGTGGGGTAAAGAGGTTTTTTTTTTCATGCCTCTTGGTTGCAGATCAACTTTGGGAGTGGGGGCTGGGCAGGACATTTTGCAGCCCATTTTGCAAGTGGCATGAGGTTTTATAGAAAAATTAAAGAATTTCAGTATTAATAGTGGTTTGGACAAAGGGCTGCTAAGCTTAGCCAGAGTTTTAAATATAGTGGCTTTAGCAAGTATAGATAATCCTCGCCTTACAACCACAATTAAGCTCCAAATTTCCATTGCTAAGCAAGGTAGTTGTTAAGTGAGCATTGCTACATTTTATTACCTTTTTTAACCACAGTTGTTAAGTGGACCATGGCAGTTCTTAAGTTAGCTAAGTGAATCTGGCTTCCCCACTGACTCAGAAGGTTGCAAAAGGTGATTACATGATTCCGGGACCCTGCAACAGTAATAATACATGCCATTTGCCAAGTGTTCAAATTTTGATCATTTTTAAAATCATTTTAGTATTTTTATTGCCCAGTATGAAAGGAAGAAGGGAGGGATACAGCACTTACAATGAAATAACTTTACATATGGCAACTCTAGAATTCTAGTACTTGTTACACAGAATGTAGAAGAGGTCCATGTGTTTGGAATTCCTTGAGGAAGCAATTCCTTTCTCTAGTGTATTCATCCTGTCTCATTCATGTGAGCTTATTGTGTAACACGGCTATTTAAGCAAGCATTCCCAACTTGGTCCAAAAAGCTTTTCTGAATATTCATATATTTATTAGTTTATCATAATATAAAATACAGAAATATGAAGAGAAATGAAAAGAAATGGAAAAATAGGGGAGGAAAAGGGGAAGAGGAAAAAGTATAGGGAAAAGGAAAAAGAAAAGCATCAACTTCCATCTTTTTGGCACAGTAAAAGAAGATAATAACATAGTCTCAACTTTTATTTTTGTGTGATAATATATACAAGCCATTTCTATAACAACAGACAGTGGTGCAATTCAACTGGTGTAACAACCGTTTTGGTGACTGCGCGCTTTTTATTTATTTTTTTAGAATTTTATTTTATTAGAATGTGTTCTAACTATTCTTGGAGGCTTTGGAGCAATTTTAGTATATCCAGTAGACAGCCCATTTAGAGACAGGCCAACCAATTACTATAGGTAGATATGAGGAAATCACTATGGGAAAATAAATTGTTAATTTAATTTTTATTGACAAGGAAGTTAGATTTTTTGTCTTTTGTATTCCAGAGTAACTTAGCTAGCTTAGTTAACTTAGATTCATGTGGATGGGGAGTGAGAGGGAAATGGAAGGACACATTTGGTGTGCTAAATGTTTTGGCTTGAATAGGTCTCCATTCATTATATAGAATCAAGATATTTTGTTCCTGGAGATAGATAGGTTATCACAAATTTATTTATTATCCCACCTTTATTAAAGTTATTTAGTGTGGGAAGTTCTTGTTCACTTTTTGCCCATCAGTAGTATTAACATTTCATATCTGAAAAGTTTTTGCCCTTCATGGATATAATCATTTGTTATTATCATGATGTGAGTATACAAATTGGTAGAGGTAATAGTCAATCATCATTCATTAATCTTAAATTATTTGTGAGGGTGGAAGAAGGAGTGCATCATTCATTAATCTTAAATTATTTGTGAGGGTGGAAGAAGGAGTGCAAGACAGCCAAAATAAATGTACATAATTGGTGCATGAAACTCACTGGCAGGCAAAAAAAAAAATTGGTGGACAAAAAAGAAACAGGAATTCAAATGACACAATAAATGTTATAAAAACTAAACATTGTACAAACCAGCTTTATGAACAGAGGCTAAAATGTAATTAAAAAGATGGCAGTCCATTCTAAAGATGCTGTTAAGAGAGGTCTTTAAATAACATTCATACAAATGTACATAGTTAGTTTTGTAAGAGATAAAAAATAATGACAGCATGTAATATTGAGATGTATAAAAATGGCAAGTTGTATTATTGCTAAACTTGTGGGTAAATTTTATAGCACCAAGTCAGAAAGCAAAAAATGGACACATTCCAAGATGTATTCCAGAAAGTAGAAAAGATTGGGGAGGGCACCTATGGAGTCGTGTATAAAGCAAGAAACAAGCAAACAGGCCAGTTAGTTGCTCTGAAGAAGATCCGACTTGATTCGTAAGTACTGAAGCTAAACCCTGAACTTGTAGTTCATAAGTATATATCATAGGATATATTCTATAAATATCAATATCAAATATATTTTCACAGATAGCAATTCCTAAACCTGCTACTCGTACACTGATTTTCAAATAACATTTTGGAATACAGACTATAAGAAAAAGTGTTGGTGTTTCTTGAAATATGTTTGGGATGAGGGAAATGTGGATTTCTAAAAAAAAAATTGGTAGATCTTGGTTATAATTTGTTCATAGTGATAATATGACTTAACAGATTCTATATCAAGTATATTTTAAAGTATCTAACAATATAATAGCAAGTACCTCAGGAGCATAAGCTATGATGAATTTTGGCTCAAACTGGACATATGAATATAGTTCTTTGCGTTTCACACTTTTTCTAAGTGGCAGCTCTGCATGTTCACTTTTCCCTTTGAGACACAACTGGGCCACATAGAGAAATTGTATCAGAAACCAGGAGCATCTCGATCTATTTATGTTCTATCTTTTGCTAGAAAGATTCCCAAATATCCTATCCAGGCACTAGACATATTTGGGCTTTTTTATTTTCCTTAAGGAACTGTATTATATTCCCTTATACCATGCCCTATATGTCAGTTTCATAGCAGTGGAATAAATGGGATACCTCTCTGCAGGAACAGTCTTTCTGGATCATCTCAGATAGTGAACAAATATTCTCTATCAGGATGTGCATAGTAATGCCAAATGTTAAACTTGAGAAAATGTTTTTTTAACCTCTGGCATTATTTCTATAAAAGTGTGGCTGCTTCAAGCAATGCACCAATAATTCATAATTAATAATCTGACCATAATAATTTTTAATGTGTGATAGGTACTTCAAAAGCTTCTGAAGATTACTAAATTAAATTCTATCTGGCAGACTTCCTCTCTTGCTTTATGTTCTAAGCCATTCAGTAACAACTCTGTACACCCTCAGAACAATCCACTGCTTGCTTAGGTCCCTTGTTTTTAAACTTATGGGGTGATGGCAGAGGTGGTATTCAGCAGGTTCTGGCCAGTTCTGGAGAACCGGTAGCAGAAATTTTGAGTAGTTCGGAGAACTGGCAAATGCCACCTCTGACTGCCCTCTCCCCCATCTATTCTCTACCTCCTGAGTCCCAGCTGATGGGCTGGGTCTTCTTTAGTTGCCCTGCACAGGAGAACGGAGCTAGAAAGCAGGTTAGTGGGGTGGGGAGGGAATGGGATTTTGCAGTATCTTTCCCCTGCCACACCCACTAAGCCACACCCACAGAACTGGTAGCAAAAAAAATTGAATCCCACCACTGAGTGATGGTTCATCTTGATAGGTGGGAATTTGTAGATTAAGAGTAGCTATAGCTTTAATTAAAACCATAGATGGAATTTGTGATCAATCGTGACAATCCCCATAGGACATGAGGATGTTGAACTATCCTGCCCAAAACATTCCTTAGAAAGACTGAGACTGCTTCATCATAAAATGTCTTCCCCCCGCAGGGAGACAGAAGGCGTACCTAGTACAGCAATCAGAGAAATCTCACTGTTAAAAGAATTGAAACATCCAAATATAGTGAGGTAAGAAAAGCTACTGGTTTTATATTTGTTAGGATATATTCTATAAATATCAATATCAAATATATTTTCACAGATAGCAATTCCAATATTGCATTTATTCATACATAAAAATAGACTTTAACCTAACTCTTACATGTTTAACTTGTGTATTGCGATGTTATCCCCTGCCTCCAAAGAATTTATATTAGCTTGCACAATTTTCCTTTGTTGTTATTTATTTTATATTTATTTATTTGTTCAATTTCTATAGCTGCCCATCTCAAAAAAGTGATTCTGGGTGGCAAACAACCATAACATAAATTATAAAAACTCTGAGAGATGAGAGAATTGACCCATGTCACCCAATGAGTTTCCTGTAAAGATTTCCGATTGGATTTCCCCTAATCTATTCTTAAGGCACTGTAATCACTCTATTACGCTGATTCTCCTTCTGCTGTATTGAAGAGCTTGCAGTAATCATGCTTACATATTTTATCGAAATCTAAATACTCAAGTCACTGTGTTTAATTTTCTTCCAGGCTCCTTGATGTAGTGCATAATCAGAAGAAGCTATACTTAGTCTTTGAATATTTGAATCAAGATCTTAAAAAGTACATGGACTCATCTCGTACAGGAGAGCTTCCTCTAAGCTTAGTCAAGGTAGCAAGTGGCTCAAATACCCTCCCTCACGGGCCCCAACCTGGAGAACCATCCTTTATCTGTCTCTGGCAATTACCTAGCAGTAGCACACTTTCAAACTACTTTCAGATTGTTCCTTTGCAACATGAATATTCAACCTACTACTTCTCTCTGGCCCATTGCAGTCAACGGTACTTTTTGTCTGCCTGCCAACAAATGATTGTCACATTCCTAGGGATGCCATAGACACCAGTGGTGGGATTCAAATTTTTTTACTACCATTTATGAGGGTGTGGCTTGGTGGGCATGGCAGGGGAAGGATACTGTAAAATCTCCAGTCAGAGGTGGTATTTGCCAGTTCTCCGAACTACTCAAAATTTTCGCTACCGGTTCTCCAGAACTGGTCAGAACCTGCTGAATACCAACTCTGATAGACACCCTGCCAGCTATACAATTAGAGAAGAAAAAGAAAATGGGGGCGGGGGAGGAGGGAGGAGAGGTGATTGTATATATCTGTATGTCAGAAGTGGTATTCAGCAGGTTCTGACCAGAACCAGAAGTAAAAAAGTTTGAATCCCACCACTGGTGTATATATATGTATGGTTGTAGGAAGCCAGGGAGATAATCTTGGAGAAACCACCCAGAAGGTATTAAGGCAGGGGTCCCCAAACTTGGCAACTTTAAGACTTGTGGACTTCAACTCCCAGAATTCTCCAGCCAGCATTGCATGAATTGAGTCCAGGGAGGCAGGAAAGTGTTCAAAAAAGACAGACTAGCTCACCTTGCAAGTCCCTGGAGTATAAGTGGGAGGAAAGGGAAACCACAGGTAGACTTGCAAGACTGTTACCATAGCCTGGTCCAATAAAAGTATAGTATAACTATACTTTATCATAGAAGTATACCTATGGATTTATTTTTTTTCTGATTTGGTCTACTTCTTAGGGCTGACTATGTGCCCCTGGTTGTTTTTGGCTCCTAACTGACCAGCTGGTATCCCATGTGATCCTTGTGCTCAAAAAGGTTTCCAGTTCCTTTTGCCTGGAATGTTGCAAAATCTTTGACATATACTTTATTCTTTTTTCCTCTGGCTTATGATAGAAAACCTAGTTTTGACAGCAGTTATGAAGTTGTTATGGGAAGAATTAAATATTTAATATTTATTCTTCCTGCTGAGATTGCTTTTCCAATTGCATCCCTTTTCAAATCTGCATGGATTTCCCAACCCATGTTTAGAAATTCATTTTTAACTGTAAAGGAAAAAAGATTTCAGGAAATGATCTGGCATTGCAAAAGTAGCAGCTGTGCAAAAGTATTAAACAGCTTTATCTCATGCTGGTTTTTTTTTTTAATACAAAGCTGTTGTTTAAAGGAAAAGGGACCTAGAATGCTGACATGCATACAATATTTGAAAAGCCTATAACATTGTCTTCATTCAAATTGTATCTAATTCTCAGTGTGGAATAATATATCTGAAACCAGAGTTAAGTAAATGCTGCTTCTTGGTGTGAAAGCACTAGGTTAAAAATCAGGTGATGGTGAGATGTAGTCCTGTCTAAAGTCAGGTTCGTGATCTTGGGCCATCACTTGGACCATCACAGAGTGAGGAAAAAATTTATTCCAGTCCCTTCTCCCAGAATTACAGTGCCCAAATGACAGTCGATCATGTTTCTCCAAACCACCCAAAGGGGAATAGTGTCATTCTCCAGGGCAAAAAAAGATATTAACCTGGAATCTGTTTATTTTGTTTGCTAATTAAGATGAGGTCATCTAGTTAGCAAAAAATGTAGACAATCACCACATGGCTGCTAAGATATACTGTACTATTCTAACCTTTTGTAGCTGTCACTATTTTGGAAGCCCATATGTGGTATAGAATTTTGATATACATCATGGTGGCACAGTGGTTAGAATGGCATATTGCAGGCTAGGCAAATGAGGACCCAAATTGTCGGGGGCAATTCGCTGACTCTGTAAACCGTTTAGAGAGGGTTATAAAGCACTGTGAAGCTGTATATAAGTCTAAGTGCTTTTGGTATTTTGCTTAGGAAATGATATGTCAGCCTTATAGTTCCTTCATATGTACTCTCTGAACTTTTTCTTTCTAGAGCTATCTTTACCAACTGTTACAAGGTGTAAGCTTCTGTCATTCTCACAGAGTTATCCACAGAGACCTGAAGCCACAGAATTTGCTCATAAATGAAATGGGATCCATCAAACTAGCCGATTTTGGCCTAGCTAGAGCTTTTGGAGTTCCCCTACGTACCTATACACATGAGGTAATGTCTGTCTCTCAGTTACATAGGTTGCTGGGTCAGCCCCTGAAAAGAAAACACACAGAGATAAGTATGCATGTAAGAAAGAGGGAGCTATATTTGTAGCCTCTTCAAAAAAAAATCTTACGTGTAGCCCTAAGAACCTCTTGAAATTTACCATTAAATTTTCATTTTTGGTATGATAAAAGGGGCATTTGTTAAACACATTGGAAGTAAATCATTTAGGGTTGTGACAGACCTGGGGAGAGATCTATTTAAAAGAGTTAGGCTCTTCTGCTGCCCAAAGCAGACTGGTGCTAGAAGATGCATATAGGGGCCATAAGAAAAAGGGTGGCCCCCTGCCAGTATAGAAAGGGCAATAATCTCATCCCATAATGATCACCTGACTGCAGCAGATAGAATGGTTGTTGCAGTATGTTAAGAGTCCACCCGGAGTAAAACTGCTGCCTGCTTATAGAGGAAAACACTAACACTAGAAAACTCAGGGGATTTTGAACTGTTAAGTTATATCAAAAGAAACTGTACTGTGATGTGTGAAACTAGTTGAGATTTTGGATCAAGATTCATATAAACAAGATAGGGAAAGCATACAGAGCATATCTTCTGGAATGTTTTCTAATCCTTTATCTCAGCTCTACTCTGGATCTCATGACTGGGGAGAAAGTGTGTGTGTGTGTGTGTGTTAAATGGAGCAGTTGGCAACATTGAAGGACTGGATCTTTTTTAATGTAGCTTCCAGTCAGATTCTACTGATTTTTCAGTTGGGGACTTCCCTTGCATTAAATATTCTAGGCTATTTTCAAGGTTATTCTGAAGATGGATCTTGAGTTGTTTTATGGCATACCTTCTGAATATTAAATTGGGTTGGAAAGAATAAAAAGTTATTCCCTTCGGATTATTATGGCTGATATTCTCAACCAATTGCATCATGTTACCTTGACATAAAGAGGCAAGGGTCCTTTCAGTGACTAGAGTAGATAAGCTTATTATTTTGTAAATGGAGGAGGGTAAAGGTAAATTTTGTAAAACAGCCAATCTCCACCAGTCTAGAATTAGAAGGTGTTAAATTAGAAAAAGGGTTTATGTCTTTTTAAATTATCTATGTAGCCTCCAAGACTTTCATATGAACTGGTGTGTGAACTTTCTTGGATTTTAGTTTCCCAAAAAATGCATATCCAATATTGATTTCATAGAAATCTCTGATGAAAGCCCTTAACGTGGTTGATCCGAGACTTGGATTCCCCCCCCCCCCTTTTTTTTTTTGCCTTTGAGACTATTCCTTCACCTGATCTTTGGTCTATGTTTCTGTCCATCTCCCACATGATATTGCTTTTTTTTTTTTGTCCAGTGCTTTCTAGTAAAGGGGGAAACTAGAACAGAGAGAATATCAAGAGATATGAAACTTGTTTGACGTAAAGTAATAGAGGACATGGAATTCCAGCAGGTTGTATTGATGTAACTTGTAGTAAATGACTTGAAAAATGTTCAATGTGCTTTGGATTTATGGTTCAACATAATAAATGTTTCTAATTAATCCTGAGAAGGCCTTATATATCAAACAACTATTAAATTTGATTCCTTTTAGGTGGTAACCTTATGGTATCGGGCTCCTGAAATTTTACTGGGTTGTAAATATTACTCGACAGCTGTGGATATCTGGAGCATTGGCTGTATCTTTGCAGAAATGGTAATATTCTTCATCTTTTTCTGTTTCAAAGGAACATCATAATCACAATATAAATGGTGAAAAATGCATATGCAAAAAAAGGGCTTTGTGAGTGCCTATGTATTTTTTTAATTCCTTTTTCTTCTTCATCACATTCTGAAAGATATCATGAAACCTATCTTGCTTTCTCTTCCTGTCATTTCTAATTGTTAGAACTCTAATCTGAAGTTGGACAGTTTTCTTCTGGCAATTTGCAGAAGCCATGTCTGGTGATGTCATGGTATTACTGAAGAATTTCTTTTTTTGGATGAGTTACAAAAAGCAAACATTACGCATTAAGCCTCACAGAACAGTACAAGGATGACCTCAAGATGATAATGAGACTGCAAGTAGCCTATCCAAGACAGATGGTTAGTTTTAGCAGTTGTAACGATAAAAGGAAGGATGAGGAAGATTTAAAGGAAATTCAGCAATGGCAATAATAGTAGCACTTAGACATATATACTGCTCTATAGTGCTTCTCTGCAGTCTCTGACAATTTACAATAGCAATAGCACTTATATACCACTTTACAGTGCTTTACAGCCCTCTCAAAGCGGTTTACAGAGTCCGTATATTGCCCCCAACAATCTGGGTCATTTTACCCACCTCGGAAGGATGGAAGGCTAGTCAGCCTTGAGCATGGTGGGATTTGAACTGTCAAATTGCAGCAGCCGGCAGTCAGCACAAGTAGCCTGCTGTACTGCACTCTAACCACTGCACCCACTGCGGCTCTTACAATGTTGGCATATAGCCCCCAACAATCTAGGTCTTCATTTTATCGACCTGGGAAGGATGGAAAGCTGAGTCAACCTTGATCCCAGTCAGGCTCAAACTTCTGGCTATGGGCAGAGTTTGCCTGAAATATTGCATTTTAACCACTGTAGCACCACAATTCCTACATCCTTGTTTCAATATTATTTGCCAAAATGCCATTAAAAGCTTACGCTTTAGTTTACTTCATTAGTCTTGAGTCTCAGCATCTAACTAAATTCCCTCAAGCTTCAAACATATTATTTCCCTTTGTTTTTGCCTACTTAAACTGTTCATTGGTTTATAAGACTGGAGAACAGTATAGAAGCAGCCACTGGAGGTTGCTAGTGTCTAAGAGAAGCATGATTTTACAATACTAAATTAAATGTGTATAAAGTCCTTCTCCAGGTATCTTTTGCAATACTGAATTTTGAAACAGCAAGAGTCATAAATATGGTCTATGCTTAAAAACTAGTTTCGAAAGATAAATTTAATCTAATTTCTAAAGTTTTATCTACAAGAGATCAGTTAGAGTACTGCTCTTTTCCAGGTAGCCAGAACCAGGAAAATGGCAGAGGAGAGACAGAGAATAGTAACTTGATAATGAAGAATTTTATGAATATTTTGTAAACCATGTACTGGAAGAGTTGTAGAGGTCTGTTGTTCTTTTCACATTGATACTTGGTAGGCTACTAGATTGTTCTGTTCTGATTCACCAGACTTTTTTTATAATGGAAACATTTTATTTGGAGAGAGTATTGTTACCCAGAATGAAGATCATATGTGTAATAATCCAGGTGAACGATCCTTCTTCTCCTTCGTCCAGGTGACTAGAAAAGCCTTGTTTCCTGGAGACTCTGAAATTGACCAGCTATTCCGGATTTTCCGCACACTTGGTACTCCTACTGAATCACTGTGGCCTGGAGTCACAAATCTTCCTGACTATAAAGGAAATTTCCCCAAATGGCCAAGGAAAGATATGAAGGTGATCATTCCAAACTTGGATCAAGATGGACGAGACTTATTGCTGGTGAGTAGAAGGCTTGTAAAGAGGTTGTAATTCTTTTTTAATACTTATGACAAGAATTGGAAAATGTCCACTGCAAGAATTGGAATGTATCATTTTGACATTTAAAGGAAGGCGATTTCTAATTTCTATGAATTATGACCTCTCAGCATGCATTGACAAATTATCCCACATTTGTATGAATGAGAATGTATGAGGCAGCTTGCCAAATCAAGCCAAAGGCCCATTTAGTCAAGCAGTCATTAGCAGGATAGAAGTGGACCTTTTGACAAAATGAGAACTGCAAAGGATTATTTCAGGTTTACTTGAATTAACACTGAAGGGTTTGCTGTAAATGGGCAGGATTTAAAGACTCAGTTACAATCATATTTCTCTCTTTCTAAATTACAGCAACTACTAGTGTATGATCCCAACAAGCGAATCTCAGCCAAAGCTGCTTTGAACCATCAATATTTCTGGCAAGCTCCACGGGATGCTAAGCAATTTGTGGTAGAACAGTATGGGTCATGAGATTAAGAAGTTCTGGTTAATGCTTTGCTGGAAATAGCTACCGGATCGTCTCGTTCTAAACAACGTAGCAAAGGAGCGGCCGTAACCTCCATTAAAAATGTTCTTGGCCTTTTGCCCAGTTTAATATTCATGCAAACATTTTGACAATTGTAAATGATCCAGATCCTTGTAAGGACTGATAGTTCTTCTTTAACAGAGGTGAAAAAGCTTGATGCTTTTAGTACATGAAAAGGAGTAGTATGACTTGCTATCTGAGAAGTAGAATGACAAAAAAGTTGAACTAAATCCAGTTTCTGTAATATATTATTCACTCTTTGCTGCAGTTCAAGTACTAGCATTACAAGATATGGTTATTATTATTTAGATTAGACTAGCACATCCTACAGTAGCCAAGGCACTGATGTTGATTTTTTCTTTTTTAATATGAACTCACGTTTTATTTCACAACACTATTGAAAATTAACCATGCTAAAAAAAGTGTGAGTGTGTGTTTTGAGTGGAGGAACTAGATATTACAGTTTCTTTCTATAAGTATCCATAATAAAAACAAGAACTTTGTATCATCTAGACTATTAAATAATTAAGAGGCTTCTTTAGCTGCAGTTTGGGTTTTCAGAAATATTATAGCTTCTAATTAAATAAAAATATCAGAATCTGATAATCAATATGCCAAGGCCTGAATTAGATACTGTGGACAGGGGTCCCCAACCGCCGGTCCGCGGACCGGTACGGGCGCGGAACAAGCCTTACCGGCCGCTGGTTGCTGGGCGCCGCCATCTTTTGGTAAAAAAGCAATTTTCAAAAGATGGCGGCGCTAGCGTTGGTGAGCTTTTCGGTAGAAAGCCATTTCTACCGAAAGCTCACCAGAGCGCTGGCGCCGCATTTGCGAAAAATCACTCGTGACGCCACCGAAGTGATTTTCGCAAAAAGATGGCGGCGCCAGCTGACGCCGAACCGGCGCGGCGCTCAGCTGACGCGGAACGGGCGCGGGCAAAGGTTGGGGATCCCTGCTGTAGGACATAAAATAAATGCATAAATAAATACTTGAAAAATCCTATTTGTTGAACTTAGCCAAATATACTGGTTGAAGGTGGAGACCATGAAATCTCTGGATTCTGATGGAACCTTGACAGTATACAGATAGAAAGACAGAAACCTTACGCTGATTCAGTGGTCCCTTGCGTGGTCCCTTGTGCCCACTGGAAATGTACTCTAGTATAGGAAATTACAGTACACAAAGAAAATCTGGAAGAATTCAGTGAGAAGTCCTTGTTCCATTATGCAAATATTGTAGTTTTATTTTTATTTGCATTTGTAGAAAAGCAACCTAGCATCCAATAGTAGTTCTTTTCTATGGATTTATTTTTAAAATGGCTGTTAGTACTTAAGACATTTTATCATTAATTGTTGCTGTTGCTGTTAATATTCCTGTTTGCATAAATAAAAACATGCATCAATAACTTTTGCATTAATGAGTTTTGAGGGTTGTAAAACTGTCAAAAATAGCTGTAAAAGGGGGCAATTTGAAGACAGTTATAATCAGTATCCCTATTTTGAATGTGAACTATATACCATAAAAAAGCAGTAGAAACTTCATACCACAGTATCTAGTTAATCATTTTAAAACTAGATTCTAGCCCTGTTGCCCAGGTAAGTGGCAGTACCTAGCCATGTATCTCAATAGACTAAGTAGGGTCAGAACTAGTTAGTACTTAAGATGGGAAACCACTATGAAATACTGACCTATAGATTAGACTGCAAAGAAAAAAAGTCTTAAAAGAAGAATATGGCAAAGCACTTTGTTGCCAAGAAAAATATATACACATAAAGTTCAGTGCAATATGGAAAGAAATTTTTAATTTTATATATAGCTCTTTTACAATATGTACGAAATGACTAGTGTGTGTTCTCTAGTGACATATTTGCTATTAATTTGATTTGCGTTTTATTTCTTTGCTATTTCTGTTACTTTAGACTTAGTCCATTCTCTCTCCGCTTCCATGTAATGTTTGACGCTGTTACTTTTTGAGTTCTATAGTTTAATGGTTACATTAGGGTAGAGAATCTGTGGTTCTCAGATGCTGCTGAATTCTAGTTCCCAACTGGGGACTCAGGAACATGTGAAGCATTATATACATCAGACGGAAAGGGATTGTTAGCTGTTTAAAAAAAACCAGGATAGCAGTCAGTATTTTAACTTTTATTGCATGCATGATCTTTAAACTCCAACTATTGTGACATGCATCCCTTTAGACTTTACAGGAAGGAGCTATTTCGTAAGCATTTTGAAAAAAAATTATATTAAAAAAAACCCTTTATTCCCTATAATAGATACTGTATTTACTCCCATATTAGATTCCCTTCTACTTTTGGAAATACTTCTGTATGAAGTACTGCTAACTTGGTATAATGAAATAAGTCCAGCTATCTAATATAATACACAGCTATCTATAATTGCAAGACACTTTGTTCATCTGAACATGATAGGGCGAGGATAAAAAGCATTTTAGACTTTTTACAATTTTAAAATTATACTGCCTTGCTTAGTGCCTGAATCGAGGCAGAGCAGCTGAATGGATTGCAGACTGATATCCTTCGGAGGTAGCTGGGAGGAGGAGGAGCCCACTTAAAGGATCTTTCTGGCAATGAGCCATGGCCTCCTTATAATGGATCTTCTCTTTGGTGATAGGATCAACAAGATCTTTTTCATAACTCGATTCATCTTGTAGTAATGTGGCCAGGTCACTACTAATCAGGCCTGTCTGGATAGCTTCTGATATTGGGATACGTCCTGTTTTCTTAGGATCTATTAGTCCTCCAGTTAGGTGTTGGACTTGTAAATAGGGAAAGGCGTTATCTTGAGTTATCCATCCTTTCTGAACTGCTTCTCCTACAGCCAGTCTTCTCTTGGTGACAGGATCTTCAATCCCCGTGAAAGCCTTCTGAGCATTCAACAACCTCTGTATGTAAGTATTATCGATCAGTCCTTTATCAAGGGCTTTGTGGACAGAGTAGCGATCTCTTGAGATAAGATCAACAATGCCTCCAGTAGCAGCTTGTGCCTCTAAAAGCTTTTGGGCTGTCATTGGATCCACCAATTTCTTACAAAGTGCCGACTTAATGTTATATTTGTTGTCGTAGGTGGTGTCATACACTCCAGCGATAGGAAAAGTATCATCACAGAAAGCCATCTGTGGGCCAGAAGAGAAGATGCTTTGTTTTTGTTGAAAAACAGGAGATGAAATTGGAGACTTGGAAATGATTGCACCTAAAGAAAGGGATGTATTCTGCTTAGTTTCCCCTGCTACAAGTAGAGCAAACTCAGAGATAGGGATTTTGCCTTCCTTGTAAAGTTGGTATTCTTCTTTTGTAATCCTTTTGAACCGCAGAGCATCATCAATGGAGTACTGTTTTCCACTCTTTTTATCAAGAAGAACAGAAACATCCCCTTTGGATCCCAGGGTTGTAATTTCTTCCCAATCGCATTCTAGTTCTTGCAAATGGATATACTGACATCTATCTATCATGCCTCTCTGATAAGCCTCATAGGGTGACATATCTTTACCAGTCTCTGGATCCAGAATAGATATCTTGGTAGAGAGATTTGTCTCTCTCATCTGAGTCTCATTGTTCAGTTCTTCTCTGTTGATTCTGGATTGAAGTTCCCGGATGGTCCTCTCTTTTTCATAAATATTATCCTTCTCCATAAGTATATCTGATTCCAGACGAGAAACCTCCTGGTCAAATTGGATCTTCTTCTGCCTGTCACTTTCAGTCTTTTGGCTCAAGAGCTTGGTCTGTTCTCTAAGGAAAAGGGCTTTTTGTTGCTTCTCTTTTTCTAGTTCCCTTAATTCATCTTCAAGACTAGCTTTTTCTTGCACTGTCACATTCCGAGTTTTCTGGAGATCAGCTTCTTCTCTGGTCCATGTGCATTTCATGCCTTCTGCTCTCTCAATCTTCTCTTTCAGATGTCTGATACTTTCTTCTGCATTTTGCCGAGCAGTTCGTTCTTTGCTTAGCAGATCCCAGAGACGTGTTCGCTCATTTTCAAGCACTCTGTCTTTTTCTACTCTGATTACTTCCTTATATATTGTCTTTTCCTGGGACTTTGTCTTTTGTAGAACTTCAATCTGGGCTTGAAAGTTCTTGCATTCCCTCTGGAGGCTCAATACTTGAACTTTCTCCTTACCTAGTTCAGTTCGCAAATTGGTACTAGATTGCTCAAGAACTGGATCTTTCTCTACCTTGATTACTTCCTCCATGATTATTTTTTCTTGAACTGGAACTGGGCTTTCTTCAATTTCTTTTATCCTCAAAGTGATCTGCCGCATCTCCTTTTCCAGAGCAAGCCTTTTGTTTCTGTCGTCTTGGAAGTTCAGCAGTTTTTCATTGTCTTCCACTGTTGCCCGAAGCAATTGGACCTCATGATCCATCCTTCGCCGGTTGCCTATTTGTTCGTCTAAACTCCTGCTCAGCCTCTTGTGCTCTTCCCTAAGCTTCACATCTTTTTGAGTAACAACTACCTCCTGCACCACCACTTTTTCCTCAGGCTTCCTTCTCTCCAGAAGCATGTGTTTATTCTGCAGGTCATAGATGGCATCTTCTGTTGCTCTTCTCTTTTGTAATATATTGCGTACTTCTTGGCGAAGACATTCAGCCTCTTTTTCTAATAGAGGATCATTCTCATATCGGACAACCTCCTTCGTAACAACCTTGGTTTCAACTTTGGCTCTTTCTCTTTTCCACTCATCCCTTTCTCCTTCTAACCTGATGAGCTGTTCTTGGGACCGACCGTTTGCATTCACAAGATCATTTAGCTGTTCTTTCAACCGGTCTATTTCTCTCAATATCTCTGGGCTCTTTTCTGTTTTCACCACCTCTTGGATGACTTCTTTAAACTCCACAGAAGGCGCTTGGGATCTAAGAACCTTCAGTTCAGTCAAGGCTGTTTCTACCTCCTGATCCACTCTTTTTCTTTTCCTTGAAATTTCTTGGAGTTCTCGCTTCAAGTGTGCTATCTCTTCCTCTGTTTCTGGGTCTAGGTGAAAAATCTCATGGACTCTTTCTTTTATCTCCACCCTAGGCTTTGACTTCCCCATAGTGCTGTATTTGCTCTGCAGCTGTGTCAGTTCACTGGCCAGTGACAAGTTCTTGTTCCTCTCCTCATCGATAAGCTTTTGAAGAGTGGAAGACTCCTTTAGGAGCTCCGGGTCTTGCTCCACTTGTTTTATTTCTCTCACGACGACTTGGGGTTCAGTTGCTTCGATCAGCTTCTCAAGATCCTCAATTTTGCTTTTCATTTTCCCTATTGTATCCATTGCAGACTTCTTCTTGAAGCTATCTTCATCAATTTGCATTTGCAGTGATCGGATTGCCTTTAGCATTTCTGGATCCTTCTCTAACTTCACCACCTCTTTTACCACTACTTTCTTTTGAATGTTTGATTGCTTTTGCTCCAGGAGGTCCAACTCTTTCCTGAGCTGTTCAATTTCAGAGGAAGAAGTTGAATTATCACGTAGATACTTGATTTCTTCTTGGAGTCTTGCCGCTTGGGCATTTAGATTTGGATCTTTCTCTGTTTTTGTAACTTCTTTTGTAAGCAGCTGGCTTTTCACAACCCTCCTATCTTTTTCCATTTCGAGCAATATATTATTCATTTTCTCAATATCTGCCTGTAAATGGGCTCTTGTCTTCTTTTCATTCTCAATTTGATTAGAGATTTTAGCAAGATCGCTCTCCAGAACTGGATCTCTATAATAATCAATCACTTCTTTCTCCTCGATTCTTTCAATGGGCCGTTGGGTTTTCAGTGTCAAAAGTTTATTTCTCTGCTCCTCCAGTTCTTGCTGCACGTTGGCTTTCCTGCTCTGTTCCTCTTTAAGCTGAGACTTCAGGATTTCAGATTCATCTACGTTTTTGGACTGCTGGGTTTGTTCATGCGTTACCTGCACCATATCACCTACTTCTTTCTGCAGAAAGAAAGGGAGAAAAAAAGAAAACAAAAAGAAAGTATTGTTGATTCTTAATATTAGGACATTTACTTCCAGTCCTAAACTTCTGTATGACTGGCTCCTTGGAATATGTGGCAACATTTAGTGAACCCACAAAAAGTGAGATTAAACTGGGATTAAGAATTAAATCTTAACTGAGCCATGAACTCACTAAATCCTTCTAGGGGAATTTAAAAAAATACCTACATGGAATCCTTCAGATTATTCACTGGATTCTGTATTTAGCAAAACACAGTATGGCCTAAGAATATATAGGGTCAGATACTTAAGTGCAGACCTAAAAAAATAAATGAACCTTATTAAGAATATTATATCCTCTGATATAAAGCCTGCATCATGTATACACTTTTTTCTGTATATGACGGGGGAAAGGAAAAGGAGGCCGTTCTGTTCTTTCAGTTGGAAGCAAGCAAAATAAAACACTCTATTAGGCTTCCAGCCAGGGAAAAAAGAGCAGAAAAAAAAATCATAGGAAGAAAGATGTCTCTTGTTTTTCCTACCTGTTTCTAATGGTCAATAAGGTAAAAAATGCAACTTTAGACGTTTTAACATTCTTCAGAAGATCCAATATGCCTTAGGTAAATCATTGTTTCAACCTTTCTTCCCTTTCCTAAAACAGAGCTACTTAATGACTGAAAGTATTAATATAAAGCATTTTGAACTGAGAAAGTACTGCCCAAATATTATTCACAGTTTTATTTCAACATTCTTGGGCAATGACAAAAATATGCCAGCAGTGGTAAATACGAACTGTTATACCAAAGAACTACAAATGGGATGAAATCTTGAAGGTTATAAATTTTATTTCATTGAAAAAAAAACCAGTCCTCAGATTTTTGGCTTTTTATATTTACTGAATGTAGAATTGAAATTTGCCTCCACATTTTAAATTACTTTTTTAAAAGTGCAGTTTTGCTTTCTGAAGTTATTTGAAAGTAGAAACAATTTTCAACCTGGATCAAATATTAAAAAATAAAGTTGTGGTGAATGAGATATGGGATATTATTATTAATGTTGCAATTGTGATTAGGAATTCAAAGAAATAAAATATAAACATTGCTGTCCTCTTTTGTTAAAGCATGTTAGGAAATTATAGTTCCTGTATCATGTACACATAGGCAAAAGCAATTCAAAATAACACTCTCACTTGCTTTAATCCTGAAGAAAAAAGAAACAAATGAACTTTCTTTTCACTACTTTGTAAGAGATGCTCTAAATTTAAGAATTATCCATATAATCTCAAATGATTTAGACATACCTTATTCATAATTTTCTTGGCAAATTCCAACCAACAGATTTGTTGTTTGTTTTCAGCGGCAGTTTCTGCATAGAGTTTGGTCATATCATTTTCCTAAAGCCAATTAACAAAAAATATTATTCAAATACTGCATTTCCTCTATCAAGCTAACGAACACCCAGTAAACTACAACATTTATTTTTAAATATTAATTCTAGATCATAGTTGAACAAGTTGAACCGCTTGGGCGGCAGCGGGTTGGACTAGATGACCTACAAGGTCCCTTCCAACTCTGATTATCTGTTATCTGTTAAACAGCTTTCTGTGGAGTTAGCAAAACGCTATTCAATCTGGAGAAAATGATATTTAATTTGGAGATAAAAAATATTTATTTCGAAACATCAGTAATACAACTCTTTACGTGTTTATTCAGAAGTAAATTTCAACATGTTCAGAGGATTTTTACTGCCAGATATTACAAACTATATTTAGGCTGCAACAACTTTCTTGTCTTGGCCTTCCTGCTATTTTCTGGGAGTATGTTAGGTGCGTTTTATGTGAATGTCAGAAAAATGTAGGTGCTGAGGATTTTCAGCAATGGAAGAAGTTCAAAATTATTATCAGCTAATTCTAAGAACTTGCAACTCCCTTAGCCACCAACTTTCCCTAATAGACTTCATTTAATTATACCAGTTTTGAATACTCCCCATTAGTTCATCAAGCATTTTTGTTTTTTCAAATTGCATATTACAGAATTATTTCATTCAATTCTATACTTTAAACTGCCCGATAGGTATTAGATTGAATTGTTTATGGTTTTTTTTTTCAAAATTGTTGTATCTTATAAGGGCTTTTGCTTCTTTAATATTATGAAAACTGCTTCCTGAGCATGAAGTAGCAATTTAGGAAGAGGATTTTTTTTTCCTATAAGTAAATCCTTTGGGCCTAGTCACTCACCTGAGCCTGAATGCTCTCTTGGAGTGGAGTCACCCGGAGACGCTTGGCAGATGAAGCAGTCAGAGTAGGATCCAAGGATGATCGATATTTTCCTGCCTGAAGTTCATAATCCTGTTTTTTAAACAAATACCAATCAGTCATGTAATTGGAGGAGGATAGATAGGTTAGCTAATTTGAAATGGAAACTGTAGAACCATGCAAAACATACATTGAGAATAGACTGCACATTCCGGGACAAGTTGATGACTGAATTTTTGTCAGACTCTTTACTCTGGATTTCATCTGCCAGCCTCTGTAGGAGAAGTAGAGACAGGGAGTTAGGATACGTTCCTGCACAATGTTAGATTAATACTTAACTAGATTTTTGCCTATCTTTCAAGCATTAATTCTATGATCATTGCTTTATAAGCAATATAACAGCTCTGCGCGTGTGAATTTTTCAGACACTGTACATTGCCGTTTCCTGTTGCAGTCACTGAGTAAAGAACACGCATGTGTGAATGTTACATGCAGGCATATCTCTCTGTCATCAGTTCCTGCACGAAAGGTGCCTAGTGAGAATGTGCCTTCCATTCTTTAGTTCGAGCATAGGGTAGTAGTGCTCTCATACCTTCTGGGCCTCAAGCTTGTAGTTAATCTGGCTTGGTCCATCTGTGGTCTTGACCTTGTGCTTCGGGAGACTGTTGAGCCAGAATATCAGGTTCTCATTGGCATTTTGGAACTGATGGTAAATGAGGCTGGTATCCCAAAGTGTCTTCTCCCTGCACAGCAAGATGGTTGAGATTAACTTCTTTGGATGACTTCAAGAAAAGATCTTACAAAGAATAAAGTCCGGAAATAGTCAGATAAGCAAAGGTGGGAGGCTCATCAACTCAGCCTTTACAATACAGGAGAAAGGCTTTATAAACCGATTTTAAAAAATAATCAGTTGACATTTTAATGTCCATTCCCCTATTGGAAATCTCTTAACAGAATAACAGAGTTGGAAGGAACCTCGGAGTCTTCTACTCCACCTTCCTGATCAAGCAGGAAGCCCTACACCATTTCAGACAAACGGTTGTCCAATTTTTTCTTAAACACTTCAAGTGTTGGAGCACTCACAATTTCTGGAGGCAAGTTAATTATTAATTATTCTAACTGTCAGGAAATGTCTCCTTAGTTCTAGGTTGCTTCTTTCCTTGATTAGTTTCCATCCATTGCTTCTTATCAAGTATTTAACTCAATTTTAAATTATTAATGGCAGTGAACAGTGCTCATGATTTGCAGTGTATGAATATCCAAGAAAGAGCAAAACTCGCAAAAATTTCCTATCCAGCTTTAAAATCCTCTGAGAATATGAGAAGAGAGTTTATAAAAACCGTCAATTCTCTGTCGTTAAGATCTTTTGCTTATCTTACAAAAGCAACATTTTCAATATCTTTGTTTCTTTGTTTAAAAGACTTACACGGCCACTATATTATGTAACACAACTCTGTGTGGCTTAAAAGAATTTTAAAAACCCAAGAAATGGTACACGTTGTCCTTGATTTACAACAATTCATTTAGTGACTGTTCAAAGTTACAATAACACTGAGAAAAGTGACATGACCATTTTTTACATTTATGACGATTGCAGCATCCTCATGGTCATGTAATCAAAATTCAGATGCTTGGGAACTGATTCATTTTATGACCGTTGCTGTGTTCCCAGGTCATGGGATCACTTTTAGCGACCTGACAAGCAAAGTCAATTGGGAAGCCAGATTCACTTTATTTTTTATTACTAATTTAACAACAGCAGTGATTCACTTAACAACTGTGGCAAGAAATGTCGTAAAAGGGGTAAAATTCATTTAACAAATGCTTGCTTAGAAACATATATTTGGGGCTCAATTGTGGTTGTAAGTCGAGGACTGCCTGAAAAGCCAAACTAATCATTTCCACCACTAGAGTTCAGAGGGGTTTCTCACCGTTGATCCAGCTGATCAGCAACCATATGATACCGATCATTAATGAGCTGGACTTCCTTTTTCTGCCTGGGCAGATCTGGACAATATTCTTGAAAATTGTTTTGCACGGCACTGCAGCTGTGCTCTGTGTCCTTAAGGCTTCGGTTTAACTTGAGCAGGCAGTTCTCCTGTTTCACTAAATCGCGCTTCAGTTTCTAAAAAAGAGAAAAGATATGGGTGTCATGGAGACTTACAAATGGCATAAATACGTATTTGTGCAACTGTTTACTTAAATCATCTGATCTTCAGAAGTATCATATCTGATTTCCCTTTCAATTGGTTTATTAGGGGAAAGAGCATAGACAAGTAACTGGATTTTAAGAAAAGTACAGAGCTGTAAATTCAGTTGGTGGGGGAAAACAGCATAGAAAAGTGGCTAAGGCTGAGGGAAGAATTAAGAAATGAAATGCAGAAAGAGGCTCTGTGGGAGAAAATAATAATTTTCCTTGTTTTATAATTAGGATGCTGGAACCAAATGCCTTGCCTCAGGAATAAAGTTGTTTTTGGAGCCAAGGACATATTTGGAATATTGACAGCACATCATTGCATATTCTTATTAAATGACTGTCAAGTGGGGGAGAAGGAAGAGAGCTTGTCTTTCATAAATGATGGTAGTTATGCTGCTCATAAAAGCCATTTATTGGAAGGTGATTGGCAATGCTGTTTCTTCCTTCTCCTCTCTAAATGGGTTTCTGTTTGTGAAGGCAACTAATTTTTTTCTGAACTGAAATGCACACTGCAGCCAGAAATTCCTTTGGGGTTTTCCTGGGCCCCAAATGTACATCTGTAAATAAAAAATGTCTTTTAAAAAAAAGGAGATGTATGAAGGAGTTGCAGGGCATCAGTGAAAATGTCTCCAAGCACGGTGCCTCTGCCTGTGTCTGGTTTCTCCAACTGGCAAATCAAGAAATCTTTCCCATGAGAGCCTTAGTGCAAAAAAACTCAACCTCTATACTATTTTAATCATTCATGAATATATGTGACCTACATATTATGGCCAAAGGGTACAATTTGAGGGTTAAGTGAACTCTAAATATCCTTTAAATGTAAATACAGAATTTTAATTTTGAACATAACTGAAGGGGAAAATGATTAACAATAAGGCTGGGCAATAATAACATTAACTATATTTTATTCATTGATGAGTGGGCAGCCATATAAATTGAACAAGACCATTTCTATCCCATCTTTCATCTGAGAGTTTAAGGTGGCATGTCAAATATGTTTTTCTTGATACTTTTATTGTATACCATCCAGAGTCCCTCTCTGTTGGAGATGGGTGGTTCAGAAATGTGAAAAACAAACAAGTAAGCCAACAGAGAAGTTTATCTTAATGGTTTGATCTTTATTTGGGCTTTTAGTTGATCAACTCTATTCTGTTCGTGTAAGGGTGTGAGATTGGATGGTTGGATGGACAAGCATCACCACATGGAGTATCCATGACTTCAGACAACTCTTACCTGAAGTTCATTAGCACGATCTTGCAGTGCATTAGGTGAAGCTGGAATGGTACCATCATGAGATAGCTTGGCTTCAATGGTGCTAATGATCCTGTCCACGTTTTCTATCTGATTTTCCAAGTTCACACTTGCTTTGGCTCTGAGGAGTGGGAGACAATTTCACTCTAAGACTGTTTTCATCAGTAGCACAATAAAACAAAAAGTTTGTCCCCCTGTATCTTTCAACATGTAATACATAAGAATTTACAGAAACATTTTGCAGAATGCTGCTGCTTTACCGCTAAAGATTCTTGCCCAAAAGATACTATGGATGTTACTTACTTTTCATCATATAACCTGCAGAGTACTTTAACATCATTGTATTTATTCTTGATGTTGTTGAGCATCACAGGAATCTGAGAGGCAGAGGTACCAGCAGGCTTTTTTGAAAGATAGGTCTCACATGCTTTCTGAACAGCTTCTTTTTCTGTTCCTATAATCTGAATGTTCCTGTTTGTTCCCTGAGAAAAATGAAGATTAAAAAAAATCAGTTCAATTGAATGGACTGCAATGATTATATGTATGGCAGGGTGATGGAGTTGAGGGGATGATATGCACCAATCTTGTCTTATCCTATAATATCAATCCTAGATGCCTCCATATTTTGTTTTGTCTGAAACCTGGAACAATCAGTATATTCTTGATTTTCTTTTTCTTTTTTATAAAAATTTTATTTGGGTTTTCACAAAACATAATACAAGTAAAATTTCTTTTTTTGAGAATAGCATGGTCCCGGGTTATCACTTCTCCATACAGACACAAATTCAATTTCATATTCATCTTTGTGTTCTATTCCATATCTTATTACTATTTTAACATTTTCTCAATAATTTTCCCTTCCCTTAGTTTTCTCAATCTTACTTTTAATTATCTCATTCCTTTCTAAATTCAATTATATATATCTTTTTCTAAGTTTCAATACCTTTCTAGTCATCATATTTATATTTTTGTCTGTCCTGTTTCAATTTCATATTTTCTTTTCTCATTAAACAAAATTTTCCCCTGTAGTTACTAATTGGAGTATGACACCTTTGTATCTTTTAATTTTTATCCATTCAACTCTTATTTAAACTTCAATTTATGCCTTTACAATTATAACATTCAATATAACACATAACTTCCAGTCGAACTCTGCTTGGTACATTCTTAAAATACGCACTAAGTTCTTAAAGAGAAAATATATATATATAACAATAATAAATAAAATACTTATTCTATTCCAATTCAGCTCTATCATTAATGTTAGTTATAATCTTTGAAATCTTTAACATTCCTTTTCAATAGGATATCATACTTCTAGGAACACTTATAATATTTCCATATTTTTTTCATGTTTCTTTCATATTTCTCTTCACTTAAATTTTTATAACACATTTATAATAATTAAAATGTTCCACTCCTTTCCTAATTTCATTCTCTCATTCTCATTATTTCATTTATTTATTAAACATTCCATTACATTACAATGAGTATTTTATCTATCATTTTAGTCACACTTGTTTCATATTTTCAAAGTTCAGTTCTATTTCTAATATAACAATATTACCTTATGTACCCTTGCAGAATCCCCCTTTCAATTAAGTTTTCACCCATTATCTCTGTGTCTTGTTTCTCTATGTCCTGATTCTGTCCTTTATAATTTCTTTTCCTTTCCCTCTTCTCCCTCTTCTTCTCCCTTCCCTTTTTGACCCCTTCTCTCTCTAATTCTGATTCTCTCTTTTGTAATCCTCTCTTCTGTTTCTTTCTAATGTTATTATTACTTTTCAAACTATTCTTTTTGGGGGTTGTTTTTTCAGATCTTAAATTTTTCACTCTTTCCCCCCTTCCCTTTCTTTTCCCCACATAGAAATACTTGATCATTGAAAATGGCTTCTTCTTTGTCCTGCCCTTCTTGTTCTACAGGCATTTCTTGTTGTTTCTCATAGTTCAGGATCTCCATTTCTAAAAATTGAAATACAAAGCCAAAAGAACCTCTTTCTTCTTGTGCATCTTCTTTCTGTTTTTTAAGTTCCATTCTCAATTCTTCCAAGAGTGATACCATTTTAAAAACTTTTAAACAACCACCCGATTGATTTTAGTCCTTTAGATCCAATAGCCAAAAATCCAAAAATCACCAAGTAATCCAAATAATCCAAAGCTGTTTCTTCTTCTTTTTTCCACTTTCTCTTCCTGGGGTTCTCTTATCTTGTTACAAAGTTTCAGTTAAAATGTATCTTTTAGGAATCTTGTTAAAGTTTTACTGTTAATTCCTTTCACTTCCAGGTGGTCTCCTCCCTTTTTCCAGATCCACCCTTTTGTTTTTTTCCCCTTCTTTTAAACGTTTTTGAGAATCCAGAAATCTTTATTATCCCTTTGACATTTTATTTTCAGCTTAAATACCTGTTAATGTCAAAGTGGATTTTTGGCGATTTCTTGCTTAAATCTCTTAGTTGTCAATATAGGGAAGAAAAAAACAACACCAAATTCTTTCCCTTCCCTCTCTCATTCGCAGCTTCAAAGACTTCTTTGCGAACAATGTTGTTCTTTATAATTCAAATTCCAGGGTACCTTGTATTGTTGTTTTTCCAGTTCGACCCGGTCAGCCAAAACTTTATCTTCTTATCTTCCTCTTGCACATTCTTTTCCCTTCGAGTTCTTCTTTGAGGTGGCCATTTCTGACCACCACTGCAACTGCCTTCGGGAAAGAGAGTAATGGCCAGCTGGGGAGGAGAGATGCGGCTCTCCTCGACCCTGCTGGCAGTCTCCCCCTTCTTCACCACTCTATGGGGTGGCTTAGCCCTGAAACCAGCCAGCTCGGGGCGCTCCAGCGGCGAGCACAGATCGAAACTGTGCACAGTCGCAGATTTCAGTCTGTCGCCGAAGAAGCTCAAAATGGATATCCTTGATTTTGTTTTTCAAAATGGTAGCTGATCCAAAATAATCCAATAGACTATTCCATAATACAGTAGTTTATTCCCAATTCAAGACAAAACAAAATGTATTCTCTGTTTTGTGTGTCCCTCTAGTACTGGATAATCTATGCTGATTTTTGTATTTCTTTTATACTTCTTTTCACTTTTCCAACTTAGTGGACATAGGCTCCTGTTCACATTCAAGAGAGTTTAAGGCAAATATTTTCTATAAAAGAATATTTACAGATACTGATGAATAGTATGGCTAGTCACACATTTGATTAAAACGTTCAAAACCAGAACAAGGCAGGAAAAGAGTTGATAGAACGTGAATCTAATCTTAATCAGACAACTACAAATATTGGACTATAAGGCCTTTCTGTTCTTTATTATTCAATTATGTCAGTGAGCATTCATTCTTGCTTGTTTTTACACCAGCAATAAATGCGCTACATACTTTTTTGACATGTACAGTATATAAATATTTTAGCTTTCGATAGTATTTAGGCAAATATGAGAATATCAGCTATCACAGGCAAGTAAGCAGTCAAACTCCTTTGGTACTTGCCTCCTGATGTTTGATCCGTTGAGTAACATCTTCTATAGGGTCACTGTGATTTAATGGAGACCTTGTGCGGTTAAAAATGTCCATTTTAATTTGCCCCAAATCATTATCAATTTTATTCAGCTTATGGAGCAAATGGTCAGCTTCAGAGTCATCCTGAACTGCAGTGAAGGTTCTGATTGCGGCTAGAATGACAAATAACATTGACATTCCTATGGTATGGTCCAAATTAAATAAAACGTCCACATTAAGCAAAATTTCTCATTCACATACATATTAATCTATCAGGATAACTCTTTCATGTTCACCTCCAGTTTAACAAACAATTGGGAAGTCTGAGATTCTGAATTTTTGCTCCAGTAGTGACCTTATAAGAAGCATAACATCACATGATCTGGTCAGGTTGAGGTCTTTGGGGCAACAGTACCTGAGTACTTTAGCATTCTGATTACACAATGATATATTCCTAACAGAAAGCAGTTAAGATACTGACAGACCTTGATGGCTGTGTTTCACTGATTCCTTGCTGCTGCTTCTTAGGGTGGTCTGGATGGAAGCTCTCTTCTGTTTCATTGTGTTCAGCTCACCTTCTAGCCTAAGCACAACAAAGGGGTCAAGAGTGTTCATAGCAGAGAGAATTCCTACAGTAATTACGTATAGAAGGTAGTTGTTAGAAAAGCTACACAATCAAAGGTTCTAATTATAGATTAAGAGTAAACAGAATCTATTTTCATCCCATGAATGAAGTACATGGCTTAGATCCATAATTGGAAGTGAACATATATGACACAGGCCTAGTTATATGTTGATGAATGCTGTAAGAAATGCTTTTTTATAGATTCTTCCCATACTATTCCAGAAGCATTTACAAACATTACTGTCGCTTACTTTGCCAAATTACACCAGCGCTTTTCCTAATCCAAGCATAAAGGGCACAACACTCTTTTATCATGTCATTGTGACATTACTTTTATGCAGTACAGGTAGTCCTTGACTTGCAACCATATTTGGGATTGGAAGTTGGAACCTCCATTGCTAAGCCATGGGGGTTGTTCAAGTGAGTCATGCCTGATTTTATGACCTTTTTTGCTGTGGTCATTAAGCAAATCACTGCAGTAATTAAGAGACTCTGGCTTCTCCTCTGACTTTGTTTCTTGGAAACCCCTTAGGAAAGTGGCAACTGGCATGTAAATGGCGATCACATGGCCCTGGGATCCTGCAACAGTCGTAAATACATGCCAGTTGCCAAGTACCTGAATTTTGATCATGCGACCCTGAGGATCCTGCAACAGTCGTAAAAGCAAGGATTGACTGTAAATTACTCTTTTTTTCAGTGTATTGTAATTGTCTATGGAGATTCTCAGTTACCCAGGTCATGGCTGTCGCAAAGGTACTTTTTGGTTGAGAAGCAAAATGTCTTCAAAGAAAAACCAGAAAGTCCAGTTGCCTCTTGGAAAAAAAAAAAACAGCTTTGGGAGTGTGTTGTAATCTTGAACAGTCATTAAATGAATTATTATAAGCTGAGAACTACCTGCATTCTGGTTTTTTTTTGGCCACCTAGCTGCTTTTATTCCTCAAGGTGTTTCTGGGTGATTATGATTTCCATCTGTCTTTGAGTAAAGTATATCAAATTCTCTATTACAGGGAATATTACAGGGTTGACTGGTGGGAATGGTTGCAGGTACAGAGGACAAAGCCTGCCAGATTACTTGCCTTGGTAGCCATACTTTATTGACTATTAACCCTTCGGCGGGATGGGAGGAAGCAGAGATTGAGATGTCTCCTCTTCCTTCTGTGTTTGCTAAATTGTGAGTTATCAAGATGATTGGACAGAAGTTTATGCGCCCACCTGATCTTCTTAGTCCTTACTACAGTAGTCAGTTTTACAATGCTTAGCTACATTATCTAGGATTATGATACTATCTTTTTGTTTACCTTCTGACATCCACCTAACACTAAATATGAAACGAATAATGGAAAAAGGAAAAATTGCAGTGAATTTCAGATTTCAAAAAGAAACAGCAAAAGCAACGTAGACTAGATAGATAGATAGATAGATAGATAGATAGATAGATAATAGATAGATAGATAGATAGATAGATAGATAGATAGATAGATAGATAGATAGATAGATAGATAGATAGATGATAGATAGATAGATAGATAGATGCCTTTGGTAGCACCCTTCACTTTCTCCCCTACCTCTTTTTCCCCCTCAGCTGCTAATTGCTACTTGAATATTTTTATACTTGTGTGCTTAGAAAACAGAACAGAGAAAAATACAGGATTTTTTTATTTAGGGAATTATACATGTGCAAAATGCCCTAGGTTATATTTCAGGGTGCATATTATTACAGAGTTAAGATAATGCTGTGATGGGAATATTCCAACTCAGTTCCATCTCCAGTTTTTGTTTTTTGTTTTTAATCCCAATCACCCATCCTATATCCAAGGTAAAATCCCAAATTAAGATTTAATATCTGCATTTACCAGCAGTATTTGGTTCTGTTGGACATCTTTTATTTATTTTTTTAATTAATGAGCGGGCAGGAAAAAGATGCAGGAAAGAAGCTTCTTTATATTACTCATAAAAACCATTGGATGATTGTTATCCTGAAAGATGGAATTATAATAATAACAGCAATACTAGCTTCATATTTGCAGGAAAAAGAGCAAAGAAGCTTTGTACTAACCTATTAACTCTGTCTATGGCCTCTAAGTCTGGAGGCGGAATGGAGAAACAAACAGCAGGTGCTATCTTACTCTCTTCTTTGGCATTCTGCACCACCCAGTTTTCCTGGTTGCTATTATTATTCAGAGTATACTTTTCACCTCTTTCAAGCTGTACCTAGAAGAATGAAGGTAGGAAGAAAAAGGGACCTTGATTTGTGATGGATTTCAACTTTTGCAGCAGTACAAATTCAATTTTTTTCAGAGCATTGTTCTCTTGACTACAGGAATGGAGATGTGGGAGAGCTGTTTAAATATTCTTAGAAGACAAATATTTTGTGCTCTCATGTCTGTTTGCTGTTGTAGCACACTATTGTATATCTGTATTGTTATATTACGAGATATTTCAAGACCTAGAGCAGTGGCCCCCACCCTTTTGGGCATCAGGGGTCGGTTCCATGGAGAGAGGTTTTTTCACGGACTGGACAGGACATGGTTTTTCATGCTGCCTGCATCCTGTAGTTGGGTCTTTGCTTGTTTGTGTGGCCCAGTTTCTGGCATGTCACGGACTGGTGCTGGTTCACGGATGACCAGGGGATGGAGACCCCTGACCTAGAGGAGTCTATCTCAGTGCAAGAAATCAAACTTCTAAGGCGGGGTGTCAAATTTGTGTCATTATGGCGGCGTCACGTGATGTGTTGCAACTTTTCCCCCCTTTGCTATACTGGGTGTGGGCGTGGCCAGCATGTGACGCATCTGGCCTGCGGGCTGAGAGTTTGACAGCCCTGTTCTAAAGTCTTCCAAGTTTCCATGTTCTAATCTATATAATAAACCTGAGATTAATTAGTTGATGAGGATTTAAGAGTTCGTTGTATGAAACACACAAAAACAACCAGGAAATCTACATGGTCGGTTTTGTAACCTATTGGATAACTTTATCAGTGTATGGAAAATATAAAATGAATGTCATTACTGTATGAGAGAAAGATTTTGCAGAGGGACAGGTCATTATGCTGTGATTTCACACCATATTGTATCCTTTTTAGAGCTCCTTTCACAGCTCTTTTCCCTTCTGTTCTTGAGAAGTACCACCACCGGAGTGACATAAGCAAGAATTAAAAAACACAGCAAGATACATATTAGCAAAGCAGAGTTGCAAATGGAACAATTTCTATCACCCATTATAAACTGTTTCATACCTCACCCAAATCCCAATCACAAATGGCATCCATTATAATTGGTTGGGAACACTGGATTCTTCGCAGTTTCAAAGGACTAATCTCTTTACTCCTTCGCTTTAGTTCTGCAATGGTCTTTTCAGCTTGTTTCACAGTCTTCTCATCATTCTAAAAAAGAAAGAAGAGTGGAGAATTAGAGCTGGTATGTATCTGAGAAAATTTTTGCATCCAGAGTTATTTTTCTCCAGTAATGGGAAAATACATTATTTTTGAAAATCAGAAGATGGCTGCCACTATGAAAAATCCCTGCTATGAGGCTTAACAGTGGAATATAATTCAACAGCCATAGTTTATATGTAGAAAAAAACAAAACACTTTTATAGAGCATGCCATTTATTCTGCAAGCCTTGAGCAGAAGGTTGGACTAGAAGACCTCTGAGGTCCCTTCAGCACTTTCAGTCTATATTCTATGAAGGGCTGACTTACTGGCCAGGGAATATGGGTTTGGTTTGGTGAAACACCAGTTATATTATCTTTGCTATATGTTGAAGCAATAAAAGGACCAATCCTGATGTTGAGAATATTTATGGGTTAATTACTTAAAGCATATTCCCATATTTAAAAGAATGGATGGGAGATACATATTATTCCTATTTCTGTCTTATACGTGGCTGTGAAGATATGAAAGGCCTATCGCAATTTATATATAATTCTATATCATGGTAGAGTGGTTAGGACTGGGCAAACCAGTTTAAGTGAAAGTGCTCTTCCATTCCATTCCATAAGAGACTGGACAGTCACTTATCTGAAATGGTATAGATTCTCCTTCTTGAGCAGTGGGCTGGACTAGAAGACCTCCACCTGTTCTATGCTATGCTATGCTATGCTATGCTATGCTATGCTATGCTATGCTAGCTATGCTATGCTATACTATGCTATGCTATTCCTTATTCTCTTTTGCATTTCAATGGTCTTTTCAGCAGCAATAGCACATTGCTGGCTCATGTTCAACTTACTATTTTGGGTTGCAAATGCAGCTGCAACCACTGAACAGGATACAATTTTTCTTGCTGCCACCTTTACCTTCCTTTGGGTCTGGTTTTTTAATACTGTAATTCCTGGTCCTGCAGTGCTACACTTAACTGAAGTTAGATGAAGCCATAAATAATAAAAAAAAGCTTGGTTGTCATAGTAGTTTAGCTAAATCATTATTTATTCTAGGTTATTAAGACGACAGCTTGATATCTTGCAGTTCTCCCTTGGGTTCTCACCTCCAGATGGCACATTAAGTCAGACACTATTCCCGGACTGTTTTTATTGAACTTGCTGTATTTGTTATCAAGATCATTGTTCAGCTTGTTTAAAAAATGGCTCATATCATCAACATCATCATAGAACTAAAGAGAGAAGAAACAAAAAAAAATACAGAAAAACAGATTGATCAAGAAGTCCTTCTTTAGTTGTGAAGACTGGTTCATCTTTCAGGGATAGAGACATTTTGTCTCATTATAGCAAAGCAGTACTCTCCAGGATATCAGATCCCTGCTGGAATTATCTAATTTTACTTACTAGATGTCTGATATCTGTACCATTAAATCAGTCCTAGCAATCCCCAGAATCCAATGTGGCATGTTTGTTATGTTGCATATATGTTTGTTTTGGTTTTAAATGAGTTACAAACCCAATTCAATTGGAGTTTAGAATTTAAACTGAATTTGCTTTTTGGGATGAACCGAGAGAGAAAAAAAGGGAGAGTGAAACGTTTTAATTTTTATTGGGACATCTCAGTACCATTCTTTGGTATGCTCTTCTGGAGAGATAATTATCTGAGGTCCATAAATTTAGATGATCATGTGAAAATGATGATCATCTAAATATATCGACCTCAGATAACCTCTCCAGAAGAGAGGTTGTGAAAATGATGGAAAGTATACTGTGACTTCAACAAACCCTTCACAAAATCTGCTGTGAGATCCAATGCAAAATGTTGGCATCATACAAAAAGTGGCTTGGAACAGTAGTATCCACTGAGCAAATCTCAGCAGCTCTACTAAGCGGCATATTGCAGAATTCTGTTCTAGTGCTTTTCAGTACATTTATAAATGGCAGAAATAAGAGATTAGAAAATATGACAATATTTACAGATGGCAAATATATTAGAGGAAAGTATTAATTTTTATGAGTATCTTGATAAGCTTGAATAGTAAATAGAAAACAAAAAAAGATGAATTGCAAATACATTCAATTTGGATCTTATTTTGGGTAGAAACAATAACATTATATGATGGAGGATACCATATTGGGCAGTAACTCATACAAAAATAATCTGGGTATCTGGATGAATCACAAGCTGAACATAAGTCAGCAGTGTGATTCAGCTGTAAACATGGAAATTGAAAAGAAAGAAGGCATCAAGCTCAAGAGAGGTTATAACACTCCTCTCTTCTGTATTAATCAGACCATACCTAGTATATTGTGTCCATTTCTGGATACTGGATTCTAGGAAAGGTATTGACAAATTGAAAAATAAGCTGCATTTCTTTTGCATCAAGTCCATTTACCTTTTTATAATTCTCTATGCTCTTCAGATGGTGCTCCTGACAAATACACAAGTTGAGAAAGTTTTGCCATTCGTTCTTCAGGGCTTCCTGATGGGCCTGCAGTAATAAATGATAAATTGATAGTTGATAGGTGTTAGCTAAATAGATAGATAGATGATAGGCAGATAAATAAATAAATATAATTCTCACATCTGTTACATTTTCATTTAATTTCTTCCCCAAAGACTATCATCAACAGATAATCATGCCTGATCAAATATAAAATAAATCTATCAAACTTCCTCTCAAATTTGATTATATTCAAGGCCTTATTCAAAATATTGTCTTGGAGCACACTTCATTTTGTTGTCTGCACAGAATATACCCTCGTATCTGTATAAATATTTTCTTCTGGGTAGACGGTAGAGAGTACGCAAAGCTTTGTTTGGTTTTACAGCCATTTCTTGGGCCATAAATTGCGTAGCAGTCTGACTCTGTTTACACAATATACTTTCAAAAATTCTTATGAGATTTTCTGTTTTACTGGAATAGTTAAAATGCTGTGAAAATGATTTTCTTAAGCTTGGTTTGCCAGTTGAAGAACAGATTGGGTGGCCTTGGGTGACAGGATTGTTATGGGGAAGGAAGGTGTGTTGGATATGTTTGTTGCCTTGAGTTATTTGTAAAAATTATAAAGACAGGCCATACATAAATGAATAAAATAAAAGTAAGGGGAGTCTGTCTCAACAAATCTCAATGCTTACTTGTAATTACAGCAATAAGATGGTCAATTTTTTGGATGATGATTCTCTTCAAATTATGATAAGATTTTATTAGTTTAATATTAATACTGCACCTATTCTGCTAATTATAGCTTAGTTTTTCCACTAACAGGAAATATTGTGCAAATACTCTATTTGAATCTGAATTTACATTAATTTGTATATTTGGAACTATGAATATTGTAAAGACAATAATTTTAAAATTATTACTATTCCTGACTTGTTCAACAGTGCACTATGTCATTAATAAAGTGTTAACCTTATTTCTACATCAGATAGTATGTATTTTCATATTCATCAGTTCAGTAATAGCTATATTAATTGTACAGTTCACAGATAGTCAGAGAAAATACATTATATCATATTATCTGATATACAGTATATCTTGGTGGCTGCTAAAATAAATAAATAGATATAAATGTATACTAATATAGATTTGAGGCAAATTCACATCTTATTATCTAATCAATAGAATTAGAATATTGCTATTTGGTCATTTAATTGCTTATCTAGCCTTTCTAGTTTTCTGGAAGCAAATCTTCTAGAAAAGGATGAGGATCATACTGTTTCAATCTAGAAATTCATTGAGACATTCAATTTCTAAAATGACATCTATGGTTAAGCATTTCTTAATTTTCTTAATTTAGTTCTAGAGAGAGGTTTTATGCTTGCAAAATCCTTTCCTGTATGAACATTTAAGGTATACCTAAGTCCTCTCCAATATGCCAAAATGCCTCTCTCTAACAGGTGTTTCTGAAAGCTCTATAGTTACCTGTGCATTTGTTAATACTTCAGCATTAGGGACAATTGCAGATAACATTTAGACACCCCTGATCAAATTGTAGATTTCAGTTCCTAAATGAACAGAAGCTGAAACCACTCCCATATGGAACTAAATTAATGCTTCATATCATGGCAAATATTACAAACACTTCCTACCAGCTGTCCTGGTTTCTTCTCTGTATTTCTTTGTAGACCTAACTTTTCTAGCTCAGAAATATTTTAGTTCTTCTTGCATGTTGTCTATATTTGATATCTCCTCATAGATTTTCAATGACATTCAAATCTGGAGTGAGAAAAGGCCACTCCAAAATCCTTTATCTTTCTTTCTGCAAATTGTTTAATTTGGAAGATAGTTTCAGATCATTGTCTTGCTGAAATCCCTAAGGTCTTTTCAAGCTTCATACTGACTGTGCAGAGGCAATGTGGGGGGGACCTTCTGTCTTCCAGACAAATGGCTTCTCGACTATTAGTAAAAAAAAGTTATTCAGTCACTCCATTTTTTTCCTACTTGTCAAAATTTGTCTGAAAGGGATAATGGTGGAACTACTAATGAAAAAGCCAAGAGGTTTATAAAAAGGATGAAAAAAATTATTTGGATGTCTCATAAACAGTGAAATGCCCTAATTATACCCTCATTCAGAAGCATCTTTTTCTCTGTTGCCAGGTAGCACCCACTCCCTCAGGGCATGGTGAGAGAGAAAAGAGGAAAGTCCATATTATTGGCTATGTTGAGAGGCCAGTAATTTGTGGCTCCTCTTTGCCTTTGATCTTTTCCTAAACCAGTTGCTAATTAGAAGATGTTTGTAATTAAGAACAAGTGCAGCATTTGTTTTAGTTTTGCTATTACGTTTTTGGTCCCATTCTAATTTTGTTAGGACAGGAACTTACCTTTGTTCTTATTTAAAAAAAAGAAAACAAAAAGAAAACATTGTTAGCTCCTGAGAAGAATGGGGCAGATAATCAGACTAATGAAAAGAGTCTGGTCCTTTCGATTTCAAAATTTTGATATATACCTGGATTGGGGTTACTGCTGGATGCTTCAGTTCAATCATCCGTTCTCCATCATCCTGAAGCATATTCACATACTCTTCCTGGTTAAGAAGCTCATTGTTTCTGAACTCCTGAAGAGAAGGAAGAAAGAATTAATAAAGTATAAGTGGCCACAATGAATGAGTGGAATGATGTAAATGATACACATGCAACAAATGGACTAGTTGGGAAAAGGCAATTTACTTCTTGGGAAGCCACCACAGCCCTGCCAGAGGACTAGTAGGTTATTTTATGGAATTCAAGTATATAGGGAGTCTTCATGATGGTAATTGGGATAGGAATGTCAATCATTAAGCAACGCGGTTATAAAGCTTGATGTCACATGATGACAGTGCCCAGTGATGGCAGTTCTGGCTGATCCAGGTTACCACTGTTAAGTGAATCGTCACAGGTTGTTAAACAAGGACTTCACATGACCACGACTTCCAACTTCCTGCCAGATTCTGCGTGTAGGAAACTGACACCGAACTTTGCAAATCACAAACATGTGATTGATGATGTTGCAACGGTCAGAAATCTGGGCCAGTTGCTGAGCATCTGGATTGTAATCATGTGAGTGTGGAAGCATTGCAACATCTGGAGCTGTAAGTATCACTCAGCACCATCACAAGTTTGAATGGTTCCTGAAAGAATGGACATTAACAGAGGGCCACCTCTACATTTAACAATGAGTAAATTTTGTTGAAATCAGTATGGCTGGAGGAAAATTTTGCCTGGGTTTTCCTGCAAAAGCGTATGTAGTATATGGGCAGGGATGTGCCATTGGGACACTTCTGAAACTGATGCTGCAGGAGAATTATGTTCCCTAACAGACTTCATGAACCAAGAATTCCCACACTTACAGATATAGTTTGACATCCAACTTTTCCTTTACCTCATACTCACGCCGGACTGACTGGGGATCAATCATTTGATCACTCCAGTCCTGCTTCAAGATCTTCTGCTGTTGCTCTGAGAGATATGCCAGCTCTTTCATGCAGCCTTGGAGGTGGGTGTAGAGGCTATTCAAGCACTGGCCTCGCCAGATAGAGGCTTTCTGTCAGATTGAAGGTAAAAAAATATTGTCATTTCATTTCATTGTTGTTGTCCATTGTGGTACTCAATTTGGGAAGGTATCATCACATCCCCTTAAAACCACATTAATCTGATATAGCACGTTAATATTTTCTTTTGAAAAAGTTATAACCCGACAATAGTGAAGAAAATTCTTACCAGCAAGTCCTTATATTGAATCTTTAAATCTCCAGCTTCCTGTTGGAGACAGTGAGAACAATTTTATTCTTAAAAGGAACAATACTAATGGTTTACATAATGTGTTAAAAATATATACCATCTTGTTTTATCTTACTATGGAATTACAATTATATACTGTAATATTTAGATTTAATATGATCTTTTGCTTTAAAAAAAATTTCCATGAGCAGATTGACACTTTCATAATGTAGTCAATATTTACCATTTAAATATTGAAGGAATTGAATTGTTAACTCTCTCCCCCCAAATTTGCATTTGACTGTCAGTCAGTACTATGAATAGATATTTCATTTTTTTAAAGTTAATTATGGCTCAGTCTGTAAACTGTTATTGTCCGATTACAGAGATCTTTTTATGAAAACATTCATTACAGTAATGGAACATTTTAGTATTGGATGCCCAGTATGCTAAGTGACATTTAATAAACCTTTTCAACTACATTCTGCAAATTTTAATTATTTATTTTGTTAAACAAATGTATATGGCTGTCGACCCAAGTGACTCAGCAGCTTACAACATTAAAACATTAATAATCTGAAAGTTCCCTATTTTTCTTATCTTGCAGCTTCAGAATAAATTGCTGGATAAGAAGAAAAAGTAGTCATTCCCATTCAAACGCTAATGGTTTGAATTTGGATTTAATTTCAAAGAGCATGGCCAAAGTTGAAGACTTTTAAAGCTGTAGATTGCAACAGATTGTCTGCCCCTTTTGTCTTCACAAATTCAGTTCTCTCATATGTGTTGGATTACAGTTCAAAATGTCCCTACTAAGCTTCGGACAATTACTGGGTTAGCTAGTGATGATAGGACTTGTGATCCATTATGGCTTTGATTTGTATTTTTCTTCTTCACCATCACTGTTAATACACCCCCCCAATTATGCAACACAAAAATGCTTAAAATAAATACTGTCAGTTCTCCAATCATATTACTGGGATACAATAATCATATCTCTACATACAGAATCAAGTTTCAAGTCTGTTGTCTTAGACTTCTGATATTTTCATATATTTTTCTTTTCAAGTGTAGTTCTGCCTCCTAGAGTACAATAATTCACTGTCTGAAGTACAGTTTACTGTACTAACCCTTAAAGGTTAGCAAATGAAGACTTGTGAATTTCACAAGGATAGGAACTTCACCTCTTTATAAAAACTATCAATTCTAGAATACTAACGTTCACTGGGAGTTAAGAACTTGGTTTGTTTAAACAGGTCTTGTGAATGTGTAATGGTTCATTTTTCAAGGTGTGTGAATTCCAAGTTGGATATTCCTTAAAATGATCAGATTAATTATTCTTCACTCTCCAACCACACAGCACTGGGAAGACATGTATTATAATTTATCTCTACAGTAAAAAGACTGACCATATGCCATCTTACCATACTTTGAAGATTTTTGATCTGCAGGCCATATGCTTCTATCTCCTTCTGAAGAATGTTGTGTTCTGCAATTTGTTTTTCCAGCTCAGGCATTGTAGGTCCATATTGCCCTCCACTGATTTGTTTCTGCAACAAACCCACTAGTAAGTCATCACACTGTATATATTCAGAGTTATTCAACTGATCTCTTGTCCAAATGGTTGCCATGTAGTTCCTAACACTTGTAACCACTGCTAGCACTGAAGCCAAATGATCCTGAAATGCTAGAGGGTGGAACTCAAAACCAGAAAAAGGTGCAGTAAAGTGGTTATGAGAAGAAGTGAGACAGGTAAAGACTGATGGGATCATTTTGAAAGGTTTTGTAGTTGTCTCACCAAAAAGCTCATCTTATTGATAAACCTGTACCTCACAGAACTGATTAATTTGATACAAAGAATATATTATGGTATTATATTTTTGTGAAAACACAGGCAGAAAGACATGAGTAACAAAAAAAAATCTGGTATCTTGAAAGCTTACACAAATAAAGCTGTTGAGTATGTTGATATCCAAGACAATAGTAATACGAGGCGAGATGCAAACCCTCCCAGCCTTAATCAAGGTGTGTTGATAACCTACTAACATAGTGATACAAATGGGAGATAATTTTATATGGAGCTCTGTAAAACTGTACATTTGAAGAACAGTATCTGCAGAATAAAAACTAGAAATATTCAAGACACTAGAAAAGAGAACCATCAATATGCATTTTATTCCTAGACATTTTTAGAGTACCTAGGAAAGGAACACCATGAAAGCAAGTCTGACTTTGTGTTGCACTGGGAAGAAAAAGGGAATTCGTTCCAAGAGACCCTAAGAACCTTAGTAACAATACATTATTTCTGTGCTGACTTGTAAGTCACCAAAGGAGAATTCTACCCCTCTCCCAATCATTGTGTTAAATTCTGTGTATGAAAGTAATTTATGATTAATACAACTGTTGATTGGCACTCTTGGGAACAGTGCCCTCAAGTTTTTAACATTTTAACAAGACATAAATACTTCTTCAAAGAATTGCCTCCAATTATATCTTAAATCTAGGTACCCTGATCTCATTCTCAGAGTAACTATTCTAGACCACCCTGGGCAACTCCTTTATGAAGTGAGAAAATGGAAGGGCATTTTAGTGCTTGTAGTTAAAGTACTTTGAACACTCATTTTCTCTGGGTTTGAGACATTTCTCTGGGTTTCAGGCATTACTGCTCAATAATTATTAGATTTTATGATATGTGAGGTTTTGCAATTAAAAACAAGGATATTCTAATTGTACTTATAACAACTTTCTTTGCTGAGAAATTATATTTAACAACAATACACAATCCCTATTTCTGTAATTCATTCAGTAATGGTGAAACAAGGGGCTTGAAATATAGTTGCTAGGTTGCATTACTAGTGAAGCTGCATGTTCTTCATAATATTTAATATTTCCTGACCACTTGGTCTGGCATGAATTATTAAACCAGGGTTATTTTTATTTTGCTTAGTGGTAGGTTTTCAGTATATGAGAACAATTGGTTTTACCCATTGAACTAAACTATAGTTTGCATAACTGTGGTTTCATTCGTAAGCTACAGGTGGCTATGTTTACAGTACGTAACATAGTAAGTTAAGATCAAACAAGCCACCATAATGTGTAAACTTGGCCAATATGACTTGGTCTACCTTAAAGATTTGTCTATGACAAAGCAAACTTCCTGGTTTTATCATGAATTTGGATAAAAGGTTATTGAAAATATTATTGTATTACTAGGGCAAATCAGTGCCATTGTCAAAGCCACGCATGCCCTGATAAGCATTGGTTGAGGTAATTTTTATTATGCCAGTATCATATTTGCCTTTCAAGGATAAAAAACATTTGTTCTTCTGCTATGATCTCTAAGTAAAGATGGAATTCATGTTCAACTTTATTCATTTTGTTGCTCAAGAATTGCACTTGATCAAATGAAATGCCATATACCCAAGCAAGCAACTCTTACCTGCTTTTGTTCTAGAATTTTTGCCCAGTCCACTTTGGAACTAACTTCAGAAAGTGTAAATTTTTCATAGAGCTCTCGATATTCTGCACATTGATGTGTCATTCGGACATGGAGCTGCTTGATACTTTGGGAGGGGAGAAGAAAGGGAATTTCTTCATTAGAAAATGGGTTCCTTCAAGGAAGAATTGCCCAAACTTGATCTGAAGCTTGTCTCCAAGCATTTACTATCTCTCAAGAGGGCTGCATGGAATATAAATCATGACTTACTCTTTTTCAATTTCAAAGGCTTGAGGATGTTTCAGATGCTTGACTTTGTCCACATCTAGGAAAAGGTCTTTCAAAAGTGTCTCTGCGTCTTTCAAGTTTTTACCATTTATCTGCTGGAATTCCAAAGGCTTGTTCTGCTGACGATTAACAGCATCCTACAACAAGAAAAACATAACATGCATAAGTCTCATTCCCAGCAGAGAGGACAGAGAGAAAGTTGCAATTGTAAATCTAAAAGGCAGATGTTTTAGGCTGTAGCCTGAGTATGTAATTCTTGACCCTGATATTAATTCCATAAATGCAGGTAAATAAGTTTCATCTTATAGTTTATTATGTCAGCTTTTATCATAATGGTAAATGTTAGGAATGTAAGTCACCTAACAGTGATTTGGGTTGGAAATATATAAACCAGGATAAACATTTTAATATTGTATCTTTAAGAATCCTAAAAGTGTAATTGGGTGTGGTTTCTCAAACGGCCATAAGATGGAGCCAGAAACCTGGATTGTTTATTCTTAGTCCCAGAAGAAGTCTCAGTGAGTCTCTCTGTTTCCTTCTGTTGGAGAGTATTGCCGTTACTCATAATTGACTGCTATTTTTGGATTTGATGTAAGTCTGATATTGAACTGTTTTTGACACTGGACTTTGTTATTGGACTGAAAACTGACTGATTTAACCATGAATGACTTGGACTGTGTTTGAACTTTGCTTAAACGCTTCTGGAAGTAAAAACCTACATTTACTGTACAGTGTATCTGTGTGCTGTGTGTGTATTATTCAAACACTTCTCTCAATACGTCTCCCTGTATGCGCTCATTCTCCTAATGGGGACTTACCTCAACAGTACACAATTAATCTACATAATTCATCACATTGAATAAACTCCTTAGATTAAAGGGGAAAAAAACTTTGACTGAGCACTGAATTAGATATTTGTTGTTTTGATTTGGCAAGCCATGTTTCATATATTCTGAGTTCCCTGATAGTAGCCAGGAAAGTACCTAGGACTACTTTTGAATGGTTATCCTCTATCAAACATGGAAGGAGAGGCTCAAGTAAAACTAGTTTAGCAACTGAGCGTACACTACACCAAGTAAACAGTCATCAAGAAACATAGAGCTTCTGTCCCCTCACTCTAAGATAAAAACTAAAAATTATTTTCATGAGTTAGTCATAGTCTTTTGATTCCAAGCTCAGAGTTATCATACATTCAAATATAGCCCTTTTCAGATAGCAGCATTATATAAAATGCAAAAAGGCAGGATGAAGTACTGTAGTCAGCAAAAGAAACGAAGGGCAGGAAATAAGAGAAAAGGAAAGGAAAAGTAATTTTAATTTGCTCCAACAGCCATAATTATAGTTCTCTGTCCTTGCAAAACATTCTTGCTTCCATTAAGTCCATATCCTGATTCAAACACTGACTTTACTCTTTCAATATGTCAGCTCTTCTTGCTGCTTTCTGAGCTTGGTTGTTTGGCTTGCAGATGCGTTTTTCATTACCTGACTAGGTAACATCTGATGTTGTTACCTAGTCAGGTGAATAAAACATCTGCCAGCAAACCACCAGGGATTCCAGGGAACCTTGCGCCAATGCTCTCCTCATTGCAACCCTGAGCGACAGATATTCTCTTCTATTGGGACATTTAAAACGGAGGGTTTCAGCTGCAGATTCAGGAACTGCGCCGGGCTGAGGAGCACCTTCAAAACTGAGCGCTGGGCAGTGGTGGCCCACGGCTGTCTCCGTGGTTCAGGACAAGTCCCTGCAGGATGGCTGAGAAGCCCCGCCTCTCAGCCCTGCCTTCCTCAGCCCCATCCCTCAGGTGTCTCCCTCCCTCCCTCAGCCTCATCCCTCAGGTGTCTGCCTCGTTCCTTTCTCAGTCGCTCTCTCGCTCCTCCACCAGCCCAGGAAGAAACTGCTTCAAAGAAGCCAGCAGGGTGGCTTTTCCTGTCGGCGCAGCTCTTCCGAAGCGCCCATTCACCCCCACCCCGCCACCCACGGTTCAATCCAGTGCTCCGTTCTGCCTGCCTGCCTTCGTTTCTGGTGGTTTCGGAGCGCAGCTCCTCCGAAGTGCCCGTTCACCCCCACCCCTGCCCGCGGTTCAATCTAGTGCTCCGTTCTGCCTGCCTTCGTTTCTGGTTGTTTCGGAGCAGCTTCGCTGAGTAAAAGAGGCGAATAGTTATTATTCTCAGCCGAAGCTGCTCCGAAACAACCAGAAACGAAGGCAGGCAGGCAGGCAGAACGGAGCACTGGATTGAACCTGGATTGATTGGCGGCGGGGTGGGGGTGAACGGGCGCTCGGGAGCTGCGCCGACAGGAAAAGCCACCCTGCCGGCTTCTTTGAAGCAGTTTCTTCCTGGGCTGGTGGAGGAGCGAGAGAGCGACTGAGAGAGGAACGAGGCCGGAGGAAACCGAAGCCACTGAGTCAGAGAGTAGGACAGGCTTTGGTTGCTTCCTCCCTCCCCTTCTTTCATTTGTGTCCTTGATCCCTGATCCCAGCAGCATTCACCGAAGGCGAAGAAAGCCGCCATTTTTATTTTATTTTTATTTTCTTTGCGGCCCGGTGCAAAGTGATCCACGGACTGGTACCGGTCCACGGCCCGGTGGTTGGGGACCCCTGTTCTAAACTAACAGCACTTACCTGGAGGTAGGTAAGGGTCAATGGCACTCAAAGGTTGGACTCAGCTTGCTTGTGGCTACATAACAATTCTAGGTTGATCCCCCTTTTCACTCCACCCTCAAGCTCTGTTAATCCTCCTACAAAAGTTGTTCTTTAGTCCTTTTCAAATACCACCTGAACACTTTTTAATCAAAATTGCTTTGCATTTTCTTCCCTCTTTTATTTTTTAAGTGTTCCTACCCTTTGATATATATTTTGAATTTTCTTTTGCTCCATATGCATACACAAATACTGTGTTCCTCCAACAATATGGCCTCCCCCAATAGGAAGTCCCAGCATGTTTTATAGGCATAAAATGAAATCAAGCCCCTCCCCCTCAAAGTTAGGCCTATTTTAAAACATGCAAAATGGGGGGAAGGGCAGGGTGGGCTTGCCATTAGGAGCACCCCGCAGGCAACCACCATGTCTCGCCACCAACCTCCCTACTCTCGCTAAGTACTTTTGCTTCAGACCCGGGTATGGTGTTGCCTGCAGGCTGGGTCAGCAGGTGGGCGGCGTCGGCATAGATGGTCACTTGGCATTGATAGGTCACTTTTTATCAGGAGACCTTCCGTTGCCATTGCTTCAACTTCTGCCCATGTCACTCTGGCGTTTGGAGCATCACAACGGCGTTTGACGCAGCCATGCAGGGCTGGCCAGGACTCCTCCCTGCAACTGGAGCCCTGCCAGAGATACTCGGCTTTAAGTGCTCCTGTCGCCGCCTTCCCGGGCATCATTCGAAGGCAAAGCCCATTCTTTTAAAAATGACACCTTACTACGACAAAGCCTCCCCCACCCGAGAGGGCAGCCCAACCCCACGTGGGGAGGCGAATGTCCCGGGGCCACAGTGCAGGATCGGCCCACCCCTGGAGAAGCGCCCAGCTGCCGTCCCTGCCTGGCGCCGGGCAGAGCGCAAAGAGCCTTGCCTGGGGCACCCCGTGCAGCTGACAGGTGGGCCCTCCTGCCCTGTGGCAGAGTTCTGGCCAAGGCAGCGGCCACCTCCCCGCCGGGCCCTCTGTCCTATTGTTTCTCTTATTCTTTTATTTTTCTTATATGTACCCATTTCATTTATTCACAACTATGTATACATTTATACTTATTATCTTGTAAACAATTGGCAAATCAAATAAATAAATAAAAATAAATAAATTGTCTGTACAATATAGAAATCTCCAGCTCTTTATTCCACTCCCAGAATCCTTGATCAAGAAATAAATTCAAGCAAATTGTGTTCAAGCAATATTTTTTTTTTGCTCTTTGTCTCTCATGGGACACCATCAAGTTCTCATGTGGTAGCATTCCATATATGAATCTATGAGTGGCCATTAGGATTCTGTATAATACATTCTGAAAAACCCTGATTTCCCCTGATTTAGAAGATAGTAATTCATTCTTTCTGACATATATTTCATTCACAATTACACCTTCACTTTCATACATGTATTCATCAAGCTCTCTGCACAAGATTAGACTACCTCCATTTAGATCTTTAAAGGTTTCCATATAGTTTTTTTTAAAAGCACAAAACATCTATTTTTCTTTCTTTAACATCATTCATTAATTGAGTCCATTGAAGATAGGTGGCTAATGAATTCAAATAAATAAAAATAAAATAAAATTTGTCTTTTGTCTCATATTAAAAAAATGAAAGAAGTTTGAAAAAGGAGACCTCTTGAGTTTCTAACGAAGCTATTTGAAGCACCATTTTGTTGCAAGAAACTATTTCATGAGTTCAATCCAGTTTTTTTATTTTGTTCTTTTGTACGTTCAGGCAACTCTGATTTTCTGTAATCTTGTCATTTTGAAATAAAGGTCACAGGTGATTTCCCTTGTATCTGGTTAGATTTATTTGATGTATTTGCCCAACTAGAATATGAGATTTTACTATTCTATTTGGAACTTTGTCCAACAATCTTTAGAGTCAACCATATAGCATGTTTTTTTGTATTCAAGTTCCAATTTTACCTTCTTAAGTTTGGTCTGTGTTTCAAGGATGTCCTTTTCCACCTGGTCAGCATTTTTTTGCATGCGAGAGATGAGCACCGCTAAATCATTGCTGCTTGATGATCTGCAGATAAGAATATAGAAATCGGGTAGGTTAAAGATCCAGTTTTTTGCTCAGAATTTGATACTGAAGCCACATTCTTTTTGATAATTATTTTACTCAGTATACCATAGAATTAGAACCCAAACTGGAACATTAGCCTCAGTAGTAAATTCCTTTAAAAATCTCCGTAATCAATAACTACACAGCAGTGAAATATAGATTCACCTATGACCTACTGGATAATACAGGTAGTCCTCGACTTACAAGAGTTCATTTAATGACCATTCAAAGTTACAACTGGGAAAAGAAACTTATGGCCATTTTTCCTATTTAAACCCTTTGCAGCATCTCCGTGATCAAAATTTGGATACTCGGCAACTGATTCATATTTATGACGATTGTAGTGTCTTGGGGTCTTGTGATCCCATTTTGTGACCTTTTGACAAGCAAAGTCAATGGGAAAGCCAGATTCGCCTAACAACTGTGTTACTTCAGTGATACACTTAACAGATGTGGCAAGAAAGGTCAGGAAAATGGGGCAAAATTCACTTAACCTCTTGCTTAGCAACAGAAATTTTGGGCTCAATTGTGGTTGTAAGTTGAGAACTACCCAAATGTATTAAATAATAAGTAACAAATAAGACACAAATGTTTTGAGCAAAAGAATGATTAGCACTCTTGTGTCTTTAACACGCATAACATTCAAAGAAAACCATGAGATACATCCCCTTCCAAAATCTTCTAATCTCATAACTTTCAAATTAGAATCTTCTGATGTTTGTCTAATGTTGTCTCTGATGTGTTACAGGATGCCATGCCTCCCTGTGAACCTGTTACAGGGACACAAAGGCACTCTAGACCACAAAACAAACTGTTTTAGAAAAGAGATAAATAAAAACTGAATGTTAGAATCATCTCAGTTTCCCAAAAGATGACTTTCTCTTAGGAGGCGGAAATGAGTTAGCAAGGAAGCTGGAGTTAGCAAAGGGGCTAATGAACTAGCAAAGTAAACTGGAGTCTTAAAAATCCAGAAGAACTCTTGAAAGAAGAACTTTGATCAAGGAGGTGAATGGTTGGCAACTAAAGATAGATCAAGACAGTATTAATTGTTGAAGCTTGTTGAATTTTGTAGAGGGTTCATTAATTAATTGAATTAACACAAAGGTGCTTCCCCCCCCCAAAAGACAACTGAACTTTATTTTTCCTTGAAGACATTTTGTTTCTCATCCAAGAAGCTTCTTCAGTTCTGACTGAATGGTGGATGGTGGAAGGATTTATATTCCTTGCAGTCATCTGGACATTAGCATTCTTTCTGAGAGTGGTTGAGGCCACTCTTTTATCCCATCACACACATAGCTTCAAGTTTTTAACAAGCTTCTTTTGTAAATCCAATAAGACAATATTTTCAGGTGATTTTAGTTTATCATTTGTATTTCCAAATCATTCTCTTTACCTATCATTTATAGTTTCATATTTTTTCTGTTACTTAAAATCTTTTGTCCCCTCTAGTATCCAGTTCCTAAAATCAATTATCTTTTGCTATTAACTTGCAACTGCCAGGTTAGAGAAAATAATTTTTTCTCATAAGAAATGGTTTATTTTTTTATAGTTAATACCAAAAAATTTACAGTAAAACACAATATTCCAAATTTATCTGAACCATTTGCAAGTAACTTAGATCAAAATCTAGTTTGGCTTTCTGCTATTTATTTCAAATTCTTTAAGTTCTTAAGCTTGTAATTAATTATTATTTTGTTCATGGTTGAATATCATGCAATTAAGATTTTTGAAACTTGTTGTTCCAAAGGTCTCTAATAGTTTTAAGATGACTCATAGGCAATTTCTGAAAGTAGGTAGAAAGTGAGGGTTGCAAACTTAGTGTCCTTTAAAAAGTTCTGCTGTGGTCACAAGCAAGATGGCTAACCACACCAATGCTTAGAATCTCAGAAAACATCTGTCCTATAATCTCCTTATCAGGGCCAGCTGTCCAGAGTACATGTGGATGATCTCCCATTCTCTCTTTATCTAGAGAGGTTCCAAGGAACCAGTCTACTCATTAGTTCCTTGTTTTTTCTATGGCTGTCGACTCTATGTTTCTGAGCTGTCTTCAGTTCACAATGTCTCCTTCAGAAGTCCTCATCATTCATTTTCTTTATTAGCTTTTCAGTAATAAACTCAGCTTATATTTTGAGCAGGAATAACATACACAAACAAACTCAAAAACTCTGGACTCACTGACTGTTAAGTCCCATATTTTAATTATTACTGCATTTTTGCAACAAAATTTAACACTTACTAAATACCAGAGGCCCACAGTACAACCTCTCAACTACTATAAGATAAAACATACCATTTTATATCAACTAATAAATGTTACCATCAATATTAGTGGTGCCCATTGGCACCCACAATTGTAAAATATCGTATACCAGATGTATTAAAACCATTTGGGAACCAAGCCTTCTACAAAAACTTTGTGTAACCATGTGAAAAGAACAATATCCAGGTTGCAGAAATATTAATTGCAACATAAACATAATAATAAAACAGAAAACAAAATATAAGAAACTGGGCTTTCCACAGGATGTGGAAAAACTTTAAGATGGCAGTTACAATAATACAATTGAAGCTCCATGAGGCACATAACAAATAGGTGGAGCTTTGATCATACTGCCATCTTGTCTTTTTTGTCCACACTCTGCGAACATCCCTAATAAGAATTATAGTATAATACACTTTACAAAAAGAGTCTTAACTCTCCCTACACTGGAACATTTTCTTTAATTTGGTGTGCAAAATCCAGTTTGGCCCTTAATTCAGCAGAGAAGCTGGTCATCTGGAAGCACCCTCTCCTCACAATAGGTACCAGCCTTTCTAAGTAGACCATAAAATAATCAAAAGCTTTCAGTACAGCAGGGTTGGATGTCTTAAAACACACCCTATCACTTCAACGAGACAAGATCAATGGGATCATAAATAATTAGAACTCAAAACTTTAAGGAATTCACAAAGAGTTTCATGGCATTACAACTAAAATGCTGACTGGTCTTTCAAATTAAAATCCAATTTAAGCCCTCTCATTTGTTAATTATACATTACTAGAGCAGTAGCAAATCCTGGAATAAATTAATATTGTGGAATGAAAAATGTGTGTTGATCCTCCAAAGAAAGGAGGGATATTGATACATAATCATTATGTGAAAATAATACCGTTGGCAATATGTAGGGAAATGAACCAGCCCTTCCAGAAAAATTGGTTGATACTGCAACAAAATGCTGTTTAATTAATTTTATTCAATCTAGATGTTGTTCTTCAAAGGAAGCTTTTATGTTGTAGGAACATCGTATTTTCATAGATGCATAAACTGTGTTTGCAGGACAGGCCCAGACAGGCAATGTCATTCTTTCTCAGGCAGTCTCCCATTTTTCTTTCTTTTTACTCCTTTCAGAACACTCTCAAAAAGCCCCAAACAGTTCAACTTGAGCTACACGTACCATAGGAGAATATTTGGTATGTTCTTGCTACCTGACCCTGTTTCTAGAGGATGATGGATGGGATTATTTCTGGTATTGCAGTTTTGAGAGCACAGTCAAGGAAAATAAACATACTCCAAACCAATGTTTTCTCAATCTTGGCAAGTTTAAGATGGGTGGATTTTCCCAAGCTGATTGAGGAATTCTGGGAGTTGAAGTCCACCCACCTTAAACTTGCCAATGTTGCGAAACACTGCTCTAAACTATGATTCCAGACTGTGATTATGGCAAATTAGGACTGCAAGTTTGGACAGCATATCAGATCTTACTTGAGTATGCTTTAGCATATCATACAAAGATAGCTATAATGTTGGAAGATTTTTTGGGGGGTGGCACAGGAGGCCAGCTCCTAACTGATACCAAATTCAGATGCAGAATGCAGCAACAGCATGGCTGAAAAACAGCTTCCCAGCCCCATTGCTCAAATGTGTCAGGCAAAAGAGAGCACACTTACCTCCTAAAGCAGATTTGTTTTTACTGTGGAAAAGGATTAACATTAAAAACTTTCTCCACTTGAGAATTGGCACCCTATAATTACCACCAACTGGTTCTAGTTCCACCCTTTGGAGTTCCACAGCATAAAGTTGCCCCTGCTTCAGCATTAATGCAATTTCTTATATCTAATGTCAACTTGTTAGTACTTAAATAATAACAGAACACTGTAGCTAGGGCGGGGGGTGGAATTATACCCTTGTACAATGATTTCTTTTCTCCCACCCCACTCCTCAGAGGTCATTGGCCTCTGCAGCCTGGAAATAGAAATGAGTTTGTCATTCTTTTCAGTCAATTGCACAATCTGCTTGTCTCCTGCTCAGCCTCATAGCCTTTCCCTCCCAGGAATGAGGAGGAGACATGGTAGCAAATACTTGAGCACCACCCAGAATTCCGGTGTTATTTCCTGCCAAACTAGAAGGAATATGAGTCATTCTACATTGCTTCTCAGGCATGTTGAGACAAACCTATCAATGTATTTGTTTTTATGAAGTCCCTTTCTATATAGACCAACCAAAGAAAAGTCACAGTTTCAAGATGCTTGGTCACACTCTGTTGTACATGGCATGGTATGCAAGAAACCACAACACCTGGTGACTCAGGGTGTTAAAAGAAACCCATACAGGCATTAGAGGGGAGAGAACAATTTGTGTTCACACAGAAACCTTTCTTGTTATCTGGCCTGGCCTGGCCCCATCAGCAAAAGTTCTCTCTAAATTGACAGGATTGAAAAGTTCTATGTGCTTCTTTTAAGATGGCCAGGCAAAACAATGATACTGTCTAGCATTTTAGTAAACATGCCATTACTGACTCCATTATTTTGGCTAGTCTACCTGTTTTTACAAGTCATTGGATTTAACTGGCAATAGTTGATGAGTCTGGGATGTTGCCCCTCATCCAAATGTTTCTGCCATATTTCTGAGCAAATTGCATGCCGTATCAGATGCTCTAGGGCAGTGGTTCTTAACCTTTTTGAAAGAATCGCCCCCTTGAGCCATTGAGGAAGTTATCATCGCCCCCCTCCCCCAACATAACCTCTCAATCACAACACAGGGAAATAATTCTTCAATTTATGCAAACATGTTTTTTGTTTTCCTTAAAATTGTCATCAGGACATATCGATGCAAATAATTCATTTCCAGTCTTTTTCCCATATCTCAACTGTGTGAAAAATTCTGATGCCACCCATCACTTTACTCCCAAACTTCGTGATACATGTATTTCATTATTATCTTATTTATTCAAGACACTTAAATGCAATGACCACTGAAAACAAAATTCAATTGCAAGAAAATGAAATGCCCGAAAAAAAACAGTAACATTTAATGATTTAATTACAAGTGAATTTTAAGACGCAAAAAAAATAAAAAAATAAAAAGGGCATAAGAACAAACCGCAATGCAGGAACTAAGAATTTCAAGACAAAAACTCTGAAACTAAATTAAGATTTGAAGAAAATATATATTCATGCACACTGTAAAAAGGGTTAAAAAGACACAAGGAAAATTTTTACAGAAGGAAAGCAACAAAAATCAGAGTGACAAATTTAATGGGTAGAGTGATAGAGGCTGCTGCGCAACACGCATGAAGATGAGCGATGCGTATTCACATACGTCTGGCGTTCTGTACTGAAGCTAGCTGGAGGAACATTTTAAAACACAGTTCCATCCACTAATAGCGAGCGATCTGGTGTTTTTGTATCACATATATACAGCGGTTCACTGTACAAAAAAAGACTCAAAAGTGTCCCCAAAACTTCTCGCTCCATCACCCCCATATCGCCCCCTTCCGTTCCTTCGCCCCCGCGTCGCCCCTTTTCGTTCCATCACCCCGCTAAAAAATGAAATCGCCCCCTGGGGGGCAATATTGCCCAGGTTAAGAACCACTGCTCTAGGGCACTGTGGGAAATTCAAATGCTAGAGGGAGAGGCCTCATACTTAGCTTTCCGAGAAAAACATCTGGGCAAAATAAATCACATCTGTCCTCATGAACTGATTGAAGAAAAGGTATGGTACGAATTGAAGTCACTCACTCTCCTTACTTAGGAGTCTAGGAGTCTTAGGATCTAACAACCAGCACTTACCTGGAAGCCTAACTACTCATTAGGACAACTGATCATCCCCTTCTTATTGCTGGCTTATACTTCAAAAAGTTCTAAATAATTGATGAGGCAGGCCTCTCTTTGCAGGATTTATGCTAACTCTTACTCTCATTTAAATAATTCTTCCTGTCTATTTACATCAAATATTTTTAATCTATCAAAATATGCCAGCTACTTCCTCAATGCCATGATTTCCTACCATTTCACCCATCCACATGTCCTCTAGAGCAGAGGCCTCCAACCTTGGCAACTTTAAGAATTGTGGACTTCAACTCCCAGAATTCCTCAGCCAGCAATACTGGTTGAGGAATTCTGGGAGTTGAAGTCCACAAGTCTTAAAGTTGTCAAGGTTGGAGGCCTCTGCTCTAAAGACATGTTTTCTGGTTGTGGGAGCTCCCAAATGGAAATCAAATTAGGAAATGAGGTTTAATGAAAAGAAGGACTAGGAGTGATGTGATAGCAGTGTTCCAATATTTGAGGGTCTGCCACAAAGAAGATGGAGTCAAGCATGTGAAGGCAGGACAAGAAGCAAAGGATGGAAAATAATCAAGGAGAGAACCAACCCAGAACTAAGGAGAAATTTCCTGACAGTTAAACAATTAATCAGTGGAACGGCTTGCCTTTAGAAATTGTGGATGCTCCACCACTGAAGTTTGTAAAGAAGAGATTGGACAACCATTTGTCTGAAATGGTATAAGGTTTCCTACTTGAGCATGGGGTTGGACTAGAATACCTCCAAGGTCCCTTCCAATTCTGTTATTCTGTCTGAATTGGAGAGTTCAGGATCCTCTCCTTTGGATCCTTCCTACCATCCCAAGCATTCCCATCCTATAACGGTAGGCGGGAAAGACCTTGGGACAAAGGCAAAGTGATGCTGCCTAGGGAATGGTGAGACAAGAGACAGAGCTGGATAGTGGGCAGGGCAAGAGGCTCAGAAGCAGGGGTGGGATTCTACCAGTTCGGACCTATTCGCTAGAACCGGTTGTTAACATTCTAAGCAGTTCAGAGAACCGGTTGTTAGAAGAAATTACTGGCCTAATCCTGTAAGGAAGGCAGGAAGGAAACATTCTGGTGTTGCTTACAGAAACTGCCTCTCCGTTAACCCTTATTACATTCTTGGCAGGACTAGACTTCCTGTCTTAGGAACTTCTCTGGAGTTTTTTCCCCCCTCCTTTGCTGGTACTTTGCTTGTGTGGAGTGACCATTCAAAGTTACAATGGCACTGAAAAAAGTGACTTATGACCATTTTTCACACTTACGACTGTTGCAGCATCTCCACAGTCGTGAGAGGCAGGGGAGGAGATATGTGCCTCGATGTGAGTGATATTGAGTTGGCCATGCCCAGCCAATAAAATGACCACCAAGCCACGCTTACCAACTAAGCCACGCCCACAGAACCGGTTGTTAAAAAATTTGAATCCCACCCCTGCTCAGAAGGGACCCTCACTAGATTTTTAAGCTGCAAAGAAAATGGTGGGAAATTTGTACTTCCAAACTTGCAAAGTTTGGTTAACGTAGCTTTACAATAAAGTAGAATTAGCTTATCTGGTCATGTTTCCTGTTTGGTGTACATGATAAAGCCGATGCTTGCTCTCCTCAAAGCTCATGATGAAATCAAGCCAGGACAACTTCAAAGCATCTCTCTGGAACAACAGATTCAGAAATAACTACCAACTGGATTCAGGACAGTCTTTTTCTAAAAGAGTGCCCATATGTGTTTGCTTGTTTGTTTGTTTTATATTTCCTTACCAAAGTAAAATAACTGCAGCCAACCAGTATCAGCCCAGTCTGTGTCAGATTATCTACAATCTTCTATTTTCTTCCCAATTCGTAATTATTCTCACCTCTACTCCTAAATGTTTTCAGCCAATGCAAACAAAGGCTTCCGTGCCAACTAGTTATGCAATTGTTTTTTTGAATCAAGGAGTTTTGTCCTCTCCCAAAAAGTTAGGCTTGACGAAAGTGCTCTATTCATCGCTGTCAGATAGCTGGCAACTATTATGGGTGGTTTGAAATGGGAGATGAATGGCCCCAAGCCAATCACATATCTCCAGTTGCAAAGCTGTGGTACATTCTGTAAAATCAAAAATACGATGCTTCTTTTAACACCCTAAAAATGAAATCTTTTTCATCCTCTCTCTGATTCTGCTATGGTTGAACAAATTTTATTCTAGATATATAGACAGACTATCAACTGTGGTCCCTGACACCCAGCTCATGTTTCTCCTGCCAAGTGCAGACACTTACCAGTAAGATTTCTGGCAAAAATGCAGTTTGTCAATAACTCCAATTACCATGAACCAAAAACCCATGTTTAGATTTTCTGCTTTTGCTACAGGTCCTTTAAGCAATTTATCTGTTCCATCTCCCATGTAGCTGACTACCTTAGTGAATGGCTTTGCAAGGCAGTGAAATTCATGAAGAGAAATTCATGGACTGTGCATATGGAGGAGATGCGTGAAACTTTTTTTTGCCTCTTTATAAATCTTTGCTTCCTTTGTGCTATATGTGAATTCAAGGAGTTCTAGAAACAGGGCCAAGGAGTGGAACTGTAAATGGTGGCATGTTTGAACAGAGAAACTGAATGCTGATTAGCTGATAACTCAGGCCGGGCTGCCATTCTCTACACTCAACTACTGAATGAAAGCTGAGCTGGTGGGTGGGTGGGGTTTAAGGTGGTAATCGTGTAAAATACTATAGAAATAAAGCACATTGAGGATGTTTTGCACATCAGACTGCATATGGAGCAGAGGTGATATTCAGCAGGTTCTGACCAGTTCTGGAGAACTGGTAGCAGAAATTTTGAGTAGTTCCAAGAACCGTCAAATACCATCTCTGACGGGAGATTTTACAGTATCCTTCCTTCCCTTGCCACACCCACCAAGCCACGCTCACAGAACCGGTAGTAAAAAAATTTGAATCCTGCCACTGATATGGAAGAGCTTAATAGGCTTCCTAAAACAAATCTGATCTCAAAAACATAAAGATTGGAACTCAGAAAACATGATATAGCATAATTGCTTAACATGGCTTATTACATATAATGTACCTATGTGTAAATTCAAAGCCAAAATGTTATTTCAGAGCATGCAAAGGGCAAAACTGAGCACTGCTTTGCAGCTCCTTAAAGTGGCAGGGTCTTCTGAGATCATCCTTCACCTCTGGGGGACATCTCTTGATCCTAGGAAAAGATGTCTTTAGATTAAGGAGAGGCTAGGAGATGCTAGATGCAGCCCCCTTTATGTTCACGACACACCTTTTTTGTCTTTGGACCACTGGGATGTGCTGTACCTGGGGCTGCCTTTCAACACAACTCAAGCTATAACTAGAATGCAGCGGCATGAGTGGTTATGGATATTCCCTCCCAAGGAATACCACTACTATACAAGCAGCACTAGTTTCCAACGGGGTTCCAATTATAAAGTTCTTCATAGCACAGGTCTCCTATTTCTTCTGCCCATCCAGTAAGACCTGACAATTCACCTTTCCTAGGTTCCATCATTCGAGTAGAGTTCTGTCTTGTTGGACAAGCCGATATGCCTCCTCTGCCACCATTCGGAACAGTATTCCCCCTGGATGGTTTTGACCCTGCCTGCCTTTTAAAAAGCCTTGAAGATCCAGCTCATCCTTCAGGTACTGAATCAGAAGCCCATCTTAATTGTTTGAATGCCTAAACTTCCCTCAGCATGAAATGTTTTTTGTTACATTTTTTAGTTTATTTGCTGTCTCGGCTGTTTTGTTCATCGCCCTGAGCTGCATGACAAGCAGGCAGGCATAATAAATAAAAATAATTTGTATACATTCAGAGCACTGCTCAGCCATGTTACATAGACTGTAAAACAGGGATAATATGGATGGATTTATATTAAATTACAATGGATTTGGAAGCTACAAAAGTTATTTGTATCAAAAGCAAAACCTGGAAAACTACATGAAACATCATAATCTTGGATCCAAACCCTAAACCACACTGTCCCAAGACTAAAGCCCACTGAAGGTTTTGGGAATTTGCTTACATTTGAGGGGAGATTTGGGAAGGCAAATACACTTAGTCTAAACTTAGCAACTTTAAGATTCGTGGATGTCAAATCCCAGAATTCCTCAGCCAGCATGCTGGAAGTTGAAGTACTTACAGTTGCTGAGGTTGAGAAACACAGATCTACACCACCCATCTTATTTGCCTTTTGTTTTGGTGGAGAAAAACCAATTGACAACACAAAAGAACAAGTAACAGATTTAGAATACACAGACTCAGCTGAATATAAATATATATCCAACGATAGACGTTCTAGATGTAAAGTAGGACGAATATATTGTCAGGTTAATATATGGTAGATATTCTACATTTTCAGAGGTGTTTCTTTACATTGTAGCATATCACAATTCTACACCTTTCTAGAATCCAGGTCGTGTTTACTGAAATTACCAGGGAAAACTATTAAAGCAAAGCCACATTGCTGATCTTTATCACAAAGCCCATATCTCAAAGACAGCCCATAAAGGAAAATAGATAAAATTTATCATAGCTGTTCTTGAGGAATGACTGTTGTATTTTGGTTTAGAATATAATATATTTTACATGTTTTAAAAACATGGAATCTTATTTCTTAGCATTATTAGTAATAGTATTCCTTGCAGACTGAAATCCTGGACAGCTTCTTCTTCTTAATTGACTTGGTTTTGGCAATAAAATAAATAATAATTTAAAAACCACAATTACTGCATTCACATTGTGCACTAAAAGAACCAAGTATTATTAACATGATTGGGGAATATAGTCATATTGTCAGGAAAGTACAAGTCAGCTTCCTCCATCAATACGGTAGAAAGCATTTACCACAGAGTTATTGTGCACATTGAAGTGCACACCATTACCTACATGCATATATCAGTCAGGGTTGCAAACCAAATTATTTTCATTGTTCATTACAAATATATATATATACTGCAAATGAGTGGAATTCTTGAAACATTTCTAGTTCAGATGGGTGGGTTTTATAATATCACCATGGATTTCATTAACCCTTGTATATTTTCCCCTGAGAAGTCAACAGTACCAGGTTAATGCCCTATATGGGACTAATTCTCAGAAGTATATATAAGAATGCTGCATAAGGAGTATGCAATGAAATAATCTCACGTAATTTACATTCAAGAAATCTCACAGCTGAGAGATTTTAGTTTTGACAAAGTACTAACATTGTACATCCACTTCAGCTACATACTTCATATTGCATATTTATTACATAAATGAGGTATAATCTAGAAAAGTAAAGAAACAATATTACATCTGCAATTTGCTTCAAGATAAGCTACCAGATTAGCTTCAAGAAAGTCAGCTAAACAAACAATCCGATTCTTCATAATGCTCTGGATAAACTACCAAACAAAATGCAGCTGATGCCATACCATAAAATCAAGAAATTTGATTGTAAAATTTGAGAAGTAAAATCTTGTAACCAAGATTGTATTTGAGTTCTGCTACCTTTGAGTAAAACCTAATGAATTATCTCCCTTTTCAGTTGTCATTTGAATAGAACATTCAGTTGGTTGGGAGAAGAGATAAAAAACTGGAGCAGAAGGAACAACTAATAGAATCTCCTAGAAGACTGCATGGCTGATGGAACCAAACAACATTCTAATCACTGCAATACTTTGTTGCTAGTCTAAGATTTCATAATAATAAGAAAATCATTTCTGTAAGTGCTGCTCCTTCTGTTGTGTCAAAATGACTTCACCTTTCAACAAGATGGAGGGATCTAAAAATTCAGGGGAGGCATACATTTTGAAAAATGTAAAGTAGTTAAGAACGTAAATAAATAGAACAAAAAACCAGAACAAAAAAACAAACAAAAACCTTGACCATAGCATGGAGAATTGATATATTTGATAATTGATATCTGAGAATTGATATCTGTGATGGATACAGTGTTTGCAGCTGTATTCACTATATAAGCAAGCAACGTTACACATCACACCTTTCCATGAGCACAGCTCCATCTGAGACTTCAGCAGACAAGCCTTCTAATAGTAATATATTTTTCCTTCTCAAAAAGGAAATAGAACTCAGGAAATTGAGCATACTCATTCCTCTCAATATTTCAGAAAATAAAGCAAAACCAGATTTTTACATTAAACCTCACCTCTTTCAGAATTTAATCTATTGCTGAATCACTTCCTGGCTGTTTCCTTTGCAACACTCATATTTTTTTTTGCTTTAAAAATATGAGAATTAATCATTCTAATGCTAATTATAATATACTTTATCAATTGTGTGTACTGTTTATGAAATGGCAGGCTGGATATTGCGCAACATTTTAGCCTCAAGTACATCATGTAACTAAATTCAGAAGCAGTAGGCACAAAGTGCAATGTTACTTATGCATTTATCTAAGATCAAAGATTATTAAATTTGGCAGATTCTAATTTTTACTAGGCTTGTAGCATTATGAAATTTTCTTCTGGAAACTAATTAAGTTCCTGATAAAATTGCCACCTTTCACCAGACCAGACCAGGGACAAAAATGGAGAGAACAATTGGGTAGAGGAAAAAAAAAAACAATTAACCAACATCCAACTATTTACTATCTTGAGTGACTTTGACTCATTCATTCTCTCTTGGCCCAGCCAACATCACAAAGTTATTGTTGGGAGTGGGAGAAATAGGAAGAGTTGAGCTCCCAAAGGAAAAGAGAGAAATTAACAATTTAATACCCTGCTGATAATATATTTTCCCCACTTTTTCAACTACTTATTCTGTTAGTATGATGCAAAAAGAATTACATGCTTTTTAAAGTTGAAGCAATGCCAGCTAAATGGCAATGCAACATTCCATGGATAGCTCCCAATATGATTTTTGAATTTTATGAGATTCCAACACAAAAAAAGGCAGCCAAATCTAGCTGATGATCAAAAGAGGGTACCTGACCGATGGATTATATTTCCAAAGTGCATGTCTGTACAAAATAATGGTAGGAATCAAACTAATGGGGAAATAGAAAAGAGAGTACATGTGTTTGAAAGGCCAAATCCATGCTGTTTATATGTATATCCTTTAAAAAAAGTCTGACCATTAAACAAATATAATAAATATAATTTCAAACAATAAGGAGTCTGGAAACCTCTTTAAAATAGAACTAGTGTTATGTCCATTGTATGTATTTTCTTCCACTACATGAGACAATCATTTTTACATAGTACCTCTTTTAAGATTTCCTTGCTATAGAGATCTTGACTGGTATACAAGTTTCTCGGGGGTGGGGGGAGAAAAAAAAGCTATTTGTCCAGTCTTAAAGCCCCTCAGGCATATTAAACTACAAGTCCTAAAATTCCCATCCATCATGGATACTGGATTAGGAAAAGCTGATGGAGGGATATGAGAGAAAGAGAATTCTCATTCAACTTTGGCCTACTTGCACCAGGGACAAAAACAGACTTTAGTTTTCAGGTATCCTGTTAGGCAAATAATACTTTCACTTGTTCCTTGAAATCTATTTAAGCAACTAGGAAGGAACCTGGACAGCTTTTATTAAACAGGCAAAATGATTTTTCTTAGCATCTTGTTGAGTACCTTAGCATGTATGCATCTTCGTAAATAAATCCCACTGAATTCACAAGTAGACTGAATTTACTATATTAACACCAGATCTTATTCAATTCTGCGAAAAGAAAATTGTCAGAATCGGCAACTTACTTCAACTGCTTGGTTGGGGATCCTTTGTTTGGGGAGCTCCCACTTGGCAAGCCTTTGCCCACCCCTTTGAACATCTCGGCGTTATCCTGGGAAACTCCCTGTTGCTGATATCGGGAAGGGTCTTGATGGGAGGCGTGAGCGTGCTGTAGCTGCTTCTATCTCTGCTCCTGTTGAGATGATCTGACAGGAAAGGTTGAGAAGGTGTGCACATTGTTAAAAGCGGAATCTGGAAGAGGCTCCTCCCCCCTCAAAGTGCAGGTGAGCAACAGCAGTGAGGAAAACTTGCTTTTAAAAAAAAGGACTAGAAAAACCAGTTTATCACTGAATGAGTAAAAGCCAGAGGGAGAGTGGGAAACCTCACCCTGGTACTCAGAAGAATGCGCCTCTGTACAAGCCAAAACTTTCCCAGCTATGTTCACACGGTTTTCAACAGCCATTTCATGCACTACCTTTCTTTGCCTGCAAAGGCTAATCTCATTGTAAATCATGTTTGTCTGTAGTAAAGAATAAAGTACAAATCTATTCATAGCTAAAGCACAGAATAGATAACCTGTCTACAAAATTTGTTGTCCAAGCTATATATTCATGTTGAGAGAGATATTCTACATTACCATATACTTGTCTATCTATCACGGAGGTATCTTCTTGTAGGAAGCAAGCATTCCGTAAAGCAGGCTTAATTAGGAAATCTTTTTGCTTCAATATCTGCCACATTGAAAGCGTAGGATTGTAGTGAAAACTTATATTTTAGTTATATTTAGAGTGCCCAATAGGAATAGTCCTTTAACATTCTGTTAGACCATCATCTCTGTCAGGAATGGGAAGATCATATCATAGCAACTGGCTTTTCATGCTCATTCATAAAGTGACTGCCATGTTGGTAAAACTACCACCTCTTGGCTATAAAATTTTGGAAGATTACTAGATGGTAGCATGGTAGATAGATGATTGATTGATTGATTGATAGATAGATAGATAGATAGATAGATAGATAGATAGATATGAGATAGATAGATAGATAGATAGATAGATAGATAGATAGATAGATAGATAGATAGATAGATAGATAGATAGATAGATAGATAGATAGATATAGATAGTTCTATCTATCTATATCTGTCTGTCTATCTATCTATATCTGTATGTATGTATGTATGTATGTATGTATGTATGTATGTATGTATGTATCTCTTTGCTATCTACTGATGATCATTCATATTTCTGCAACCTTGAGTTGGTAGACCTAGGCATTACCAATCACAAGTCATGAATTTATCTGAAGATAAATTAGCAAAAGAGGCTTCCTATTGGATCTGGCCTCCTTGTCATCCCTCAAGTATTTTATGTAGCCAACCACATTTTTATATACTAAAAAAAATCTGATGGTGCCCCTAAAGAACCCAGAAGCATTTTTGGAAATGACAATGTTGAGACTGGATTTTAGTTTTGCAGCATTCCAACTTCCCATTAATGGCCTTTAAACATTTTAAAAATATTTGAAAAGCCAGGTGAGACACAGCTCCTGGCAAGTCCTAAGGTAATTCAACATGCATATGGTACTCACAAATTTGACAATAGGAATTTCAGAAATGAAATGCCTCACTAAACCAATTGAATTCAGTGTGTTATGAACAAATTTTATTTGGTTTCAATCTAAAATGGGCTGAAGAGCAATACACAGTATATACATAGTTTGTATAGACTAATATACAACAAACAGACACTACATACAGCATACTATACTCTAACAAAAAGCTCAGTATAAGGAAACAATGTGGAAACAAATGGAAATTGAGATCTACAGACAATGTGGCCCCAGCTACAATATCTGGAAGTCTCTAAACAAAATTTATTCCTGACTTGCACTTTTTAGGCATGTCCTCTGCCTCCATTCTCCTGACATGCCATGCAACATCTCTGATTAGTATTTCCCAAACTCAAGTCTGCCAAAGGAGTTGACTTCCACCATTCATTGCCCAGGCAGGACTAGATTACATCAACAACACTATATGCCCTGAGATTTCTAATAGAGCAGCAGACAAAAAGCCTTGATTTCTCTCACTATTTATCCCTTGTTCACTGATCTTCTGTAACAGAAAAGAGCTTGGCCAATTATAAACAAACAAGCAAACAAACAAAAACTTTCTGTACCTGTCAAGTTCCTGCCTTCATCCAGACACAAAACTCACTGGGTGAACCAGCTTAATTTGCCTTGCAGGGATGTTGTGAGGATAAAGGCTGGATAGGAAAAGCAACAAAGAATAAAACAAACACAACAACCAGCATTATAGCATTACATTATTTATGACTATCTATCAAGTCTATCCCATTGGTGTCACACATCTTTTTTATATTTATTGTTTCCTTTGCCAGTCTTCCAAATACATGCATTTGGAACACTATTGTATTTAGGATATTCACTGAGGCTTATAGCACAACTGTAAGATGAGTTGGCAATTTGCAGCCTTCTTCACAGATTGCTGGAACTAATGATTCAGTGATATTGAATTCACTATAGATGTGAGATTTGAAGAGGCTTCACTCTAAAGCAGTGATCCCCAACCTTTTGACGCCGCTGCCCGGTACCGGCATCAGCTGGGCGCCGCGGCCCGGTGCGCCGCATCAGCTGGGCGCCGCCATCTTTTGATGAAAAGTGCTTCCGGTGAGCTTTCTACCCGAAAAGCTCACCGGAAGCACTTTTCATGAAAAAGATGGCGGCGCCCAGCAAGCCGTGGCCCGGTAGGAGTTGTTCCGCAGACCGGTACCGGTCCGCGGACCGGTGGTTGGGGACCCCTGCTCTAAAGTACCCCAAATACACACCACATGCAAACACACAGAGGAAGAGGGAGGGGCAGGGAGAGAAAACATCCTGTGATAGTAGATAGAGCCAACAATGACCTACTTTTTAGCTTCAATGGATTTAACACTCCTCTTTACAAATATGTAGGCAAATAGCACTAGCTATTTCTTTCTGCCTTCCAGGTGAGAGCAAGTTTAGTCAAAACTGGCATTAGTGGTTTGCTAAGCTCCTTTCGGCTTTGGTGATCAATGCCATCTGTGATACAACTGATATGGGTGTGCAGGGAAAAATGCAACTTGTTTTACATCTGAATTCAAGTCATGCCAAGAATCTGACTGGAAAGAAAAATCTTGCCAGAAATAATATTAGAGCATAATGCTCCTTCACAGGCAAAATAAACACAGAACTCAAATGGATTTTGTGTGTGGTTTGTGTCATTCTCTGGAACGTAACTAGAGAGGAATTTGGATTTGAAGAAGTGAAACACACACGTGTTGAAATAGGTGGCAGAATCTAAAAATATCCATGGGGTTTTTTACTTAGATCCTTTTTGTACTGCTTGGGGAGCATTTTGTTGAATGCTGGATATGAATGCAAATTGCTTTCACATGCATTCAGGATTGGGGTGTTTCTGTGCAGTCACAAATTGCTTGTAGCAGAGATTCTTACAGCATTTCTGCTAGAGTTGCCATATCTAAGCTGCAGAAAATCTGGGAGACTACAAGGTAGGAGTACAAGGTACAAGGTATAAAGACACTTTCCGCTTAATGTTTCCTGGAACTTTGCAGATCATAAATGGCAATCTTGCTCATTTCAAACACGTTGAATTAATGTGTCTCTTTAAGATAAGATACAACATAATCCTCCAGCCAGATGCCTTTTAGAGATTAGGGGCTCAGTTCCCATAATTTCCAGTAAATACTATAAAGCTGAAAATCATTGAAATCATATTTGTTGTGGTACAGCAGGATGAAATACAGGATTATATGATAAGCATCCATGTCTCATGATTTATTTTTAATTAATGTGTTGCAAACAAAGAGGTACAAAATCCTATATCTTGTATTTTGCACTTCTCTTTGCCATCTGATCTGGCCATAGCTGGAGACCAGAGGAAGGGTACCAGACATATTATGGTTCAATTATGTTAAATGTTTCCAAATATTTATTTTGTTATTATTCCAATTTTTTCATCAGCAGAGAACAGAAGAAGCACAAAATAGGAAGTGATCATGTCCTGATCTGATAATATTTCTGGGCATTGAAACCAATTTTAAACATGCCGGTTTAAAAGAAAAACAGCTGGTAGCTAATGCTAGTAGACATATGAAATGAAAATGAAGTTTTAGTTTTTCTTGGGCCATTTCCTACATGGAAATACACTGCATCTTCTGACTTGAGTATTCAATAGTTGTTCCTACTCTGGTAAAATTCCGTTAAAAATGGCGGTGCACTCAGTTGCTGCGACTTTTCACTCTCTGGTTTGGTGTGTGTGTTTGGTGATATATGTGTCTGAGTCTTGTTGCATGGGGGAGGTTTACAGCTGACAAGAACTAATATGCTATGGACTACAGTCTGCTAGAGCTATTGTGTTGGATTTTCAGAGGACTCACAGTATTCCCAAGGAGATAGCAAGACCACCAGGATCTCCATGGATTGTAATGGGATCATTTAAATGGTGCAGGCAGCGCAGAGAGAGAAGGTGGAGGAGGGGCTGCAGAGCAGGAGTTTTAACTCGCTTTAAAAGACAGCCACACAAACCATCATTGCCAAGTATCTTTCTCTCAAATGCTCAGTCACTCCTCAATAAAATGGATGAGATTAATCTGATGGCAGCAAGCAATCACATGATAAAGGACTGCTGTGTGATAGTTGTTATGTTTGGAGAGTAATGGAGACCAGACATCTGACCAGTGACTTCAACTCTTTATTAACAGTAAATAGAACAGAACAGAGCAAGGCTATGGGCAGCAGTAACCCTTTTATAGGGTTGGCTGCTACCCCATCAACCAATAATAAGTGCATAAGGTCCAAACCAATAACCAATAGGAAGTGTCCTAAGTGTGGCCAATCAGGGCTTTTATGAACCAATCCTTGTTTGCTGTTCAAGGACCAATCAAATGTGCAGGCTTCCAAAACTTACTTTGCATTTGGGCTCAATTACTTTATTCATTCACAACACCCCTCCCCCTTGGGTTCCCTTTGAGGGGAGCTGTAACAAAATCTTCAAGATAGACAGGCCGTTTGGTCTGTCTGGATGATTTCCGTGGCTCCACCGGGCTTGTTCTCAAGTCCGGTTCCGGTGGAGCATTTGGATGATCTTTATTAAGTTCTGTTTCGCTGCACGGTGATTCTGTGCTGCTTCCGTTGTTGTTGTCTCCGCCAATCAGTGTTTCTTCGGGGTTTCGCAGTTCGGTTTCCCCCGTGTTCAAGTCCCATGGCAAAGTCAACTCCCTCCCCGCTTCAATCCCCGGTACTTCGCTGGGCCGTAGGTTTTCCGTTGGCCTGCTATCCGTCGTATCGAAGTCAATTTCCTCGATATTTCCTCCCCCCTCAGTTGGTGAACCCGGGGAGTCATGGGCGCTGGGTAGTAATCTCGAACGGAGTTGGTCTATGTGGCGTTTCCACACCCTCCCATCGTCTGTTAGGAGGCGGTAAGATTTAGGCCCAGTGAGGTGGGTAACGGTTGCGAGTATCCATAAAGGGTCGCCGGAGAAGTTTTTGGCAAAGATTAAGTCGCCTACCTTAAATTCCCGGCATTTGCTGCTGGAGCCGAAAGGCTTTTCGGGTGCGTATGCGGGGTGGAGCCGGTCGAGGTGCGATCGTAGTTTCCACCCCATAAGAAGTTCGGCGGGCGTTTTGTTGGTAACGCTGTGGGCGTGATGTGCTGCAGCAATAAAATCCGATTGATTTTCTCATCGATGTTTCCGAATTCCATTTTGTGGAGGGTCTTTTTACAAACTGTACCATGCGCTCTGCACGCCCGTTCGCCGCAGGGTGCGCGGGCGAGGTCAGCGCATGGCGGATGCCCCGGTCAGCAAGATATTGTTCAAATGGTAATGCTGTGAACTGTGGGCGTTATCCGAGACGAGGACGTCCGGAAAACCATGTGTGGCAAATAGCCTGTTTAATTTGTTGATAACTGAGTCAGTTGTAGTTGTGCTCATTCGATGAATCTCGAGCCAGTTCGAATAGGCATCGACTGTAATGAGGAAAGTGTGCCCTTTTGTATCCCCGCAAAGTCAATATGGATACGGGACCATGGTCCTCTCGGAGTTTCCCATTCGGTTGGGCTTGCTTTAGGTGGGGCGTTGCTGACGCCTTGGCAACGCTGACAAGTAGCGACCCAGGCCTCGATTCTTTGTCGATTCCCGGCCACCAGGCGTAGCTCCGTGCGAGTGCTTTCATCCGTACGATGCCCGGATGTCCGTCGTGCAATACCGCTAAAACAGTTCCTTGCAGTTTACTCGGGATTACGACTCTATCGCCCCACAAGATGCAGCCCTTTTGAGAAAACAGTTCGGTTTGGCGTGCTTTGAACGGCGCCCATTCAGGTGATAGCTGTTCTGTTGGCCAACCACGCTCAACCCAGCATAGGAGGTGTTGCAGGACCGGATCTCGTTTTGTCTCGAGGGCAATGTCTCTCGCCGTCAATGGCGGCGCGTGTAGAGTCTCAATTTGTAACGTTGTGATGGTTGGGGCTGGATCTTCAACCGATTCTGGAAGCGGTGTTCTGCTCAATGCATCAGCGTGGAGAATTGATTTCCCCGGGCGGTGTTGCAAGGTGTAATTGTACGCCGCCAAGAATTCAGACCAGCGGGTCATTCTGGGGGTTATACGGGGTTGGTTTATTACCCGCAATAATCTCCAGTAGTGGTTTATGATCAGTAATTATTGTAAACGCACACCCATACACATATTCATGAAACCTTTTCACTGCCGCCACAATAGCTAAAGCTTCTTTATCTAGCTGACTATAATTTCTGTCAGCTTTAGCTAAAGTTCATGAAAAAAAATGCGACGGGAGCTTCTGCTCCGTTCGGTAATACGTGGCCAGGATTGCTCCAACCCCAAAAGGCGGGCGTCACAAGTAATAGTCAACGGCAGAGTCTCGTTGTACTGCATAAGTACAGAATCAGAAGTTAGCAATTTCTTTACTTGTTGGAAAGCGTTTTGTTCACGTTGTCCCCAAACCCACGTTGCTTTTTTGTCTAAGAGTCTATGTAATGGTTCAGCTACGGTTGCCTTATTGGGTAAAAAGACGTTATAAAAATTGATAAGTCCAAGGAACGCCTGTAGATCTGCCTTGTTCCTTGGAATGGGGGCCTTCTTAATTGCCTTTAATTTGTCCTCAGTGGGATGGATTCCTTGACTGTCCAGGAGGTATCCCAAAAACTCCACCCTTTCGGTACATAACTGGCATTTATTTTTTTAACTTTGAGGCCTGCGTTTTGGAATCTTTGTAAAACTATGCAGAGTCGTTTTTCTAGAACGTCTCTGTTCGGGCGGCGATGAGCACATCATCGAAATACGGTGCGACCCCTCTTATTCCTCGTAACAGCCTTTCCATTAAGCTCTGAAAAATTCCTGGAGCGACGCTCACCCCGAACTGGAGCCGGTTGCATTTAAATGCGCCCTATGCGTGACGATAGTTTGCGCCTCCGGCGGTGGCTGGATCTACAGGCAATTGTTGATATGCCTGGGCTAGGTCTAGTTTAGCGAAAACTTTCCCGCCACACAGGGAATGGAGCAGGTGTTGCACTACCGGCACCGGATACGCACTTTGCTGAAGTGCGTGGTTTAGGGTGGCCCGTAGTCTCCGCAAATTCTCAGTGACCCATCAGGCTTGATAGGTGTCACTATTGGGGTTTCCCATCGGGCGTGGTCGGTGGGTTCCAGCACGCCCTGTTCTATTAGCTTATCGAGTTGTTCATCGATTTTAGGTTTCAGGGCGAACGGCACCCGACGTGGCTTAAGGCGGATGGGTGCTACCTCGGGTTCAAGTTAAATGAGATCGGGTCCCTTGTACTTGCCTAGTCCGTTCGCAAAACGTCTTGGAATTCTTGCACGAGGGCTTCCTCCCAATCGTTGCTCTCGGCATGGTGGACTCCGGCAACAGTGATTCCAAGTGGTCTGAACCATTGAAGGCCTAAAAGACTAGGCCGGTCACGGTCCACGACAGTCAGTGGCAGTGCGATGGTGTGGTCCTTGAAAGAGACCTGGAATCGGCGGGACCCGACAACGGGAATTCGGTTACCCTGGTAACCTTTGAGGATAAGCCTTTGAGGGTTTAGGTCTTGGCGGCGAATCGTCGGAATGAGCTGTTGAAGCGTCTTCCAGGACACCATCGAGAGGGATGATCCTGAGTCCACCTCCATTGCACAAGGTTTGTTTTTGATAGCGACCTCTACTCGGATTTTCCGGGCATCAAGGGATGTAGCGTGGCCTATGGTAATTGTTTGGTGGGTCTCTTCCCGCCTGGTTTCTTCACGCCTGGTGGAAGTGGTGGACGGTTTGTTTCTGTAGGAGTGGCTTACCCATTGGTGATTCAGTTTGTCTCGGGGTGTGCCAAGAATCCTGAAGACTGGTATTCGCCTGTCGGGGTTTGGAGTTTTGTTTGCTTCTGCAAACCTTTGCGATGTGACCTCTTTTCCCAAACGCGGCAGAGTGCGCCAAGGAATTTGCAGCTGGATCGGGGTGATTCGCCCCACATCCTGCACAAGGTCGAGATGAGGGTTGTGTGAACTGGTCTTGTTCCGTTCGGAGTCGGTTGACCTCTTCCTCATCGCTTTCTGATGGGGATTCTAGGTCTTCGTGGTGAGTCAATACCGGGTGTCTCTCTGAGCAAGGCGAGGTATCTTCGGCGAGTTGACGTAGCGGTGCGTTGGTGCGGCGCATTCGGGCTGCCGACTTTTTGGTCGCCTCCGCTGCAGTGGCTTCTTTGAGGGCATCGGTGAGGCTGATGTCCCCCTTAGCCATGATTTTGCTCTGGATCGTGCCGTCTTCTAGGCCCAGAACCAGGCGGTCTCGGAGGGCTTCTTCTAAATCAGAGAATCCGCAGAGGCCTCCAAGGTTGCGGAGATCTGCAATGTAGTTGGCAAGGCTTTCACCTTTCCGTTGGTCCCTCTGGTAATATTCGTGTCTTCTGACTAAGGTTGGCACGGTGGGCGCGTAGTGAGCCCGTAGCAAAGGCTCGAGGACGTCCCAGTCCATCGCCTTTACTTCGGCTGGCTTGGCAAGTGATTTTGCCATTTTAAACACGGTAGGCCCGCAGCGGGTTAGAAATATAGCTCTTTTTTTGCTGGTTGTAGCGTCTTTCAAATTGTTGGTCTCCAGAAACATCTGGAACCTATCCATGTACGACTCCCAGTCTTCAGTTTCTGGGTTGAATGGAGCGGGTGGTACGGCACCGCTGGCCATGTTGCCGTTGATGGTGCGTATTCGACCACGTGCTCTGTGTGTTGCTCTGTAGCTCAGTCAGCTCTTCGGTCTCCGCATCCCATCCTCGTCGCCAGTGTTATGTTTGGAGAGTAATGGAGACCAGACATCTGACCAGTGACTTCAACTCTTTATTAACAGTAAATAGAACAGAACAGAGCAAGGCTATGGGCAGCAGTAACCCTTTTATAGGGTTGGCTGCTACCCCATCAACCAATAATAAGTGCATAAGGTCCAAACCAATAACCAATAGGAAGTGTCCTAAGTGTGGCCAATCAGGGCTTTTATGAACCAATCCTTGTTTGCTGTTCAAGGACCAATCAAATGTGCAGGCTTCCAAAACCTACTTTGCATTTGGGCTCAATTACTTTATTCATTCACAACAATAGTTATTACAGAGAGATATGGCTTCACTCAGCTATTCCCGATGCCTCACTACAACTGGCATGTCGTACCATCCACCGACAAGACCATAATAAGGACTCTGGTAAGACTAAAGGAGGTGGACTTTGTTTATACGTTCATAATAACTGGTGCACCAACAGCTGTGTTATAAACAGATACTGCTCTCCTGATTTAGAGGCGATGACAGTCATGTGCAGACCCTTCTATCTACCTAGAGAACTGACAGTGGTGATTTTTATAGCTGTTTACATACCTCCTGATGCAAATATTAGTACTGCACTTGCATATTTGCATATTACAATAAATAAACAACTTAAGGCTAATCCTGATGGGGCTCATATAATAACTGGTGATTTTAATAAGGCATGCTTAAAGACTGTATTTCCCTAATTTACTCAGTATGTGACATGGGCCACCAGGGGAAACATCACACTTGATCATGTGTATTCTAATGTAAAGCATGCATATAAAGCAGTGTCCCTTCCACATCTGGGACTTTCAGATCATTTATCACTGTTCCTTATACCAGCATACAACCCCCCTCAGAAGGAAAACTAAGCCTGAAATCAAACTCATCAAGATCTGGCCTGAGGGAGCACTTGATCAGCTGCAGGATTGTTTCTCAAATACTAACTGAAATTTATTTGAACAAGAGGATTTGGAGGAATATACAAAAACTGTACTGTTTTACATCTTGACCTGTGTAGATATGGTTACTGTGAATAAGTGCATCCGGATTTTTCCAAACCAGAAGCCCTGGATGAACAAGGACATGCAATTACTTCTCAAGACATGTGATATGGCATTCAGGTCTGAGGACAGGGTTTGGTATAACAAGGCAACAGCGGAACTGAGGCGGGGCATCAAGGAGGCAAAAAAGGACTATAAAAGGAAGATTGAGGACTACTTCACAAATAATGATCCACAACGGGCTTGGCAGGGAATTAAACACATCACTAATTACAGGGGCAGCAACCCCATATCGATCAATAAGGACGCATCACTGGCAGAAGAATTGAACCGCTTCTTTGCCCGATTCGAACTGAATAGGTCTTTGAACACACTGCCTCTACAAACCACCAGTACTCAACTGTTCACAGTACAAAAGTACGATGTGAAGCAGGTGCTTAGAGCAGTGAATGTGAAAAAGGCTGCTGGCCCTGATGGGATACCTGGAAAAGTACTCAAAGCATGTGCTGACCAGCTCGCAGGTGTGTTTACAAATATTTTTAACCTTTCTCTTACACAAGCCATTGTTCCATCTTGTCTTAAAACTTCCATTATTATTCCACTTCCCCAAAAGCCCTCTCCTGATACTTTAAATGACTATAGACCAGTAGCTCTCACACCCATAATTATGAAGTGTTTTGAAAGACTGGTCTTAAAATATATACAGGATTGCCTCCCATCAAACCTTGACCCATACCAGTTTGCCTATCGGAATAATAGATCCACAGAGGATGCTATTGCCATGGCTCTCCATGTTGCACTGAAACATCTGGAGCATAGTAGGAGCTATGTAAGGGTGGTTTTCGTTGATTACAGCTCAGCTTTTAATACCATCATTCCAGATATACTGATTAAGAAGTTGCTAGAAATGGGCCTCTCCTCTCACATCTGCTGTTGGATAAAGGACTTTCTTACTAACAGACCCCAAACTCTTAGGATTGGCAGCTATTTTTCCTCCACTCTTGCTCTCAGCACTGGCTATCCACAGGGTTGTGTGCTGAGCCCCCTTTTGTATTCACTCTACACCTATGACTGCACTCCCTCTTGTCCCACTAACTCTATAATAAAATTTGCAGACGACACCACGTTGGTGGGACTCATATCAGGAGAAGACGAGACGGCCTATAGGTCAGAGGTTCTCAGACTGGTCTTGTGGTGCAAGAGTCATAACCTCACCCTGAACCAAAGAATTGATTATAGACTTCAGAAGATGCAAAGCAGAGCCTCTCCCACAATATATCAATGAAGACAGTGTGGAAAGAGTTCATAGTTTTAAATTTCTAGGAACTCATATTTCTGACAAACTTACTTGGTCAGTCCACACTATGGCCACTGCAAAGAAGCCCAACAGCCCCTGCACTTTCTGAGACTGCTGAAAAAAAGTGGTCTGGGTGAGAAGTTGCTGGTTACTTTTTACCGTTCTACCATCGAGAGCATTTTGGTATACTGTGTAATGGTGTGGTATGCTGGATGCTCTGTAGTGGATAAGAAGATGCTCCAGAGAGTTATAAACACAGCACAAAAAATCATTGGTTGCTCTCTTTCTTCTTTGGAAGAGATTGCAAAGACCAGACTCCTCTCTAGAGCACTAAAAGTCTCCACAGACCATTCTCATCCTGGACATTCATATTTTGAACTGTTACCATCAGGGAGGTGTTATAGGTGTCTTAAAATGAGGACTAATAGACTGAGAAACAGTTTCTTTTCCAAGGCAATAATTGTCTTGAATCAAACAATGCATATGTGATTTAGCCCTATGTATATAGTGGCATTTTTAAACTGCTTAACTTACGATAGGTTTTAGATAGGTTTTAGACTAGGTTTTTAATTATTATTTTAATTATTTTAATTTTTAAATACTCTTTAGTGTGATTGTGATGTGGTGTTTGGGACACTGTGCTGGAGTAGCTTTCAAATTTCATTGTATTTGTAGAATGCAATGACAATAAAGGTATTCTATTCTATTCTATTCTATTCTATTCTATTCTATTCTATTCTATTCTATTCTATTCTATTCTATTCTACTTTAGAAAGTCTGCATTAGCTTTTATTAGCATAAAGAACAGATCCAGTGAAAATCTCCTGACTATATAACAGTAAACCCCTAACATTTGTCTTTCCACATGGAGATGGTTAACATATGACTGTCCCACAAGAAACACCTCAAAGATAATAAGATAGTAATTCCTGCTTACTTCCACTTCCCAACTCGGAGTCCCTATCACTGAAACCAAGGCACCATAGCATGTTGCCACCATTTTCCTGTCATTTCTGGCTACACAGTGGGGAATGGGGGAGTTTTCTATTTCCCTCTCATGGTAACTGAGGCGGTTTCCTTTTCCATACCATAAAAAGCAGATGCATCATGGGAAAAATGACAATCAGCAGAGGAAACCAGTTAGCTATTGTTTTTGTGCTCCGCTATTGGCTCGCTGGAGGGAGAACAGTCTGGATTCAGGGAAAGTAGGAGTTTAGCAAAGATGGTAGTGGGAACACTCACATAACAGTGCTGGAGCTTTGTGGGCATAGAACTCGGAATGGGCATTTCTAAGAATTCACCAGTCACACAATGTACTTGACAACAGCTTTTTCAAAGCTGGCGCTTGCAGGCATGATGAGACTGTGGCTCCCAGAAATCCTTTCCAGCTGATATTTGCAAGCCCAACATATCTGCAGTGTGCCGGTTTAGGGATGAGTGGCTGAGAGGATCTTTTCAAAGGCAAGAAAAGTGATCCAATGATGGAATTTGGGCTAGTCGTCTAACTGGAAGGACTGCAATGTCAGTGAGTTTCTATGCATACCAGGCAGAAATCATTCTATGTTTTACCTGTTGAACAGGATCTGGCAAAAATAACAGAGGGTGTTGCAAATAAACCCTTTAGGCACCTACTGAATGCAACAAAATGTTGTGCAGAACAAAAGGCTTCGGGGTAAAGGAATAGAAATGATGTTTCCAGTAGCAATTGCATTTGATGGTTATAATTATAAACCTTTTGCAAAATTGTTCAAAATCTCACAAAGGAATAAAGAATACCTATGGGTTTTTTGTTTTGTTTTTTTACAAAAATAGCAGTTATTTACCCATTCTTGGCATAATATGATGTCTTGCCTTTAAGAGTTCTTGGTTCTATATAGGCTATTTCTGGGAGGTACATCTACATAGGAACATTGGAAGGTTTTGAAAGAAAGATGTTAAAAGCAAATGTAATTAACATCATTGATTATCAAAATCGTTACTGATACTTAATTATTGCAAAGGGTAAGGTTTATGAAGAAATGTTGCAATGTCCTGAAATTTTTTTGCTTTGAAAAAAGGGCAAGTCTGAATGTATGATTTCATAAATTTTTACTTATTTTTATTTTTACTTCTATGGAAGGCTTTGTGGCATGAAAGAATTGAATAGAAAGCAGCTTATGTAGCCTTTGCTTAGTAGGATATGTCTGTCTACCTAAATTTACTGTATTCTTTTGTAAAATGAAGGCATACTTTGCAGTTTATATGGCTAGCAAGAGCTACAATAGTTCTACCAGTAGGTAGAAGGGAGAGATGGCTACTTTAAGTGGCAGGTGGTTCTCCTGGGCTGTTTCCCTTAAATTCTCTAGCTGTTCTCTTCTTCCTGGATGTACATGCAGGCTGCCATCTACTTACTTTTTAATGGTTTATCTGCCCTTATCTATCTATTGACTATTTGCCCATGCTGTTTTCTGTATGGTACTGTTCAGGGGTGGGATCAGACAGGGTTAACTACCAGTTGGTCATTTACGAGTTTCGGTGATTTACGATGCTGCCGGCGTTTGCCTGTAAATTGTCATCAGCATGCTGCAGAGAAGCAGTCTTTCAAAAAGCCCTTTTTTCCTGCTTTTTTAACTGCAGCTGTGCCTTGTACGGCAGCTGAAGTTGAAAAACATCAGGAAATAAAGGTCAGGTAAGAGCTCAGCTGGGCGGGTGAGCAAAAACATCAGCAGACATAGAACCAGTTCTATGTCTGCTGCTCTTCAGAGCTACCGGTTCTACAGAGGTAGACAGAACCAGTAGAAGCCCACCCCGGTACTGTTGCTATATTCTTTCTGTTTTGCTTTGGGTTTTTTTGTTTTTGTTTTGCTATTGTTTTTATTCTGGTCTGCAGCTAAAATAATTGATTCATTGACACGGTTACATGATGACACTGACAAAGTTATAGTTTGTTGCCTCTAGCTACTATAGATCTAAAGTTTTGATACAATGAATGTTTAATGTTGGGGTAGGTAGGGAGCTTAGGAAAGTAGAATTGAAAAGATAAAGCAAAACATTGACTGGATTTCTACTTTAAGGAAAGCCATGGTTTGTTTTAAGATGAAGTAGACACACACTTGTGAATTGCAGTGACTTAGTTCATACATAACCTGGCTTTGCGTCATTATTTTCAAAGTACAGTGGCCTAGGTTACATAGTACACTAAATGGTAATCAGACTACATTATAGAATAGATTATTATTGCTTAAGTATACCTACCTTATTTAATAATTATCTCAATCCGGTTTAACTATTCGGTGGAGATTTGGAACAAGTCACAGATATGCAATGTTGTGCAGATTGGGTTCTAACTAAATTGACTTTTGCCAGCTTAGTGCTCTGCAACTACAGCCACATGATTAACTTGTATTTGAAATACTGGTAGTCCTCAACTTACAACAGTTCATTTAGTGACCTTTTGAAGTTATAATGGCATTGACTTTTCTAATTTTTTAGCTATTTTCTAAAGCACCCGAAGGCCAGACAAGGAATAATGGATGGAAACTGAACAAGGAGAGATTTAACCTGGAAACAAGGAGAAACTTTCTGACAGTGAGAACAATCAACCAATGGAACAGAAGTTGCCCTCAGAAGTTGTGGGAGCGCCCTCACTTGAGACTTTCAAGAAGAGATTGGACTGCCATCTGTCAGAAATGATGTGGGGTCTCCCGCTTGGGCAAGGGGTTGGACTAGATCAGGAGTCGCCAACCTTTTGGGCCTCAGGGACCACCAAACTCATAATTTTAAATCTTGCAGACCAGAGACCCTGGGAAAATCCCCCCAAAAGTCTGCAGGAAAATTCCCCACCCCATTTTCTTACGGATCGACCATTCTTTATTTGGGATCGCAGGATACTGTCTCCAGCTCCGTTCTCAGGGGGAGGGAGAGAGAGAGAGAGAGAGACTTTTGGCTTCATGCAAGGAAAGCCTCATTTCTGGAGGAGCCTGGGGGAGAGAAAGAAAGACTTTTGCAGCTTTCCTTGTGTGCAGCCAAAAGCAGAAGAAGAAAGGAGTGGAAAGAAGCAGCTCAGTGGCCAGCCGAGGTGCGTGGGGGTGTGTGGGGCAAGTTCCCCCCTCCGCCCTTTCCCCCCTCCCCTCACAATCTCATGTTGTTCGCAATGCAAGGGATGCAAGCCTTGTGTTCCCATGGGCCATGTGAGTGGTGCAGCCTTGTGTTCCCACGCAGCCTGGATTAATTGCTTTGGGGGGTGCTTTGGGGGTGACATTTCTCTGCGGACCACCAAAATTTTCTCAGAGACCACCAGTGGTCCCCAGCCCACTGGTTGGGGACCACTGGATTAGATGACCTACAAGGTCCCTTCCAACTCTGATTATCTGTTATCCTGTTATCTGTTATCCTGACTTATGAACATTTTTCACACAACATTGCAGCATCTCCATTGTTACATGATCAAAATTCAGATGCTTGGCAACTGACTCGTATTTATGATGGTTCCAATGTCCTGGGGTCATGTGACCACCTTTTGTGATCTTCTGACCAGCAAAGTCAAGGGGAAGCCAGATGCATTTAACAAGCGTGTTACCAATTTAACAACTGCAATGATTCACTCAACAACTGTGGCAAGAAAGGTGCTAAAATGGGGCAAAACACACTTAACAATTATCTGGCTTAGCGCTAGAAATTTTGAGCTCAGTTGTGGTCATAAGTTGAGGACTGCCTGAATGGACTACTTCCAACAAAATCTGCATTCCGAAAGAATGTTTCTTGGGAATAAAAAGCATTACTGATTTGGATGAAACGCTGTTCTATCCACTTTTTCATATTTTTATACGTATAATGGGCAGAAACATAATCATAGCCAAACTAAGATGGTTTGGGCATCTTAGGCCTTTTTCAAAAGGTAAAAGCTTATGAAAAATAAAAGCAGATCCAGATATTATTACTGCCTATAATATAACGCTATAAATTTATACAAATTTTAGATGAAGCAAATTCTGCATTTACTTTCACAAAATATTTGGTATGATTCAAAAAGAGAAAGATGCCCAGCAGCAAAAGCATCACTAAATTCTTCATGGATTGACCACCAAAAATTTAAAAAAAATATATTCAGAACTTACTTTATATGATTGGATAAATATATGTTATATGTTTTCCTAGTTGCAGGGGGCTTTCAAATCCACCGAAGTATTAAGAAATTCTAGATTTAAAGGAAGGTACAGTCATACAAAATTCTGAATTGGAAGGCACTTTTCCCACTAATCTTGAATGCTCAGTCGTTAGAAGGCATGGCCAGCAATCAATCATGATCATACCTCTGCTTACTTCACTGCAGTATGAGGAAATCTGCAACATTTCTACCTAATACAGGATTTATTCATAAACTAATTTTGCCTAATGCATCTGTTCAATTTTTATATCAGCCTTTCAAAATTTAAATTACAAAAATATGTTCATTTGGAGGAAGGGCTGTAGGTGGAATTCCTTTAGTTTTATATATATAAAAAAAATCCACACATATTAAAAAGCTGTTTCTCCTAAAACGCAATTAGGAACAGTTTTCCTTAGGATAATAATGTGCTTTTATATGGTTTTCTGGAGTAAGAATTTTGCTTAATGGGAAGGTAGGAAGCTTGAAATTCCCAAAAGCAATTGGAGTAGGTCTCAGTAGTTATCTAAAAGATACCACTGAATTGCAGTTTTCAGTGGGATTAAAGACAAAATTATTAAATGCATGGAGCACAATCTTAGGAACTACATTCAATTAGACCCTTGCACTAGGGTGAATGAAGAACCCCGTAAAATTTTATTTTATTAAGTATATGTTTTTCCAAGTATATGTAGTCTGTGTGTTTATTGTTCACTGTAAACGTTATAAACCTGGCCAAATCTTATTGAACTGGAGGGCTTCTAAATCATAGAAATAAGTGAATCAATCAATTAAAATAAAATCAATATCAATTGAAATGAAATTGTACAATATTTAAAACATTCTAGTTAGCAGTTTTAAGGTCCAAGATGTTTTATAAAGGGGATTAAACCAGAGCATGCAGGTTTTGTACCATTTGGGGCCATAAAGGAGGGGAGACTCTAACAGTCTACCACCAGTTCCTTGCTTTCCCACAGGACAAATTGAAGATGATTAAAGTTTACTGGGATTGCCTTAAATATCTCTCTTATTAACAGAATGATTATATTTTGGAAGATAGAATTCAAGCCTTTTTTGATTTTTTTCATATATCTCTTTCTATGTTATTGAATGAAATTGAAATTCATAATGCAATCTTTTTTTAGCTGCAAATCCCCTTTGCCAGCTTGGCCACACAGAAATAGCTAACTTATAACACGAGACCTTTTATTAATGCCTGCTTCCTTCTTTCATTTTCCCTCACCCAGGGCTGTGTAAAAAAAACCCACTTTAGAAATAATTGGATTTCTGGGAGGGTGGAGCTGGCGCCGCGACGATACGGCGTGCGATCTTGAAGATCTGAGATCGCCGCTGATATCTTTGCTCCTGGACGGTCCAAACGGACCTAAACCATCCCAAAGAGACGGTGAATGTAAAGAGCGCATCCTGTCAATTCCAGGGATACTGCAAAGTCCCTGGTAGATCCAGGAGATGCTCTTTTTGCCAGTGGCAAAGAGGCAGCCATTAAAGCTGCTGAAGTTGGGACAGCTCCGAAACGGAAGAGAACAGAAAGAGAAAGTGTGCTGGTTTGGTGAGAATTTTTTCTTTACTTTAAGATTTGAAAGGACACCCTAAGGAAAAGAAAAAATCTGTAAAATCTTAGACAGAAGTGATTAAGCGGTGATTTTAAACAGGAAGTTAAAATAATTTTTTCTTTTTTTTTGCTGGACTCTTCATATATAATTTTTTTACTTTGAACTGGACTGGTCTTTTTTTTTTCACTTTATTTTTTCTTTTTTGTCTCTTCTCCTTTTTGTCTTTATAATATTTTAGACTAGAGATTCCCTTTTAGCTTTTTTTTTTAAAATCCTTTTTCCTTTTTAATTAATTTTTATTATATTTTGTTTGGAAAAGGAGGGGGAAAGTGAAAGCAGAGGAAACTTTGTAACACTGCCAACTAGAGGCTTAGAAATATTGTTTCTCTTTTCTCTCTCTCTCTCTCAACCAGACAAAGCTGAGAAAGAATTCAGACTTCTTTTCAAGGACTTGTCTGATAAGACAGAGGGAAGAGCATGGGAGAGTATTATTGCAGGTGCTCTTCTGGGTTTCTATCAGTAGCTGGAGTCTGGTGTTGAAGTTTACAGAAAAAAGACGATAAGACTCTAGAGAAGAGAGCTATAAAACTTAACAAAAGCTTTGGATAATTAAATAGGTGCAGTGTGTTCTTTTCCTCTTTACGCTGGGCTATTCCTTACTTTAACAAACCCCCTCCTTATCATCTTATTATTTGTAATAGTCATTTGGATCTTTGGCCTTTTGGACCTTGCTTTTGTCTTTCTTTTTGCTTTTGGAGCCTAATTTTTACTTTTGCATTTCATTTTAAAAGACAAGTCTTAATATTAATGTGTTTTTTTTAAGGGAGTAGCCTTTTTTCTTTTTTCTCTCTCCCTTTCCTGCATTTTTAATTTACTTTCCATATTGGTTTCCTTTTTGTGACTTCCTTTTTTGTATACTTTTTCATACCTGAGACTTTTTAATTGGATTAAGGTGTTGAAGAACCTGAAGAATTTTTTTTCTTCTTTAGTTTTTTACTTTTTATTTTTCTGCCTCCTACAAGATTTAACAATTTTTTCCTTTTTCTGTTTATGGTTTTTTCCTCCTTTTTTGAGTTTTTACTGCTATTTAACTAATTGATTGGATTAAGGTACAAGAACCTGAAGAATATTTTTTTAATCTTGCTTCTTTTTTTCCACTATTTTTACTTGGAATTACAATTGGTTATTTCACGAGTGGATTAAGGACTAGAAGAACCTGAAGATTTTGAATCATTTGAAATGAGCAGGAAACTAACAGCGGCTGGTTCTTCAATTCCTACTTCTTCCTCTTCACCAGATGATGTTACAACAAGAAAAAGAACAGGAAAAGGTGACGCTGAAGATGATAATGCAAGGAATTCAAAGCATACAAGCAAGAACAGAGAATATTGAAAAGAGAATAGAAAAAACTGATGAAAAGGTGGAGAATATTCAACAAATGATGATGAAGTATGACGAGAGATTCCAAAAAATTGAAGAAGATAATCAAAGAAATAAGAAGATTGGAGATATTGATGGCAGATTAACTGTGGTTGAACAAGATAAAAGAAGGATGCTGAGATGGGAGATGGACAGATCAGAATTTTATCTCAGATTCCAAAACATAGAGGAAGAAAAGGGACAAAACTTAGCTAAGATAATGATAGAAATCTTAACTGAAGCTCAGGAAATAACCAAAGAGAAGATGATGGATGAAATAGGTTTTTCAAGTCTTCACAAGATATGCAATGAGAAATAGCTTACCAAGAGAAGTTCACATCAGATTTACAAAGAAAGCCATCAAAACGCAAATATTGCAAGTGGCAAGAGAGAAAACATTGAAATATAAAGATAAGGAGATTGTGGTCCTGAAACAAGTACCCAGAAGAGTGAGAGAGATGAGAAGAGAATACCGATTCCTGATTAAAATTCTACTTAAAAAAGAGGTGAATTATAGATGGTTGATTCCAGAAGGTTTAATGTTCACATGGCAAGAACAGAGACACAGAATTGACTCAATTGAGAAAGCTGAATTATTTTATACAGAATACTTTGGAGGGAAAGAGGAGGAGACAGAAAAAGAAATGTCACTAATTGAATTCCAAGAGGACTGCCAAATAGCAACCAAAAAAGAAGGTGCAGTAGGCGGAAAGGTGGAAGCTAAAGAACAATGTGAACCAAGATCTACGAGAGCTGCCAAACCTACCTATAAAGTATAACCATGGAAGAGAAAAAACTGATTACAATTAACATAAATGGACTTAATTCAGCTGTTAAAAGAAGGAAAACTTTCCACAAATTAGAGAAATTAAAATTTGATATAATCTGCCTATAAGAAGTACATATTAAAAAGCAACATGAACAACTGTTGATACAGCCAAAGTTAGAGAAAATATTTACTTCTTTGACCCAATGTAAGAAAAGAAGAGTGGTTTTATATATTAAAGAGACCACCCCAGCAAAGCTGATCTATACGGATGATGATGGAAGATTATTAATGGTGGAAATAATGGACAATAATATGAAAACACTCCTGATTGCAATTTATGCCCCGAATGACAATCAAGAAGAATTTTATAGAAAATTACATATGAAAATAATTGAACTGGACTATGCTAATATTGTTATGATGGGAGTTTAATGGAATTGTAGACAATAAATTGGACTATACAACACAGAAAACAACAAAGCAAAAAAGAAAGACTCTCCCTAAATCCTTTTTTTAAATGACAGATGAAATAAATTTAAAAGATGCATGGAGAGATAGAAATGCTAAGACTAAACAATACAACTTCTATTCAAACAGACATTTATCATGGTCCAGAATAGATATAATATGGATGTCAACAGAATTGTTCACTAATATCCAAGAAGTAAATATTGAAACAAGTACTTGGGCAGATCATAATCCAATGACAATTAAATGGAAAGGACAAAGAAGATCTAGATGGACGTTAAATAATACTATGCTAAAAGAAAAAGACTTCATACAGAGGATGGAGAAAGAACTGGCTTTTTTCTTTTAAGAAAATAAAAAAGAAGACACATCAATGCAGAACGTATGGGATACAATGAAGGCATATGCTAGAGGCTTGATAATAGACTATACAAGGAAAAGAAATACCATGAAAAGACTAGCCTCTAAGACATTAGAGGATGAGTATAAAGGACTTAAAAAAGAGTTACAGAAAATGCCACAGAAAAAGGACATTAAGTTCAAAATGGATATAATTAAACATAAAATGGGATTAATGGAAAAAGAAGAATTAGCACAGAAAATCAGAGGTGCAAAACAGAACTATTTTGAAGATGCAAATAAACCAGGTAGATGGTTAGCATATAAACTGAGACAGGAGAAAGAATCAAGGAAAATATTGCAATTAATAGATGATCAAGGCCAAGTTTGTTTTGGAAATAAAGAGAAGAAGAAAATTATACGGGATTATTATGGGAAACTATACACACAAGAGAATATTGATGATGAAAGAGTTAAACAGTACTTACAGAATGCTAATCTACCCCAGATACCTAAAGAGATTGAAATAATGCTAGAAAGCAATATAACGATGTTGAAGTAACTGAAGCACTTAAGAAGCAAAATAATGGAAAGACACCAGGCCCAGATGGACTTCCGGCAGAATTCTACAAAACACTACAAGAATCGTTGAATCTTCCATTGCTAGAAGTTATGAATGAAGTTATGTTAAAGAAGAAGATACCTAAATAATGGTCAGAAGCTTATATTACACTTGTTCCAAAAGAGGACGCCGACCCATTACAAATCAAGAACTATAGACCTATTTCCCTTCTAAATGCAGATTATAAAATTTTTGCTTCAATATTGGCAGAAAGACTTAAAAAATACCTAAATAATTTTATTCACCCTGATCAAAATGGATTTCTGCCAAAGAGACAAATTAAAGACAATATGAGAGTAATCTTGGACACTTTGGAATACTACGAGGCACACCCTGAAAAACAAATGGCTTTGATATTCTTAGATGCACAGAAGGCATTTGACAATGTGAATTGGCGATTTATGTTATTACAGCTGGAACAGATGGGCTTTGGTAAAAAAGTTATCCAAGCAATAGAAGCTATATATCATAAGCAAACAGCAAAGGTAATGATAGAGGGAGATTTGACAGACTCTATTGATATAAGAAAAGGAACAAGACAAGGGTGCCCACTGTTACCTTTGTTGTTTGTGTTAACCTTCGAAGTGCTAAGCAGAAATATTAGAGAAGAAAAGGATATAAAAGTGATGAAAATTAAAAAGGAAGAATTTAAATTGCAAGCATTTGCAGATGATCTGGTTTTCATTTTAGAAGACCCACTAGAAACAACATTAAAATTGATAGAAAAGATAGAGGTATATGGGAAGGTGGCTGGTTTGAAAATAAATAAAGACAAAACAAAGATCCTGACAAAGAATATGTTATTAAGACAAAAGGAAGAATTGGAGGATGTTTTGAAAATCTAGGTCACAAGTAAGATAAAGTACTTGGGGATACACTTGACAGCAAGATGTAGCACACTAAAAGAGAATAACTATATTAAACTTAAGCAGCATATAGTGCTAGATTTGACGGAATGGGAAAATTTACAACTGTCATTAATAGGGAGAATATCAACAATCAAGATGAATATATTACCCAGAATTTTATATTTGTTCCAAACAATTCCAATTAGGCTTGGAAAAGATTATTTTGAAGATTTAAATAAAATTGTGTTGAAATACATATGGCAAGGTAAGAAAGCGAGAATAAAATTAAAACTTTTGCAAGATGCTAGAATAAGAGGAGGATTTGGTTTGCCTAATTGGGAGTTGTACTACCAAGCTACAAATTTGATGTGGGTTAAGGAATGGATAACATTAAGAAATGTTAGATTGTTGACATTAGGACATGCTCTGTTGTTGGGGTGGCATGCTTTTTTATGGTATAAAGGAACTAAAACACAGGGGTATTTTAGAACACATTAAATACGGGAGTCTTTGTGGTTAAACTGGGAGAAGACTAAAAGGCAATGTTATTTGAAAATTCCAGTCTGGCTATCGACTATTGAAGCATTTTCTTATCCTATAATATACAAAAAGGAACAAACAGTTAGATATGGTGAAATGTTGAATGAAAAGGGTGAACTTAAATCTATGCAAAAACTAGAGGAACAAGGTATAAAGATGAATTGGTTTTCATATGCGGAATTCTAGGTACGATAAAGATTCTAAAACAGAAGGTTTCTATGATAAATTGACTGATTTAGATAAGATTTTGACAGGTACTGATGAAAAGGTGATTAAAAAATTGTATGGATATTTATTAGAAATTAAACTAGAAGAAGGACAAGTCAAAGAAACAATGATTGCTTGGGGGAAGAATTTTGGATATGGGATTGATCTAGAGAAATGGCAAAAATTGTGGTCTCAAAATTATAAAATGACAATGTCAACAGCATATAAAGAAAATTTGTATAAGATGTTTTACAGGTGGCATTTCCCCCCAACAAGAATAGCAAGAATGTTCAAGAACAAATCTGAAAAATGTTGGAAATGTCATCAGATACCTGGCTCATATTACCATATGTGGTGGACGTGTGGGGATGCCAAAAAATATTGGACTAAAATCCACACATGGTTGGAAAAAATGACAAAAAAGCATATAGACTTGAAACCAGAGGTATTTTTATTGGGAATTTTACCTGAAATATACAGTAAAGAATTGAAATATTTGATTGTAAATGTATTAACAGCGGCTAGGATCGTATTTGCTAAAAACTGGAAAAATGAGAAAATACCAACACAGGAGGAAGTTATTAAGAAAATATTGGAATGTACTGAAATGAGTAGATTGACATTTGAAATTAGAGAACAAGAGGATAAACAATTTTATAAAATTTGGGATCTTTTCTATCAATGGTTAGACAATAAAACATGGTAATGAAATATGTAGATTTTTAGAACATAATGAATATATAAAGATGTTTTTTATTATATCTACAAAATGATTATAGGATAGATTTGAGATGATGATATGAACTGTCAAAAAACAAATTAAGTAAAATATGGATTATCTTTTAAAACATGAATGAATAATAGTATAGTCAAATGATTGATTAATAATGATATTAATGTATTTAGGAATAATTGATTGACAATACGAGAACATATACAGTGTAATTGTAAGTGAAGACTATGAAGTGGAAGCACAAAACAATTTGTAAACCAACCGACACACTGTATGTAGATATATGGAAGATGGCTTGATGTTTTTATGTTGTGTTTGTCTCAGTTTGTCTTAAAAACAATAAAACTTAAAAAAAAGAAACAATTGGATTTCTCTGATTAATATATGTAGAAAATCTATGAAAAGGTTTTTATCCTTACTGAGAAAACTTGGATTCCTCAGATAACTATTTTAACACGTTTTGGGGGGAGATACATAGGGCCAGAAGCCTTAATTTAACTATTGAAGTGTGGGGAGAAGGAATACCTCATACGCTCATTTCTTGATCTCATAAAAATACAAAACAATAAAGCTAGAATTCTAACAATGTTCTGCCAAAATCCTAAAATCCAAATTAGTTGCTATACAGGGGTGGGATTCTACAGGTTCTCACCTATTCTCTAGAACCGGTTGTTAACTTTCTAAGCAGTTCGGAGAACCGGTTGTTGGAAGAAACCTTCTGTTTTTTTCCACCCTTCTTGCATTCTTGGCAGTATGCCTAGACTTACTGTCTCCAAAGGAGGTTTTTTGTTCTTTGCTGGTACTTTCTTAAAGGGGAAGGGTTGTTTTAAGCTTTTTACACTGCTGTTGGGAGGAAATACTCCTGTTGGAGTTAGCACTTTCAAGAAATAATTTAATAATGAAGCAGAGCTGCCAGAAAGAAGCTTTTAATGACAAGGAACCAAGATGAGTGACATTCAGCAAGGCTAGCTAGAAAGATTGACATTCAAACGTGAGTTTACATATCCTTTCTGAGTTTTGGTCTAAAACTGGTGACCATTCAAAGTTACAATGGCACTGAAAAAAGTGACTTATGACCATTTTTCACACTTACGAGCGTTACAGCATCCCCACTGTCATGAGAGGCCAGGAGAGGAGAAGCGCCCCTTGATGTGAGTGACCACGAGTTGACCACGCCCACCCAGTCACGTGATCAGCAGACCACGCCCACCAACTAAGCCACGCCCACAGAACCAGTTGTTTAAAAAATTGAATCCCATCCCTGTTGCTTTGTTGGCAGTCTCTCTAGCTAACAGTGATGCTGGCTTGAGCTTTTTTGTACATTTTGTACATTTATGTTTCCTTATTAACACTTCAGTAAAGAGTGAAGATTTTGTTATAAATGTGATGTGCCTTTTATTGATGAGAACATAAGATTCATGAATGAGGCTGTTTTTCAGTTTCACATAAAATCCTTATTAAAAAGAAAGTAAAAGAAATTATGCAGTCTCCTTCTTAACCAAGTCTGACAACAACTAATGAGAATGTTATCATACAGGAAATCTATTGTAGTTTCCTATACTAGCATAAAAGGAGAGGCAATTTTCCCACAAAAGATTATGCTATGGCATAATGTAATGTTATTCAGGTATTTATGAATCTCCCTCCTAGTATGCTATTTGAAAGGAACTAGAATGGCAATATTAGTACCATTCCCCTAGGTAATGAATAAAAACTAGGATGTCCATTTTTATATTCTGCAAAAGGAGACCAGTTTTATTTTTGCTTATTGTAGAAAACAATTGTTTACCAAGAAACAAGCTGCTGAGGTTGCTCCACACCTCTTCCTCCAATCCACCAAAATGGTCTCTGTGAACTCCTTATTGGCTTTTTTTCTACCTAGGTTTTCTAAACCAAGTTCTTAGCTACAGTCACTCAACAGAATGCTAACAGAAGCGATGTGTGTCCTACAACAGTTACTGGGGATAAAAATAAGATACTGGAGGCTGGCATTTCACTTTAAAAGACATTAGATCCTTGTGTGTTTATTTTTGATCTAAACAAATAACCATGAACACAAATGTCTGCTATGGCAGTGAGTCTGGTGAAGGCCATGTGAGGTTCTGCTTGGCTGCTTGTCCCTATAGATGCCACATGAGGACCTGGGCAATATTTGGTGAGGCAGAAGCTTTGAATGGCTCATTGAAGCAAATTTGTTCAATCTAGCACTGATGGTGCTACCTAATTTGGGTAATGAAATGTCTGCAAGAAAACAATCAAGCTCCACGGAAATCTTTAGTAAAAGGCGTATAAGGTATAAGGGAACTAAAACACAGGGTTATTTTAGAAGACATTATATACGGGAGTCTTTGTGGTTAAACTGGGAGAAGATAAAAAGACAATGTTATTTGAAAATTCCAGTTTGGTTATCGACTATTGAAGCATTTTCCTATCCAATAATTTATAAGAAGGAACAAACAGTTAGATATGGGGAACTATTGGATGAAAAGGGTGAACTTAAATCGATACAAAATTTAGAGGAACAAGGTATAAAGATGAATTGGTTTTCATATGCGCAAATACATTCAAGGTATGATGAAGATTCTAAAACAGAGGGATTCTATGATAAACAGACTGATCTAGATAAGATCTTGATGGGTACTGATGAGAAGGTGATTAAAAAATTATATGGTTATTTGCTGGGAATTAAATTAGAAGAAGAACAAGTTAAAGAAACTATGATTGTTGGGGGAAGAATTTTGGATATGGGATTGATTTAGAGAAATGGCAAAAATTGTGGTCTCAAAATTATAAAATGACAATGTCAACAGCATATAAGGAAAATTTGTATAAGATGTTTTACAGGTGGCACTTTCCCCCGACAAGAATAGCAAGAATGTTCAAGAACAAATCTGAAAAATGTTGGAAATGTCATCAAATACCTGGCTCATATTACCATATGTGGTGGACTTGTGAGGACGCTAAAAAATATTGGACTAAAATTTGCATGTGGTTGGAAAAAATGACAAAGAAACGTATAGATTTGAAACCGGAGTTCTTTTTATTGGGAATCTTACCAGATACATATAGTAAAGATTTGAAATATCTGATTGTAAATGTGTTAACAGCGGCTAGGATTGTATTTGCTAAAAACTGGAAGAATGAGAAAATACCATCACAGGAAGAAATTATTAAGAAAATATTGGAATGTGCTGAGATGAGTAGATTGACATTTGAAATTAGAGAGCAAGAGGATAAACAATTTTATGAAATTTGGGATCTTTTTTATCAGTGGCTAGATGACAAAATACGATAATAGAATATTTAGAAAGTTAGATAGCAAGGAATGCCTTTATTTTTTCTTTTGCCTATGTTATTTGACATTATATCTATAAAGTGTTTTTAGGATAGATTTGGTATGATTATATGATTTGTTATAGAATAAACTGTTTAAAGTATTGTTATCTCATAAAGCATGAATGATTAAAAGTATAGTCAAATGATTTATTAATAGCGATAGTAGGATATATGTTTGGATTGACAATATGAGTTATGTAATATAACTGTAATTGAGACTACGAAATGAATGCACAAAACTGATGAACCAACCGACACACTGTACGTACATAAGAGAGTTGATGTTTTAATGTTTTGCTTGTCTGTTTGTTTGTAGAAAATCAATAACATTGTTTTTCAAAAAAAGAAAGAAAAGAAAACAATCAAGCTCAGAGAGCACCAAGGACCCCTCATTTCAATCCTGAGCTACAAATATTCTCCTTTATTGTTCAATCGCCTTCAGAAGAACAGCAGGAGAAGGCTGCTCAGAGGAGAGTTCACCCTAAAAGCTACTACAGTATACAAAAGGCCCTGGTCCCAGCTGAGGATGGTCAATCATGCTTCTACATAAAGTGAAATGGCAAGCAGGGTCTCACTTGAACATTTCAAAAGTTAGGGGGATCTGACTGCCGGAAGCATTTCCTGAAATAATTAGGACTTTAAAAAGTGAGGGTTTTTAACAAAGAAGAAAATCTAAATGTTCAATAAATGCTTTATCAGTTCATTAGTTAAGAAGGATCAGAAAATGCAAGATATGCAGCGGGGCAAGCGAAATTATGATTCAAACAAGGTGAAAATAATCTGTTTTCTTATTTTATAGTCCCCTCTTGGCTTAAATAAGATTCATCATCATAAAACAATGAGAATAAGTGCATATACACTGTCACCACCAAAAAAAATGAGAAAATTAATCCACAGGGATTTTGGAGGGATAAGAAGTGACAATTGATCCACAAAGTTAGCAAGGATAAGAACCACTGATTACAATAAAGCCTTTCCATCTCTGTCTTTGAGCCATATGAGAGTGACAGAACAGAAACAAAAAGAAAGGAGCTGAAACTTACCAACACCCTTTAATAATGCAGATGTTTAATACCCAAGTTAGAATTTCCATTTCCTTCCATCCGAATCAAGCCTGTTTACAGCCCAATCATGTATTTTATATTATTCAGAAATCAGGCCATCTGTGTTTGTCATTGCTTATTCTCAAGTACATTAATCTATGATTCAACTTTATCGTGACACTTTGGTGACATATTAACATGATTTATTTTCCTCAGTTTGCACCCTCCTAGCTTTACCCTTTGAGTAAGGTCTTTAATGCCTAGTGATTTATCCTCTCTAAAACAACAAAGAGAAGGCACTGTTGTGCGTAGACACAGAGAAAAAAATGTAGGTACATGTTGGATGTGAGCCACATATTTTTCTTCCATGCTAATGCTTCAGAACCAAAGTGAAGAGGCCCAGCCGCTGTGCCTCCATGGGCGAGCCCAGGCAAGGTTTTTAAGGTGCACTGAGTAAGAACTAGTGCGGTGAAGTCATCAAAAGGCTTGGTTGAGATCATGTTTACAGTTCCACTGGGTTCTTGTTTCTTTTTTCCTCACCAAAAAGTTTTTGCCTGCCAGTGAATTTCACACATAAATTGATTTTTTTCCACTTATTTCATTTGCCTCATACCTTTATTCCCATTGAGGGGGTTAGATTTAGAGCAGGCACATTCAATCAATGGTTGACAGTTTGATTTATTTAATTTTTATCTCACCTTTCTTTCTTTATAAGTAACTCACAGTGGCAAACATTAGTAATATGCCTTCCTCCTATTTTCCCCATAACAATCACCCTTGTGAAGTGAGTTGGGCTGAGGAAGAGTGACTACTTCTGTGAACCTGTGTACTCCTGGCTTAATCACCACAGAGATATTTATTTACTTATTTATTTGGTATCCCACCTTTATTATTTTTACAAAAAACTCAAGGCAGCAAACATATTCAATACACCTTCCTCTTCCTATTTTCCCCACAACAACAACCCTTTGAGGTAGATTGGGCTGAGAGTGAGTGATTGGCCCAAGTCACCCAGCTGAGTTTTATACCTAAGGTCGGACTTGAATTCACAGTCTCCTGCTTTCTAGCCTGATGCCTTAATCACTAGACCAAACTGGACCAATCAATTATGTATGTGGTGGGCACCAATGTTTTGAACATGAAAATTTATCACTAATGGTGGGCAAAAAGAAGGAACAGAACCTTTCCACTGGTCTGAGTAACTTTTGCCCCCTTGCAGCCTCTCATCCTAGTCTATCTTATGAGGATTTGTGATGGAAGTAAAATGGAAGATGTCCCATTTGTATGCCACATCCAGTCCCTAAGGGAAAGGCAGAACATAATTGTAATAAAAATAAGACAAACCATCATATTACATGCATTTAATTCTAGGGAAGGTTTGGGCATATTGTGTTGTATATATTGTCATTTTGTGCTTTTCCATAACATCTGCTTTCCTGACTTTATTACTTGAAAAAATAATTAAGGAAGGTGGTTGCATTCTATAATTAATGCTATAATCCTCTGTTGACCCAAGTGGCACAGGGCTTTTCCCCGGGTGGGGTGAGATAGGGTGGGGCAGGGTGGCAGAACTTCTTTCATGACATTTGTATACCAGAACAAATGTCAAATCTGTAAAAATAACAGAAGGGAGAACAGAAAGGGAGAGAGGAGGGACAAGTGTTGAGATATTCCAATGGCAACTTCCGCATCTCCTGATTATTCCTACTTAAGAGGAATCCATTTTTTTCTGGAAAGCAAGTGAAAATGAGCTCAGGCCCTGCATATGTGATAATGACTGAACATATCTTTCTCATCTGCCTATACATACATACATACACACTTTAACGTGGACCTGCAGTAAACTAACAATAACACAAGTTCCCTGGAATGCAGATTCCCATAAAAACGTTGGCTTTGGCATCTGAGCTTTATAAAAGTGCCTGTCAAACTGCCATTTTTAGTTCCACTGAAGAGGCAAATTAATTAATTAGGTATCGATGAATTGCATATCATTACTTTTAATTCAATTTCAGTGAAGAAAAAAATTAGGTTTTGTTCTGGCCTCTCCTTCCTTTTTAGTGTGAAACTTCAGGAACCTTTCACGAGCAATGAGGCTGAGAGAAGAAAGGGAGAGAGAAGTCTGAAGGGAAATTAGATTAAAGAAGAGTGTTCACCGTTAATTCATTTAATGAATGTACCATACAAACTCAAAGTGGGAGAATCAACTCTTTATTGGGTTGAAATGTAGAATCGGTTCACCACGTAGATGGGGCAAAGAAAGGGTGGCATGGAGGGTTAAATTGCATTGTTAGCACTGAAGAAATATTCAACGGCCAACAAATGTAATTTTGAGACATGGAATAGGATAGAAAACCATCTTATTCTTTAGCCCCGGCAGCAAAATATTTGAGCTAGTCTTATTATACAAAGTACTGTATAAGTATCTCTTTCATACTTCTAAATGGAAATACGAAGAGTTCAGATTCTCTCTATATTAGTTGGCCATCTAGGAAAAGCTAATATAAGGAGCACAGAAGGTATTCAGAACCTTAACTATTGTGGGCATGTATTACTTTGCTATTAATGGTATCTGTGATTGACAGGTACATTATTATTCTAGTAAAATGGACCAGAGGGAATAAATTATTTTTTTCTCTAACCTAGATCCTAATGCTAGGATGACTATCTGTCACATCAAATAAAAGACAAGTAGCTAGTAGGCAATTATCCCTAAGCTGCCCTCAGAAATGTAAGAGAAAGCTGAATTTCCTGATGTATCCTTTTAATTGTGTATGAAGCATCATGCTAGCTAATCCAAACTAGATAACCAACACCAAACAGGATGAGACATTGCAGTGCATCCCAGCTGAATACTATAAGTATCATTTGGTATGAAATGCCATCTGAGGAGACCAGAACAGCTCCAATTTAGCAAAGCTATACAAATAGGGCTAAGGGCTTATTATTTATTCTGCCTTTTATCTCAATATTGTTTACAGTAAAAAAAAAAGCATAATAAAATCCAAGTCTCTAATTATAAAAACACAGGAAACAGGCTTTTCAACTTCAGCTTTGATTGTGTTATATCAGTTCTGATTACAAGGAGATGATTCTATTGCAATTATATCCTAAAATATAGCCTGCTGAATTTCTGCATTCCAGCTATTTGATGTTTTGTTACATTTAATTTCTCCTTTCTGCAAGCAGAAGGCACAATGTTCTAGAGTTGTATTTATTGTATTTTTCTTGCCATGTTATTATTCTCTACCTGTCTCTCTTGCCAGATAGACAACTATGAAATTTATGAGCAGATGACAAAGATAATTGTATTCTCAGTAGATGGATGCTTCAGTTCCAACTTTTTTGATCCCGGAAAAATTAAAGAAGAAATTGGGTAGAATGTGTTTTCTAGTTGCAGAAATCTAAAATAACTCATCTGGTTAAGGCATAAGGAAAATTTTAATGGCAAAATTGGATTTTTTTATATTTAAACTTTAAAAAACAAATTTTCTACAACATGCTCTCCTGCAAAATAATTCGCATATGTTTTCACTTGGATTGGATTGGATTTTCAACACCCCAAGTTTTAACACATGGACATTATTGTAATGTGTTTTGTTTCATTTTGGCCTAATGTATGGTACAAACACAACCATTATTGTTTTAAATTACAGTTTAACATTTAATATAATGTGTGAACCAGAGCACCATAGTTTGGTCAGTTATTTATTATTAAAACAGACCATAGTTTTAATATATTATAATATAATAATATATAATATATTATATCATAATATATGATATAATATATAATAATATAGCAATGTGTGAACCCAACCAATGTTTCTGGCTTAGTCCTATTTCCCCAACTTCATGCTATCCACTTTATCCTCATGTGTGTGTGTGTGTGTGAGAGAGAGAGAGAGAGAGAGAGAGAGAGAGAGAAAGAGGGAGAGAGAGAGAGAGAGAGAGAGAGAGAGAGAGAGAGAAAGAGAAAGAGAGAGAGAAAAAGAATGAGGAGGCAGAGGGACTGACTATATCTAAAAGCATTTAAGGGCCTTTATGAATGCAGTGTTTTAAGGCAGTTTGAAATGTCAAATATGCAATGGACGATAAAATATTTATAAAATTACAGAGTAATTTTAGTATATTTCAAACATTTAAATATTAAAAGGAACGTATATAATAAAAATAATAAAAACCCTGATAAAAAAAACTTTTCTGTTTAAAGCAAACAGCTACTTTTAAAAGTGTTTTAAAAACTACAGTTAAGATGATCTATGCAGTGAGCAATGATGCTGTTTGTAAAAATGAACAGAAGACGCATGGGAGAAGAAGACAAAAATACACTTTCCGTTAAGAATGATGTTTCAAGCAATAGAAGTTAAAAACTTTATGTATCTTTAAACATCTTCTTGCTGAACATTATAAAATAAGTGCTTCCTGATCAGATTTTAAATCAGCACTGTAGAATCTATGCTTTATCACTAAGCCACATGTGAAATAAGAGACCCACCATCACCCCATCACCCCTTCCCAAAGTGGAAATAACATGGCACAACTATTTGGAATAGACTTAGGGAACAACTGCTATGGTAGGGAAATGATACCATACCAAGATCCAGTAATCAGAAGTTTTGGTCTAGGCTTGAATACCTTACAAAGAAAAGTTAGCTAAAGAGTGGATACGAGGTCTCAAAGTGACAGTTTTGTTAGCAGCTAGGTTCCATGCTTTTATCTGAAATATTTTAGGTTGACATTCTGCACTCGGTAAGTTTTGAAGTTTGAAAGAGTTTTGTATTTCTCTAGGCTAGAGGCTCTGTCAAAAAATAATAATAATTTCTCCAGAATTTCTTGTGCATGAAAGCGGGAGCAATTTCTTTAGGTAAGGCAAGTTCTTAAACATGTGAAGCAATACATCGAAAATACCAAGAGTATCAATTTAGTGGCAGTTGGATTTTGAGCAAAAAATTATTTCTGAAAAGTGAAAGTTAACCAAAAAGGGGGAAATTAAGATAATGCTTACCTTTCCTGAAACCTTTATACATACTGAACTTCTGCTTCCGTCAAAGCAACACCTACTTACTGCTTGGTTGTACTTCCTTAAAGTACAATACGCACAGAAATGGGAAGAATAGAAAACAGGAATTTCAAACTTAATGCAAACAGTTCTAATGCAAACTTTTGCTGAGGTTCTCTAGACTCTATCTCAGATTGTAGCCTGACAGAGCACCAACAGAAACATCTGGAGATGGGCTGCAGCTAAGCAACAGAACACTCATTATCTGACTAACTTTCCATTAATTTTATCTGCTTTCTAGGGAATCTTAAACTTAAGTTTATTCAGATAAAGCCACAGGAAAAGGAGTACCATCACTAGTTGGCCAATGATGCAGCATCAACTACATTAGAAGTGCATGTACATTCATATTTCCAATCACTGTGTGGTATCTCCACAACCATTATATGTTTATCCATAAATGCATAATTCTAGGCATTCTGTTCTAAGCAGTTTCTATATCAGCTTTCCTTTCATCATTCATAATCTTGAGAGACTAATTATATGTACCACATAACCTTCGCATTCTACTTTCCCCTTAGTTTTTTTTTCATTATTTCTTCCATGCACATTTTTACCCAATCAATTACTTGTTCCATATTCATATCCTCTTGTTATTCTTGCATACTTTTGAATATTCTATTGTCTCTTTCTCATCCGTACATTTATGTCAACTAAGGATATTTTCCCCTACATTGCATTCATTCAGTTTGCACAATTCCCCCCCACCCAAAAAAAAAATCATCTATCATTCTCCTATTATGACCATACTGAAATATAAAAGGCAACTCTCACCAGCCTAGAGTCCCCCCACTTTTATACTTACCCACCACAATCTCAGTGAAACCAATTTATATCTTCTGACATAACTTTAGCTTTTTGTTTATAACTTATATTTAATTTATTTGCATAATTCAACTGCATCCCATAAGAGCAGGCATCTTTGCACTTATTCTTAGTTTTACAGACATCCAGTGTAATATCTGATTTTCATTTCATTAATCAATTCATGTTCTTTACCACTTCTTAAATTCCCAGCCAAGTATGTATGTCTGTGTGCGCACATATGCATCTAATCATCATCATCATCATCTCTCCTGTACAATGTTTATTTTCCTTATACTCTATTTACCTGGCATTGCCATCTGCAGATGAATACAGTTCTAGACATTTTCTCTCTCAACAAGTATGCATATATGTCAGAATTTTTTTGTTGTATACAAGCTTGAGAAACACTGGCCTAAACCCTGTTAGCAGCCACACATTAGATCTGGCTTTTATCTTGGACAAGATGAAACATAAAACTAGTGTTGGCAGATGTTTTTGTCAGTTCCTTGATCATTGACTCATGACCATGGGGTTAACCAGAGCTACCAGTTTGCACTGTGTATGGCCTGAGTGTTTAATAGATCTTGGTTTTCAGAATGGTACTTGTGGCTTTCCCTACTGAAATGGAGAGTTCTGTTGTGCACCTACTTAGCCTCTGGAATATACAGAGCATTAGACAGCATAGCTGAAATCTCTTTGTTTTTTGTTTTGTTTTTGACTTGAGAAAAAGTGAGCAAAGATATGACTGGAGGAAGACAAGAGGAGAATGTGACTGTCTATGACAAGAGTTCAGATTCAAGGCTACTCTGTAGCAATATGTTTGTTAAAATGATCTTGTTACATCTCCAGGATGTCAAGCAGGTGCACTATTTAAGACCTCTCCCTTCTGAGGAGAAATAGCAATAGCAATTACTGATATACTGCTTCAGTGCTTTTACAGCCCTCTCTAAGCGATTTAGAGCCAGCTTATTGCCCCCAACAATTTTACCCACCTGGGAAGGATAGAAGGCTGAGTCAACCTGGTGAGTCAGCCTGGTGAGATTCGATCTGCCAAATTGCAGGCAACCAACAGGCCGCAGCAGTAGCCTGCAGTGCTGCATTCTAACCACTGCACCACCACAGATACTATGGAAGAACTTCAGTCAGTTCAAGTTGTTTAATTAGGTGGTTAATTTGAGATGAAATCCTGTTTTTTCCTGAACTGAAAGCTGAACAGGATCCAATGACACTTGTGCCTTCTGTCATCTGGGAGTGGAGGGGTTGGGCCCAAGGAGGCAGAAATCTCTTCTCCAGCTCTGCCACTTCTGCACCTCCTGGTTAAAGCAGACAGGAAGAACCAGGGAGGTAGATCATCACATTCAATGCCTCTTGTAAGAGGGGAGAATGCCACCTGCCTTGAAAGCACTGGTTCACCCACTTCTCATGCCCTGGGCACTTAAGACAACAATATCTATTCTCTCCTTTATGAAGAAGTGAATGGGGCAATTATATGGACCATTAGCAGGACTAAAGTCACACTGGTCACCCTGATAAGATACTTTAAGGAAGTATAGGCCAAGCATAGTACCCTTCAGGCTACCTACAGGGCAAGGAATTGGAATATCGATTTTTTGATGGCTCCACTTTGTGACTGGGCGGGCCAAGTGATGACAGGGAGAGGTGTCGTTCAGTTGCTCCATTATGGTGTGCCACAGGACTTGATGCTCTCCCTCATCCTGTTTAACATACACATGCAACCTGCTAATAGTTTAGCAGTTAAGAACTTGTATACTTTATTACTACGGGTGTATTTTGATTACAGCTCAGTGAGATTTTATATCAAAAGCTGAACTCCAATTTGTCACTCTGGATATGCAAGTAAATTTATGATATCCAGGAATTTGCTTGACCAAATGCTGTAATTTAATTCTGGAAAATGCAATCAACTATTTGCTGAAAGAACTTAAAAGCTGCAGCTCGAAATGGAAGAATCAATAATGCATTTTATAGAATCTTTTGTTATTAGGCAGTTGTAGTTCCTCCACAGAATGTAGTAATTATTACTGCGTGGGTGTTTTGAGTACTTTACAGTAACGCCTTTTCCTTTCATGCTGTGGTATATACAAATAAATATGATTATTGCCTTTCTGGGTGTTAATTGCTGTTTCTTCCTGCCCCCAATCCCAACCTTCAACAAGTATACATTAAATATCATTTCTTCATAACTACGTACATACAGAGCTTAGTTAGTTTAAATATTGAGGACATTAGTTCAGGATAATTAAAGCCAGGAAGTCCTCAACTTAGCATTTTTGGTCTAATGACCATTCGAAGTTACAAAGGCACTGAAAAAAGTGACTTTTGATAATTTTTCACACCATTGTGAGACCATCCTCAAGGTTTCATAATCAAAATTCAGGCACTTGGCAACTGGCACATACTGATGACGGTTGCAGTGTCCTGGGGGGTCATGTGGTCATCTTTTGTGCCTGACAAACAAAGTTAATGGGGAAGTCAGATTCACTTTACAACCATGTTACTAACCTAACAACTTCAGTGATTCATTTGGCAAGAAAAGTTATAAAAGTGGGCAAAACTCACTTAGCAACAGAAATTTTGAGCTCAATTGTGGTCATAAGCCAAGGATTAGATTCAATCTATTCTTGCCAAGTACATGAAATAGCGTACTACAATGTGCCAACTAATATGTACGGGGATGGTGTCAACGTCTTTGTGGTAACAGTAAACATTTTTATTGTAACAATCAAGTCCTATGTCTACTTCTCTGGAAAAAATCCACTACTTGCAAAGGTATTCTTCGAATGTCCCAGTAAGGAAACTTCAAATGAAAGCACAGCATGCAGTTGAATTGTTTAAACTGTTTAAAATTGGACTGTAGCAAGAATATGTCTTTATTGTTTAAAAGTTTTCTTTCTAGTATACTTTGTGCCACATCTTAACAAATATTTTATAAGTAATTAAGGCAGCAGAGATAAATGGAGTGGAATGTACCAGTTACCCAGAGGTTTGGAGGTGGGAATTAAACAAAAAGAAGTTGGATTGCACCTCTTAAGAATACAATTCTTGGATTTAATTCAAAATCAGGACAGTAAATCTGAAGCAAAATACAATCCACAAAAAACCCTAACAGACATATTGCCAAAAATGACACTGGGCCAGAGTTATTTGAGTCAAATCTGTTATTTCCATTTAAGCTTTTTAGAACTGGCAAATTATCAGTTTATCACGCACCCCATCTCTATCTCAAATTTAATCACTTGATACAGTAAAAAATATTTTTTGCTTCCTTTTTCCTCCACAATATAAAATTCTACTCGCCCAACAGACCAGAAGGTCCATTTCACACACATATTTTAAAACAGAAGTGGTACAATTAAGTCCTAATGAGAATTGCGATAATTTTTCATACAAGATAAATAGTCCCAATAATTTTGGTACAATTACACCCAATTTGGTTTGGAAATTATAATTCTCTACAGTATATTAGCACACTGCTCGAGAAACTGTTTTTGTGGAACATTCCTAACTGAATAATCCAATTTTAATACTGTTTTTAACAAAGCCAAGAAGCAGCAGAGCAAAACTGGAACGGAGTATGACAAAAATGTGGTGCTGTATGAACACTAAAAGATAGCTAAAGACTAGCTGATCCAAGTAATATTTCAGACTAACTCGGTTACATTTAACACTAATAATATAGCTCATGGAAACAGAACACATATTCAAAAGATAGATATTTTTGTTTCATTTTGGGAAAAGATATTGGAATTCCTACTGCACTTGTAAATGCTCTCACAAAAAAGTGCCTGTTAATATCTGACTAAAATCTTTTTTGCTTAAGATTCCAGTGGCTTCATTTATTGATTTTTCATAAAGTGGACTCCTTAAAACCACCATGTGTAATTTTCAGAAAGGATGAAAAGTACAAAATAAGCATCCTTTCCAATTTGCCAATTCAGATAGACTGAATGAGGAAAAATAAAAAATAAAAGAGCTTTTAATGCAGAAATGGAGAATAACTTTCTGAAGCTGAGGCTCTTTAGCTTCCAAAAGAGATCCCCCAAGTAGTGGTGTCTTTTAAAGGAAAGATTATATAAGGATATTCTTTAAAGCCTGTAGTATAATCTACTATATGGATTTTAAACATAATCTATCAATTCTGACCTTCAATCCATAGCTAGAAGTGAAAATTAAACTCGGTAGGCAGTACAAGGATCAATTTAACTGAGCTTTCGATTCTGGTTGAGGCAGTTCAATCCTATAAAAATCTGTGCCTTTGGTTTCCCTCTGCTGTGTCTTGTCCAGACGACTGAGTTAGCTTTTTAAAAATTAAATTTGTGGTATCAGCTACCAAAAAGAAATGTTTCTTACAAAATGGATAGTTGTTCCTGCCTGAGGCACTCGGCGTGAGTGGATTCAGACCTCAGGTGTTTTCTTCAATTTGAGATAAGGCTGGAGACAGAGCACACTTTTAATGTTCTCAGATTGAAATGTTTCTAATAAATTGGATGGACAGACAGAATACTGGAAAAATATTGAAAACCTCCCATGTGGATTTTAGACTCAAGGAAATAAGGTCTGAACCTGTTGCAGATTTTCCCAATTTAAGGAAATATTTTCCTTGAAAAGAGCCCTGGTTAACTCCGAAATCCAAAAATGCCTTTGATATATCCTGTAAGACCACTCTTTGTTTTCTGCTCTACTTTATCTTCCAGGGGTGGGAAACTGATGTGGTTGAGAGCCAGATCAAAAAATAAAGGCTTGCATGGAATTGGCTGGAATTCTGGAGGGAAATGCACCAGAGTTGCTTGCTTGCTGACAAGAGAAGGATCCAGGCAGAAAATCTCAAATCGTTCAGAAAGTGGCTTGATATAAAAGGAAGATAAACAGGAACAAAAATTAGTTCATTTAGACAATGTTTGTTACTTAACCCTCTAGTTTAAGGTTTCTCAATCTGCACATTTCCCTAATAAATGGACTTCCGCTTCCTAAACTCCACAGCCAGCATAGTTACGGTTGAGAAGAATTCTGAGAATTGAAGTCCACACATCTGGAACTTGCCACTCCTGGAAAACCTAGCTCTGGTCTAATGACAGAAATATTTAACTTTCTCGATAATGCATTCAAGGCAATGAAGTATCCTATGGACATATGAATTGTTGCTGAGGAAGCCTCAGAAAAGTATCCAAATCTGTTGTGGAAATACTATTATGCTGGCAAATGCAGAAGAGAAAACTAAATGTAAGTATAAGTTTCTAATGGAGTTGCAGATAACTGGTTAATATTAGGACTAAGCCAATATCATGCATTAAATAATATCACAAAGCTGCTCTTCTATTTTAAAGAAACCCAATTATGATTAAGGTGATCCCCAATCTATGACTATTCGTTCAGCAACCATTCCAAGTTGCAAAGGCACTGAATGAATAGTGGTTATGACTGATCCTCAGACTTACAGCTGTCACAGCAGCCTGGCAAACACAATTGTGTTTTGAGTACCTGGCAACTCTTTTGCACTTATGAGCACCCCACAATCACATGACTGCCATTTGCAACTTTCCCAGCAGCTGCCCTATAATGTCAAAGGGGAAGCTGGAAGGGAATGTTGCAAGCCATGGGGGTCAGTCTTCTATACCTGCACCCCCTCACCTAGCTGCTCTGGCCCCTTGCATACCTTCCCAACCCTCTCTAAGGCTTTCTCACACTTGCTAACCTACATGGCACCATCCTTGATCTGCACAAAAGAAGAACTAGGAGATGGAAAAATATCAGCCTTCCATATAGTGGCCTTGGTCAAGACTGCCCCCAGCTTCAATTAGCATAAAGGAAAAACAGAAGGCCCACTACATGCAATATTTTAATAATATCATGCACCTAAAACTTCAATTTTCAAAAATATCTTAAATTTTTTGCCAAGCTCATGCTGTAAATCTTTTCTCCGAAATTATGCATAGGTTATGCATAGAAAAAGTGCACAGACAGAGCACTCTCATGATTCCTATGGATGTCTCTAAGGTTTAGGGAGTTTACTAAATTTCTGGGTATTTTTTAAATTCTTCATTATTCTAATGTTAGCTTTGCAAAAACAAAGAGGCATAATTAAGGAGGCATTCTGGTTTTTTTTTTTTTCTGAATGCTGTTCTCCCAGAATGTTGAGCTTCTTTTCCATCCAATCCATTCTTTTGTATGATGCTATGCCAAAAAAAATAAACTAGAAAACTTTCTAAACAAACAGGAACAATTAAAGATTTCTGTCATTGTATTTCTAATATATGTAATTCAAATTATATACTGACACACTACAACATAAGAAATTTGACTCCTTTTGAAATTGTGCTTTTACTGCATATACAGAAAGTCTCTTACCTTGCCATCTTTGACCTGGGACGGAGATTCTGCCTCATGACTGTCATCAGCATCTGAAGGAATCAGAAAACTATTTGAGGAAAATGCATTTACTAGGAAGTAAACCAGAACAAGAACACAAGGCTACATTTTAAAAATGTGAACAATGAAATTGTCTATAATTTATGATAATGCTTATCTCCAATCTTTCTCCTTAGAATGTAAATGATGCAATGATATCCATTTTTACCCTGTCCCAAATCTAACTGTATAACCATTCCTTAATATTGTTGTATGTCACTATCTTCTTCTGAGATAGGTGGACATATAAATGAGAGAGATAGATAGATAGATAGATAGATAGATAGATAGATAGATAGATAGATAGATAGATAGATAGATAGAGATGGGAGGGAGAGAGAGAGAGAGAGAGAGAGAGAGAGGGAGAGAAATATAGTACAATATTACAGAGAAGGGTCAAGGAATGGATGGTTCCAATTGAAGTCTGACACAGGAATGAGTATGCCAAACATACTTATGTTAAGTGAAGTGCATAGGCTTATGCTAATAAATTTAGATAAAAGTTAAGTTATATAGAGAAAAAGCTATTGGCATCAAAGGAAAAAAAGAAATGTTTGAGCAAAAAAACAATTTCACAATGGTGAAATTTACAAGGAGCAACACATCAGAGGAGAGAACAGAAGGTCAACAGACTTCAAAAGGAGCTTGCCTGAGGTACTTATGACTCTGAAGAATATCAGAGTTAATTATCTTGGTGGCAGAATTCTGGTTAGAAAAGAGTTTTAGGTGTGAAACGATGAACAGAAGTGGACAGAATATGAAGCAGTGAAGGCCACAGATGAACAGATCATGAACCAATATTGTCTAAAAGAGTCAAAGTGAAAAGGCTTTTTCCTCTCAGTGGTCTACAGAGAATCAGGGAAGTGAATATAATTTTTTTTATTGTGGCAAAGATGTTTTAAAGTCTAATTTATAACTTTAATTTAGACTGAGCCTATATTTCTTCCCTATAGCTGTTGGGCAGTAGAAAATGATTACTTTTTCTTTCCTTAATTGCCCTGTTAAAGTCACTGAAAAAATAAAGCTATAAAACCACATGTTAAAAAAAAGTAAAGTCCTTCATAGCCACTCCTGCCTTCCATTCTGAAATGTTGGCAGACTCTAACTCTTGAATCTTGAAAGCATTTCTCCATGAATACTGTGTATGTGGGAATCTGGAAAGCCACACTCACCTAATATGGCAGCTGCTTGCAAGGAGTATTTTTCTGCATTTACTTGAGTAATCAAATCCTGAACATCAGGTAGCTCCTATATAATACAGATCAATTCCACAAAAGACATATACTTAGTAGAGTTTCATTTTTCCTTCATGTTCATCCCACCTACCCACCCGAACTAATTTGCTAATGTTTCTCTTTTTTCATTGTTGGTAAAATAAAGTAGGGAAAATAAAAGTAGTGTTAAATACTTATGTCCTTTTGTGTTGCCAAACACAAATATATGTGGTATAATAACTCTTTCTCGTTTTCCCTCTCTCTCACACACACACATTGTCTGATGAGAGACAAATCCAAACAATTTGATTTTATAGTCTTAAAAATGGGCAAATCGGTCATAAATTTGTTTCAACAAATGAATCAGAACTGTACATTAGTTAGCAGAATGTAATAAATTTAAATATGTATGCCCTCCCTTACATCACCGTACAACTCTGTTAATGCATACTTCATAACCTGTTTCCTACCTTTAAGTTGCTTTTTTTAGTCCCAGCTTGAACCTGAACTTCAGTGGCATATTTCAGCACACGATCATACAAAACAAGAGCTTCGCTCCATTTTTTCACCAGGACATATGACTGTGCAATGAAAAAGCACCTAGGAGAAACAGAAAACCATACCAAGTAGATTGGTAAACTATGGCTTACGTGTTTTAAGTATCAATTAACTCTTTAAGTACTCTCAACTCTCTATGACAGAGGTGTCAAACCCCGCAATCTGTGGGCTGGATGCGTCACACACTGGCCACCCCCACCCCCGGTTTAGCAAAGGGGAAAAGTCATGATACGTCATGTGGCGGCATGAGTTTGACACCCCTGCTCTATGAGCACAATTTTCTTGAAACTATTCACACCCAGTCTTTCCCACTTTACATCCTCCTCTCTGAACTGCATGGAGGGGAGGGGGAGAAACAATGAAATGATTGTTTCTACAGAAATAACTGGAACATTTCCTACAATTCTGAACTCACTACAGGTAGTCCTCGACTTACAACCACAATTGAGCCCAAAATTTCTGTTGAGACGTTTGTTGAGTTTTGCCCCATTTTACGACCTTTCTTGCCTCAGTGACTAAGTGAATCATTGCAGTTGATAAGCTGATTGTTAAACCAATCTGACTTCCCCATCGACTTTGCGTGTCAGAAAGTCACAAAAAGTGATCTCATGACTTGGGGACACAGCAACGGTCATAAAACGAATCAGTTGCCAAGCATCTTTTGATCACATGACTGTGGGGATGCTGCAAAGATTGTAACTGTGAAAAATTGATGTGTCACCTTTTTCAGTGCCGTTGTAACTTTGGTCACTAAATGAACTGTTGTAAATCGAGGACTTCCTTTACTCAAGTTTCTTGTCTTGCTATCTTTTCAGTTCTCCATCTTGGATGTATTATAACAGCCAAAGGACTTTTTAAGCCATATAAATCTGGCTTAGAAAAAGAAATCAGGACGAGAAAAGTGGCTCCAAATTCAGAGTGTTTCGTACTTCTATATATTTCTATGAAATTCCTTGTTATGAACTGGAATCTCTGTCTTCCTTATTTATTCTGCATGTATTGTAATGACACTTCCAGGGCAATGAAAAGTAGCAGAGCTAATGTCTACCACTGTTGCAAACATTCATGGAATAGCACAAATATATTTTCTCTTGCCGCTCATTACAGTTTTGTTTGGATCCAAGCCACTGTATGACTGTGACTGCTTAACTGTGATTGAACAAATAACTTTGTTTGGTTGGGAATTACCGGTAAGCCTTATACACCAAGGTCTTTATTCCTATTTCCTTCAGGTAGCTTTTATCTTCTTCTAGGCCAGGAAGTTGTTGCAATTCTGCCAGATTCTTCAGTGTGATCAAAATGAGAAGACAAAAAAAAAAGCCCCTTAAATGTAAATAAACTTCACAATTAACAGTATAAATATTTTATCCAATTAAATAAATTTAACAGTAGTAAACCAACAATAATTTCATTTACTTTAATCAGCACTATTTGCTTAACAAACTGATACAATAGTAGACATGAGCAGAGCATTGTTTTCAAATACTGTAATCTCTTTACAAGGTAACGCCCTTTATCCGCTGTCCAAAAAATAACCTGTAATTATTAAAATTATTTAGGAAGCAACTTTCTTTGTGTGATCCTTAAAAGCAAGGTATATGTTTATTATATTTAGTGGTCATGAAAATATTATTTTGTATGAAGCAAAATTTCACAAAACCTCTTTATTTTCAACACTTCTACTGTGTTTTTAATGAATAGGTTCTGATGCTACCAATTTTCGCGCCCTGTCTGACCTGCACTTCCAGTTTAATAGCACACCTTTTCCCCATCTACTTTGCAGTCACCTTGTTCGAGATAAAAGAAAACTGGAACCGTAAGCCTTTCCCTTCCACTTCTAAACCACTCCTTACAGGCTTACCTGTAAGATGATGTCATAAAGGCGTATCAAATCCTGAGGTCGAGGAACACGCTTGCCATCTTCCTCGGGCTGCTGCTGACGAAGGAGTGCCTTCTGTAGTGCCTTTGCCATGCTCTCATTGCGCTTGATTGCTGTAGAGAGCTTGATGTAAGTCAGGTAACTAGAAAGCAGAGTATTAAAAACTGCATTATTACTAAAAGTCATTTCAGAATCATTTGAATATATACAAAGCTAATAGATGATGAACTGGGCAGACGAGAGAGTGAGATGACACCCAAGCGGTCCTACTGTTTGTCCTGAATGATTTTAATCTATTCTAGAAAGGCTCTTTACCTGTGCAGATACTGAATATTAGAGACTTTTCCAGAATCTATTTCCAAAGAGTGATCCCTCTGCTTCTGCAGGAAACAAAACATTAGATGTAATTTATTTATTTTAGAAAAAAATGTTTGGATGTAAACACAAAACTGTGGGATAGGTGCAGTCACAAAGGATCCTGTAGGACCTATCACCAAATAGTTCTTCAAGCAGACTCAGCAGTGATTTTATTTCACGCGTTTTTAACCAAAGGGGAGTCAAATGCATAAACCTTCTACTTTATGGCCCACCTGATCTGGCTTCAGCTCTTCACGAACGGCTTGTATCGCATCCCGACACTCACTCAGTAAAGATTCAAACAAACGTTCTTTAGTTTCTTCTTCTTCTGCCTAAATGAAGTAGCACAGAAAAATATACAATTATTAAAATCAATGCTACATTTCTCCTGAAAACAAAAGAAGATAAAACTTTCATTTAACAATTGCACGCAGTGAGTCTTACAAACATGTTATATTATATGCAACATTAGTGAAACTTTTATTACTTAGTGATAAACTGTGGAGATTAAGTCTACCATTTTATATTTCGGATATAACAGAAGAGGCACAATTGAGCTCTTCAGATTACCAAAAAAAAAAAAAAACCTTCCCCAGTGATTCTGTTAATATTTACTAAATTTAATGTGAACCAATAAACAAAACCAACATCTTCTACTTCTGTAGAAGATAGAGCAGAGAGAATATTGGCAAGAACATCCAAAAATCATATATTATTGGGTAAAGAGTTTCATCTCATATTCTCATTCAATAAGCCACACTATGAACTCCCTCTATTTTAGTTCAATTCCATTTTATTTTGAAATTTGCTAAAATGTACTTCCTATTCTAATGCTTAAAACTGTAACTTATTACCACTAGACTGTCAGGAATCTTTTTGTTGATGATAACCTAGTTTTATTTGCCCTCCTTTCTCCCACTAAACCCCCCCACACACACACCTTCAAAGTCAACAGTGCTATTTTCTGTGATAGATTAAGGACAGGAAACTAATTGATCTCTGATAGTTTTCCTGCTTCATAATCTAGGATTGGGAAGGAACATTCCAAAAGTTAAAATAACCTTAGGTTATTCATTAGCATTTTATAATACATAACATTTTTGACAGATTAAAATTACTTAACATCCATTGTTGGATGATGTGTTTGGATATATTCTACAGTTCAGTTATTTAGACTGTTGACTACTCTGAGCAGATCTCCCAAAAACCCGCTGGAATATGAGATTCACAATTTTAGGCCAGATTTTATTATTTTTTAAAATGGCTTTAAAAGAACATTCTTTTAATTTATATTTTTTATTCCTCCAATGTTTAACTGGATTAATACAAAGGACTCAGGGAAGTTAAGTTTTCTAAATTTGAATAATCAGAGACAGGTCAGACTAGTTTGGGTGCTTCACCCGTGAGGCCATTTCAACTTCAAACATGCAAAGGGGAAAGGCCAGAATATTAATGCTGAAACAAAAGGAAATGAGGTGGAGATTTATTATTTTACTTATATAAAAATGAATTTATTTTCCTTTTCTAACACAGTTATTTATCTTCTAGGATACCTTGAAGAGAAGGAAATAGTTAGCAAATATTCAGGGTTTTGTGGCATATGCTGAGTCATTCCCAAGTCACAGGCAAGGGGTTGCACCAGAGCACAGGAATTAAGACTTTGAAAAAGTTAGTTACAGAAGAGTTAAATTAATTAATTAATAGCATATTACTCAATAATCCGAACGGAGAGCACAATATTCTTGGACAAGATTAAGAGTTTCGACAAGTAACTTAAGCTTCCTGGGTCATAAACAGTTTCTCTTTTAAATATGGAATTTAAGAATTTCAATTTTCTGCTTGGAAAAATACCAAAAGCATTATTTGTTCACATGTCCCAGGGTGAGGTTCACAATTATTACCATCCCTGTAATCCAGGAGTGAGCAAGGCACGGCCCAGTCTTTTCCCATTACAGTATTTGGTGGCAAATAGTCAAGTGACAGCTGTGTTCTTATTACTTCTTGCCATGAACTGTTACCCCCATTTTTAGACAAAGGTTTTGGTTGCTAATACTGCTTTGTTATCTGGAGCACTCATTGTAATGTATCAATAAGCAGCTTCTAAGAATCTTTTACACAAATAAGCTGAGTACTTCTTTTTTATTTTATTTTGTTAAATTGCTCGTTTTCACAACACCCTACTTTGGATTTTTTTTTAAATTGAATTAATTTTCAGCTAGTCTATGATGGCAATAAAATAAGCTGACCTGGCATGATTTCTTGCCCATATTCAGTGACAAATGAATTTAAATACATAACAAATTATATTTAAATTTCCTCCTTTATATAGAAATCAGAACAGAACAGCTACCAAGTTCACGTGACCACAGGACCCTGCTTAAGAGCTAAAATCACAGGTTTCAGGAGAGTTTACTTACTTGAGTTATAGCTGCTTCAGTATCTGCCAACCCCAACAGAAAGATTCTCACTTTGTCTATTTTCACAGGCACCGTTCTTCCCCTCCATTCCACCTCACTCATAGTGGCGGCCTGCTTTGCTCGAGTCTGTGTGATTAATGACTAGAAAACAGGGAAATTTTGGTTTGGCATTCTAATGGAAAACATTTATCTCTCACAATACATGTTTCTCACTGTATGCAATAAGTAATGTCAACTGTAAACTATGAAAGTTTAACTTTCAAGTTATTGCAATCACAAATCATGATTATTTTATAGCCAGCTTTACTATGAAGACAGAGACTAACAAGAAACATGTACTTAAAGTGATTTTACACATACAAAATTAAAAAGAAACTTTTGCCTCAGACTGAAAGATCAATCAAGGTTGTTGGGAAGCATAAGGTCTTGAGGACTTTCCAAGATTTCCAACAGGATACTTTTTGGCAAACATGAACATAACCGATTCGCTGGATGGCCTATTGAAGTAGAGGAAAGGCTGGAAGTTTGCTTTGAGTGTTCTCAGGTACAAAAAGGCAAGTTTGAAAGCATACTGATATTTCCCTAATATTGTTTAAGATACATGCTTAAAGAGAGCAAGAATCTTTAAGTTTGCAGGGTATACAACGTATAGAACTTATGGTAGTGTCTACTTGAGGCATAGTCCCAAGTCTAATGTAGATTTTAAGTACAAGATTTTAAGCATGGTGCCATAATATTTAGTGGAGTGCAAGGTTTTTCAGCAGCTCAAATTTACATTCAAACCTACAAAGCATTTCCAGGACAAACTCCTAGGGGAGACGATTACTACCAAGAGTGTGTAAGCCTCACAAATAAATGTATGAAGGGCTCTGTATGAAGTTGTTATATATGAAGTTATTGATAAAAAATTGAAGTGGAACATGAGAAATGTATTGTCCACAAAAGTACAAGCTTTAAAATGCCAAACTATTCTGTTAGTAGTTGCAATGAACAGATAAAATACTAGCTCAAATTCTATGTCATGTGAAGATGACATTAACTATACAGCACATCGCTTTTTCAACTGCAGCCCAAATGTTTCCTATCTTTTTAAATACAGTGGACAGCAATGCAACAGTTTTTACAAGCAAGTACTAAATTTCTGCTGCAATTTATATAATTTGCAAAATGGCAAAATCATACAAATGGTACTGTTTGGGGCAGCACAAAAATGATAATTTTTAAAATTAAACAAATGAATTAATCAGATTAGGAGAAACAAAGGAAATATTTTAGAACTATCCACAAGGAAGACCCAACATTATTTTAAACAGATGGTATTTGATTTACAGAAGAAGATGAAGACATTAATTGTATTAGCTGCCTATCTCTCCTGTTAAGTCTTAACAGAACCAGAATCTATGGTCCTTTAGGTTTTTTTAAACAGCAATCTTAGTCACCTCTGCTGCAGTGACAATGAAGAGTTACAGGTTTCTTAACTCTACTATCTAAATTTTGCTTTTGTGTTTTTAAATAACTTTAAAGTATTATATTGTAAGATAATTACAAACACATTGTATTTTAGATTTCTTAAAAGAAAACTAAAAGAAAAGTGACATATCAGTTAAAATCAGGCATTGGTAACAATTCCTTCAAAAAGGAAGTGTGTGAAATTAATTACCTCTAGTTTTTCAGCAAGGAGCCCTTCGGTGCCTCCAGTCCTCAGCCTCATTTGCATCAGCTCACTAATAGCAGACTGGTCACCTAAGAAACAAGGGACAGAATTCAATCAGCCTGTCATCCAGCACAATTTCTCACTTAACAAAAACACACAGCAAAGCTTCAAGAAAGCTCGCAGCACAGGGGATGGTAGCAACACAAAGCATGTATTTTAACCTATTTAAATAGACAGAAATGTGCAAGAAACTAAGAGTATCAGAATATCAGCTGCTACACACCAAAAACCTTAGAAGTGCCAAGCATATCCAAACGATATATTTAATACTGTATATATCTAAATATTAACATTTTGGTCTACAATATATATAAAAAAATATTTGCACGATTATACAAATCAAAGAATCGCCTTGGAGAGATGGGCGGGCATAGAACTTTAATCAATAAATAAAACTGCAATCTGCAGCAAAAGACAAAAATGTGAGGGAAGGTTTTTTAGCAGTCTTCCATAAAATTTTTTTTCCTTTTTGCAAGAAGGAAAAGATGTTGCTGTTTTTTATTTGGATATTCTTAAAGATTTGGATTATTTTATTTGGGTAAATGAAGAGAAAATGTTAAGAATCCCATTAATAACTGTCACCTTGGACATTTGCATGTTCTTCTCAGAAAATATGAAAGCTTCGATTTGTATGAATATAAATATCACACTGAAAATTATTCTGCATTCAGTCTAACTAATGCATTAATTTCACAGGCAATTGTATGAGAATAATGGAGTCTTCTTTGAGCTTGATTGTTTTCTTGCAGATATTTCATTACCCAGCTAGGTAACATCTTCAGTACTAGAAAGTAGCACAGTTTGCTCTACGTACATAGCTTACCCTGTCAATGTTGGTAGGAGTGTATAAGAATAATAACTATTACATTCTTTCAATATATTTTTCTTCTTGATTTACTTACCAATATTATAAGCACAGTAACGAATATTTGGAGAGATTTCTTCCACTCGCTGATTATATAATATGGCCTGCTCCTCCGTGAATGCACTAGCCAGCTTTTCATAAATGGTTCTGCAAAAGGAAGGTAAAAATTACTGTAAATAGTCAGTACTTTACAGTATTAAAAACCTTTTCTTTCTATTTGAGGGATTACTGTAATAATACTGAGCTTTTAAGCTTCATCACTAAGCTATGCCAAAGCAAAATTACACTGCTTTTTAAAAAGTTCAAGAGAAAAAAAAATTCTACATCCAGAAAAATCTGAATGGGAAAAACTGTTTATTTGATAGAGAATGGACATAGAAATAAAAAAAATGAAACTCACTTGCACTTGTTGAAAGCCTCCATTGCTGCCTTCCATTCCTGATGCTCAAATCGGAGCATACCTGTGAGGTAGGCTGTGTATGCCTATAAGAAAAATGAAGATGGATGATAAGTAGTGCAACTGTATGGTAGCCTACTGAATTTAGATTTTCCCATAATTATCAATACATAACAGGAAATATACCAATATCAAGTACAAATGAGTATACTATTTATTTTCATGAAAATAAATAGGGGTGCTATGGAGCCCAAATTGTGTTATTACTACCTGGACAATATTTTTTTCAGACATCGCCTAAAATGAAAATGTATGCAAGATTACATGAGTTGTTTTTCCACAGGAAATAGTAGTGGTGGAATATATTCTTTTTAGTTAGATTGCTAGAGAAATAAATGACTGCTGGCCAAATATCCATATTACTTCATATTAGATTAATAAGACATGCAAAAGTTCCATCAAAATATCATGACCCTGATTATTCTGACTGCAGAATGGCCTAATGAGTTTCAGGGATAGAATTTCGTACAACCCAAATGATCAGCATTTGAAACAGAGGTTTTTATAAGGTTGGGTTTTTTCTTCCTATTTTTTTGCATATCAAGTAACACAACAGAAGGTTGGCCCTTCTGAAAATAGTTTTGAGTTGTGTCTGAACAGACTATAATAAGCTTTTTTCCCTTTTCTTTTTTCTGTATTCTTCACTGGAGCTTTTATTATCTACAGTTTAGATCTAATTGTCCACAAAGAAATTAACTCTTGTGCATTTTGTCTGCCTTTCTAGGAAAGTTTTAAAAGCTAATACTAACCTGAGCTTCCAGCTTTGTCTTAGCATCCACACGGCTACTTTCACAGAGATGCTCCAGTTCCTCAGCATATTTTACTGCTTTGCGTAGGCGAGATAACAAATGAAAACGTTTGCGTGGTTCTGTGTTGGCTTCTTGCTTAAGCTGCATTGCATAACTCCAGGCTCTTTCAGCATCCATAAGAATTAGGAGTAAATATCTATGGCATAAGATCAATGAAAAATTATTCAAAGTTCTTATAATTTCCCTTGAGAATTTCAATAGAAATATAGAACAGATGTATCTGTTCTTATACTTCTGTCCCAATCACACATCTTGTCTAAAGCCAATCTCAAAGTCCCCTTCTACCAACTGATTGATTATATTTACATCACACCTTCCTACTGAAGGACACTTCCACAAACCTTCTTTTATCCTTACAATCATGGGAAGATCAACTTTGCCTTTCCTCATTTATTATCTTGATAGAAGATTTTGACAGTACATTTATATATACAAGAGCATTCTAGGAGTAGTATTTCTGATCCTGTATCCAGATGACATGCATTTTGAACAGTGTAGCACTAATTGCAAAGGCCACATTTACCATTCTCAAAACTTCATTCTAGCATACGTAACAGGGACTGGAATGTTTGTTATATGGAATTGAAACAACTTTAAATGCACTAAAATGTTTTAAAATACCTACATCATTTCCAAGATTTGCTTCCAGAACACAAAAGTAGTTTACTTTGTAAAATAACTGTATTTTTCTGTATCTGAGAGTATTCAAAGACATAGGGCAATTTATTTTATCAACGTTTCATATTTTAATGTAATTTTGGAATTTGGTTAACCTCTCTTTTGTTCAGGATGCTATCCCCATCTTTTTCTATGAGGACAGAAGAAAGAAAGAGGCCCAATTCCCATCTCCAACTCAAAAATGGAAGGCAGAAATAGTTTAGCTTGCTTGACCTCCAAGCATAACACAAAGTCTCTCTTTAGAGTTTCTAGGAGAAATAGAGGCTAGGCCTCCTGACTTCATCTTTGCATTCCCAATTTATTCGTGGAAACTGAGGCTTATTACAGTTCTGTAGCTTCTCCAGGCAACCCCGCCCCCCTCAAAAAAAACTGTACAGTTAGATATTAATGCAAAAGTATGCAACAGATCTTTCTGTTTATGGAATAGGAGAGGGAACAGGCATCTGCAAAGGAAATTTGATAAATCAGCATGACCTATTCTGCTGGGTTAAAAAGAGGGTGCTAGATACAGCCTTTATATCTTGCAGTTATAGAACCTTCCAGTACCTGTTATCAGATAATAGCTCTTCTGTTATTTTTTTCCCTGTGAACTTGTGCCTATTTCCCATCTTGAAGTTAAGAGTTTTTCTGAGCCTCCTTAGTCGACGGGAGCAGTAACCTCTTCAAGGGGTGAAGAGAAAAGAAATGGTTAATTCTTATTCAGAGTAATATTTGTTTTCAATCTACTTTCCCTACCCTCCCATAAAAAATGTTTCAAGAGAAAATACTGCTGCAATCTATAAAATATGATGATGTAAATAATAAAGACTTGAAGGAAGTCATTCAGAAAAGATACGACCATAGAAAGACAGGCACGAAAGCAAAATAAGTCAATTCATATATCAATTCTTAAAGTAAAAATTTACAGGCATAGAAAAAATGGACAAATTGAAAATTTCAACTATTTTTAAGCTAGAATTCTTCTCATAAATGGATTGATAGCTGAACTGAAATGGAGTGATATCTACAGAAAACTTATCTTCAAAGTTATATGGACTGATGAACATTAAGTTTCACCAGTGCACATGTGCCAGAGGTGCAACTTACATGGTTAGTGAGGTGGTTTTTCAGGGAAGTAATTTATGAGATAAAGCCTGAATTACAAAAAACATTCTCAGCCTACTTGGATATAGTGTTCCAAATTATATTTTATCCAATTATTATGTACCAGAAAATATGTAGCACACATACAAGACATAAGTCATACATACATACAAAATTGATTGATAGTGAGATTGGTGGCACAGAAATTTAAAAATAAACCAAACCAAACCAAACATGGTCAGAACTTTCCTAAAACAGAGCAACAAAATCATGCTTAATTTAAAAATATACCACATAAGTTATTAAATCCATGCACGCCTGATTCCCAGTGATATTAAAGACAAAAGAGTTAGCATTGATATCTAATTCATTCTACTTTTAATTTCTTCTGTAAAATCAGCTGCATCATTTGTAACTATTGAAATAAGCATTTTTTATTAATAAAAAGAAAGGCATTTCTTGTTCAACTGTTAACTTCCTTTCATACTAACCTGTATCTCTGAAAATCACCATGACGTAGGCCATGTTGCTGCTGTGATTCTTTAATAATCTGAAGAACTAAGACTTATTAAGGAAACTTCCAACAATATAAGTTATATAGTTAAATCACATAAAATATACTGTACATTTTATTTTAGTATTTCTTAAAGTTCAAATATAACAAGTTAGCGACTGTTTCTGAGCGTGATTATAATGGAATAGCAGCTGGATGACAAAGATTTTCCTGCATTCATATTCTAAGCCTACCAGTTTCTAATGCCTGTTTGGCTTTGGAATAAAACTGATACAATTTTACCAACCCTGAGATATGTTATTTAAAACCTAATGTAATTTTAAAATAATGATTTACTACTGAGCTTGGAAATTAACAGAATTATTAGATTCAGTGGTAAGCTAATATAAATATATTTTTAATTTTGGCTTCAAAATCACTACCCAAAGATAAGCTATACAATCTGGGGAAGTAAAAAATTTCTAGAATTACAGATTAACCATTATATATCACTGTTGTGCCACTAATTAAAGATGTGCAGTAAGTGTCATTAGAATATTCACAAAATTTACAAAATTAACATTTCAGGTTCACATTCTTTCTGTGTAGCATTTTACTTTACAATTGGACAGCATAATTTAATTGTTTATCACCCTGTAAAATGTGAATAACTTTTTGAAACTTCTTATCTGCTATATTCATTTCACATTATCATGAAAGATCTATAAACAGAAATATGGTTGCTTATTCAACAAATTTCTGACATGGTGCATACAAAGACCTGATATTTCGTCTCCTCCACAAACATGGAATCCCTTGGGATAATTCCACAAAAAGAAGGAAACACGAAGCCTAATTTAGATTAGAAGATCTCCAAGGTCTCTTCCAATTGTTATTCTATTCTAACTTTTCAGTTACGAGTTTAGTTGCTTTGTTTTACAAATCAGAGAGTCTGCATACCTATTGCCTATAAAATCCCAAAGTTGGCTAATGAGTTATTCTATGCAATGGTTTGTTGTTGTTTTTTTTTGGGGGGGGAGGAGACCAAAAAAAAGCAATGCAGTTTCACGTTGTAACTAATTAATTGTAATACATCTCAGAGCTAAGGGAAGTCTCTAACCTCCAATATGCCTTGGACTATATATTTCCTCAATGTTAATTTCAGAGGAGGTGTCCACTTGAAAGTCAGCCAAATACATCGATCGTCACTAGCCGAAATTCGGGAAGACAAACCAGTTAGAAATTATAAACGAAGTTCGGAAATTTCTCAATGCAGGAGCCGAAGCCTGAGAAAGGCTCGCCCTTCGCCTTAAGTGACACGTCCCCATTAGCGCTTTCCCTTCCAACACGCCCGTAGGATACTCTCCAGGCCCAGGCTATCTCCGAGGCCACCGGACTTGGGTTTTTCATTCTCCTTGTTATCCTCTAGGGTAGCCATGGAACTAGCGCCACTGCTACTGCCGCTACCACGACCGCCGCCGCCGCTGCTCCCGGCCATCTGCCGCTCAGCCGCCATCTTGCACCCGTTCCGCTTGGGCCGTGAAGCATCACGGGACAGGAAGTAGGTGTTGAAAGTGCCACGCTCACCAGTCGCCAACTCTGAGGCTGACGGGACGGTGGAGGACACGCGCATGCGTGTTCGGAAAGCGGCTCCTGGTATGGGCGCAGTACTTTGGCTTGCTCGCTGGCCCTCCAGGTTTAAATGTAAGGGAATAGAAGTCGTAGATTTTAAAGGCAACGCGCCAAATATGCTTGCTAGAGCGCGCCGCGGGCTGGATATGCTTTGGGCTCGCCGAAGATGGAGATATAAGGAGAGTCTGTGAAAGTCCGGCCATTGAAAGGATTATATTAATTATCAGTTATATTATAAAATGCTTTTATAATGACTGGAAGCTTTCAAGAAGAGACTGGACTGCCATTTATTTATTTTTATTTGTCAATTGCTTACAAGATAATAGGTATAAGTAAAAACATAGTTATGAATACATATAAGAAAAGTAAAAAATATAAAAGAAACAATAGGACAGGGACGGTAGGCACGTTGGTGCGCTTTTTTTTTTGTCAGAAATGGTGTAGGTAGGGTCTCCTGCTTGGGTGAGGGGTTGGACAAGATGACCTACAAGATCCCTTCCAACTCTGTTAATTTGTTAAATCTGTTAATAGGGTTGGGCTACCTGTGGTTTTTTTCAGGTGTTGAAGTACTAGCCATGCAGATCAGAATAAGGCTGATGGCGGTGGGCATTGGAGTGGGAATTCAAGAAATCAGGGCTGCAATTTTTCCATTCATTTTTTTCCCTATGGAAAACTCTGCTAGTTTTTTGCCTGTTGAACCTTGTAAAGGAGCACAAGACTTTGAATTTGTGTGTGTGTGTGTGTTAAGCTGAGCAGAATTGCTGTGGAGTCTACAGTCTCAAAATTGAAATAATACATCGTAATAAATAATACAAAAAGAAGGCAGTTATGATTCTTGATGATTGTATTTTTTTCTTATGTACACTGAGCATATGCACTAAAGACAAATTCCTTGTGTGTCCAATAAAGTATTCTATTCTATTCTATTCTATTCTATTATGCTTGGTCTGAGTTAGTCGATAAATCACATCAATTTGATTTAGCTCTAGATGTTGGCTTCTTCAATTTTTAAAGAAAACTGATGAGATCATTTTATTTTATGAAGGATTTGTGAAATAGTTAAGCCACTGATGCCCTGAATAACTGGTGGGGGAGTGGTTGTACAAACTGAAATAATAAATTGGTATTAAGTGCGTTGTGTCCATTTCTGCTCTATATTCTTTCCGAAAGACAACTAAATTTTAGCCTATTGTATCCTGGTGTTCAGACACAGTAACAAAGAGGGAGTCTTACATTGGAAAATGTATAGCTGCAAAAGCACCTGAGTAGTTTTATTAATTTATAAGGGAACATCTGGTTGAATTGCTGAATTACAATGCAATAACTTTATTATGGTTATTAATTAAAAGGGAAACTAAATTTTGAGGCAGCAAATAAAAATAATATTAAAACTTAATTATAAAATTGATTTGTTAATATTGCCTGAAACAATATAAGCTTCTTGTAGTAGACAAACAAGCCCAGCAGACTGACAGTCCTTTTTACAATGGGTAGTCCCAATTACAATGGCAATTGGGACTGGAATTTCTGTTGCTAATTGATGCAGTCATAATGTATGACTGTCTTGCTTAGCAATGGCAATCTCTGCAGTCCTGGTTACTTTTGTTAACCGAATTTGCTAGCTTTCCACAATCAAACCCAGTGGGGAAACCAGAAGGAAGCTGCAAGTTCCAGGCTGGCTGGCTGGCTGGCAGGCAGGCAGGCAGGCAGGCAGGCAGATAAGTGGCTGCTGCCAGATGGGGGAGGAAGCAAAGGGATCTGTAAGGCTGTGAGAGAGGGTCTTCAAGGGTGCATGAGGTGCAGGTTGGGGTGGTGGTGCAAAGGTGTGCACGAGAGATGTGGATTGGAGGGTGTGAGGAGGTGTGCAACAAGTGCAAGCTGGGGAAAGTGCATGTGGGTGTGAGGGTCAAGGAGAATGCATGAGTGGCCAGTGCAGAGGGACTCAGAGCAGCTTGGGGAGGATGCACAAGGATGGCAGACTTGTGACCTTCCCTGCCAGCTTCCGTACTACCTTTCTATGGCAGAGAACATTGAAATGATAATCACACAGATGCAGGACAGTGCAGCTGGTTGTAAGTGCAAACAGGTTGCTGCGATCACATGGTCATGGAGGTGCTGGGATGACTGGAACTCCAAGGACTGGTCACAGATACCACTTGTTCAGCGCTGTCATAACAGCCGCTGAATAAATAAAAGTCCAGGTCTATCTGTACCTGCTTATTTGAATTTTTATTCCCAAGGGCATAACTGCATCTTCCTTCAGGTCTTCAGCATCAATCAATGGTTTCTAACTTAGTTAAAGTGGAGCATAGTTACCTACTGTAGCTTTCTTTGAGTACCTGAAAATATATCACAGAGAAGAGAAGAGATATTATTGGGTAATAAAGTCATGGGGGGACAGATTCCAGGATTAAAAAAAAAAATCCTACTGTTAACGTTGTATATGTTGGGGTGATAATGGGCTCTACTAAATGTATTGGGGAGGAGCGTCTAGATGAAGCTGTGGATTGAATTCCATAGCCTGATAGAACCTTTTCATTTCTTTGATTTTGTTTATACAGGATGAAGAGTGAATGGGAAGAAATTTGATTTGTTCATCTCTTTCCAAATTATACTTTAGTTACATTATGAAATCTGAATGAGCTTAAGGAGAGAAGGAACCTAGAACCAAGGAAAAAGTTCTTGAAAGTTAGAACAATTAATCAGTGGAATGACTTGCCTCTAGAAGTTGTAAATGCTCCAACACTGGAGGTTTTTAAGAGATTGGACAACTTTTTGTCTGAAATGGTATAGGGTTTCCTGTTTGAGCAGGGTGTTGAATTAGAAGAACACCAAGGTCCCCTTCCTTCTTCCATTATTGCTCCTTGATATTTAAAATGTGTTGGCTGGGACTCAAGAGATACTAGATAAAATCAAATTTAGAATATATTTATGGCTAAAAATTTCCCTATCTCATATGCACTTGTCTAGTCTCCTTTAAAAATTAATTTAAATTTCATTTGATTAAATTCTGATCATTCTTGTGCTTAACTGTATTTTATGTAAAACATTTCCTTCAATTGATCCTGAAACCCTCCTCCCCAAATTTAGTTTCAACGAATAATCTCTAATTCTAATTTCTCCCCTTTGTACATGCCATGTTTAAAATATTTGTATTGGATCTCATCTTCTTGGTCTTTGTTCTAAGTTAAAAAGCCCCCAGTTCTGTATCCTTTCCTTCTAAAGCAGCTGTTGTAATTTCCTATAATTTTGGTTGTGCTTTCCTTGCACAAAAAAACTTTTCAAGTGCAGTATTTGGAACTATGCACCAGCCTTGGAATCGGGCTACTGGATGTGTACTTGCTTAATCCACAGAAGTTCCACTCTTCTCTCCAAAGGGTACTTAATTCTTTTTGTTCCAATGCTGATCACAATGGGGAAGTGAAATAGACAGGCTCCAACTAGTTCATTTTCTTCATCCTTCCAGCCATACATTATATTCCTTCTCTGGGCATTTTTAATCATTTTCAAGCCAATAGGAAGGATATTGTTTTGCCTTGTAAAATGCATTCACACTTCATTTTTCGATGGTACTTTGTTCTGTTATAACTGCTGCTTTGTGTGATACAGTTCCCATTTGGAGAAGGGTGATGTTTCTCTTTAAAATGAGCTTGGCATAACATCTCACACTTGCATCTCTTCTGCCTGTGTGTGGAAGGACATAAACGTATGAATGAAGGTTGTTAAACTGCTGCTTCATCTCATCTCTTTCACACCACCTCTGTGGTTTCTATGCCATTCCCTCTAATCCGAAACGAACCATGTGCTATTGCGTACTTTTTGGATTGTGAACTTTTTAACGAGAAAGCCAATGTAAGCAGATTACTGCACAGTGGTAACTTCAAAGCCTCAGTATTTTGTCACTGGGATAATGAGAGTAAACAGATGCTTCTTATCTGATGGCTCCCTTCCTGGTCATGTTTTATGCTTTATACTAGGATCTGAGATAGACTACACTGAATCCAGCTAAGTTCCAAGAATATTGAATAGAACTGGAATTAATACTCAGGTTTTCTCAACATGCTGCCTTCTAGATGTTTGGATCTATAATTACCATTATCCGTAGCCAACAGAGGGATTGAGAACTATTACGTATAAATACACCTGCAGGACGTCAGCTTGGGAATGGCTTCACTAAACTTTTAGTGAACAAGTATGCTTTAAAGAGGAATAAGAGCTAATAATGTACATCTGTATCATGACCAAAGCAGAAATCTGAACCAAAACCATCCTCTCTGAGACGTTGCATAGTCAGTCTTATTCCTCAAGCTTGGTGATTCAGTAAGGATTTATATTACCTGAGAACCAGGGGTGGGATTCAATTTTTTAACAACTGGTTCTGTGGGCATGGCTTAGGTGGTGGGAGTGGCTTAGTGGTCATGTGACTGGCTGGATGTGGCTTGGTGGTCATGTTATTGGCTGGGTGTGGCCAACTCAATATCACTCACATCGAGCCACGCATCTCCTCGCCTGGCCTCTCATGACTGTGGGGATGCTGCAACAGTCATAAGTGTGAAAAATGGTCATAAGTCACTTTTTTCAGTGCCATTGTAACTTTGAATGGTCACTCCACACAAGCAAAGTACCAGCAAAGGAGGGGGAAAAAAAACTCCAGAGAAGTTCCTGAGACAGGAAGTCTAGTCCTGCCAAGAATGTAATAAGGGTTAATGGAGAGGCAGTTTCTCTAAGCAACACCAGAATGTTTCCTTCCTGCCTTCCTTACAGGATTAGGCCAATAATTTCTTCTAACAACCAGTTCTCCGAACTGCTTAGAATGTTAACCGCTTCTAGCAAATAGGTGCGAACTGGTAGAATCCCACCTTTTCTGTATCCTGTACAGAGGAGGATTTATAAGCTGTACAGATGCAGATAGATAACTAAACAAGACGTCCATAGAAAAAGTACATTTATTGGTTCATCAGGTATCCTCATAACTCACATTTGTGACTAAGTTCTTCTTTAATGACCAATCCTTTGTAGGGTGGACAGCTGCATCACTACCCGCTTCAAACCCCTCCGACCCATACATGAAGCGAACAGATGCCCACCATGAAGATGTGGCACGACCATGAACGCAAAGCCAAACAACAGGATCACAGCTCACCAGCTCAAATCCCCCGGCAACTAAGACTAACCTGAGCACAACCAAGCCCCCACCTGAACAGAACACACCCCCAGCCAATCAGAACACAGCCAACCCCCCAACCAATCAGAACACAGCCAAGCCCCCACCCAATCAAGTCACACCCCACTAGCAGTTAAAAGGAAGAAGCAGCTGCAAGCTCACATTACTCCGAGAAGCACAAAGCTGAAGACACAAGCCTGAAGATGATGAATGAGACTTCATCGAAACGTCGCCTAGATACTTCCAATTTTACGCAGGAGAAAACCCGAATAACCAAGGATCCATATATATATATTTGTTTTCTTAAGTTTTCGCGGGTACTTACATGAAACGTTGCTACAACTTTAAAAGCACAACTACAATGACGTGGGAAAATACCCAAACAAAGCTGAATACCATGTATATATATGCATATGCAGGTATTGGCGTGTTTGGGTCTTTTCCCGTGTAAGATTGAGATATCTTGGCGACATTTTGACGAGGTCCCACTTGCCATCTTCAGGCTTCTGCTTTCGGCTTCATGCTTGTGTGAGCTGTCTCTCTATAAATACTGGTGGGGAGGTTGGCTGTGTTGTCATTTCTTGATTGGTTGATGGAGTTGATGTTTGCAGATTGGCCGGCTTTTTCATAAGAACATGTGTGGCTGAGGTATTGGCTGTGTGTCTATCAGCCTCCTGTGTTGTAACAACCTGGGTAATGGGCTGTGTGATGACCTTCTGAGTTCTATTGTTTTGACATCCTGGGTCTTGTGCTGTAATCTCCTGGGTCGTTGGCTGTGTTGTAACATCCTGAGGTTTTGTGGTGTAACCTCCTGGGTTTCGTGATGTGATATCTTGAGCAGGTGGTTGTGATGTGACGTTCCGGGTTTTGGTTTGGCAATGATAATGTTAATTTTCAACCATTTCAACCATTGATTTTTTTTAAGTGTAATCAATTCTAAGCAAGTTCAGCATTTTATCCAATGCCTAATTAATGCCAGATTCTGTATGTTATTCCCAATTCCGTCCTTGATTTTGTTATAGCTCTTTTGTAGTCCAATTTTTTATTTACCTTATATTGTTTTCTTGCTTTCTATTCGTCGCTGTTATACTCTCAAGCGAGGAATTCTTCGTTCTGCTTTTCGGGATTATTAAAACAAAAAGTTCAGCTTCTCTTAGCTGGTTACACGCCGCTCACCACTTCACTGCTCCAGTGCACACTTAAGTCCTGGTAGCTTCCCATCTTCAGGGCAGCCAATAAAACTGCCGCTTCTCCCTGTCTTCCAGGGAAGTATACCAAGCCAGGGAGGGGAGATGTGGCTCCCCTCAACCTGACTGGTGGTCTCCCCCTCTTCCTCCACCCCTCTGAGATAGGTCTGATGGTTCCGGTCCCATAGGGACCCCTCCAACAGGGTAAGCACGCGTTGAAGCCATGCACGATCGCGGTCTCTGTCCATTCTCAATGGAAGTGCCACCAGAAGTCAGTCTCTATGTTTCTAGTATCTTTCTCCTGGCTTGGAACTGAACCAGATGGACAATTCTTTCAAAAGGTATATATGTATTTGAATTTTCTTGTGGTTCTAATTTGAAATGCTGGCAATGAAGACAAGTACCTCTGGAGTGAGAAAAGTTCACAAAGCAAGAATACTGCAACTGTAGCAGTTTCAGTGAAAAGGAATTGAAATCCTTTTCCTTACCTGTGAGTTGTTCATTAATATGTTTCCAATAGTGGAATACAGCTTAACTGGAATATTGCCTTGTCTGAGGACTGTCCTAATTGCTCCATGGAGCATCTCTTCTTCCTCATAGGTTCTAGGTATCTTGGAGACTCTTCCACCTATGGAATCTCCTTATCATGATAAGATCTTGGTTTGTTGCATTTTCTGACCCAAAGGAATATTATCAGGATCCTCATGGATAAGCCTTGTGGTGGGAGATCACCCTGCTTCAGAGATACAAGTGGTTCCATCTCTACCATATTCCAGAGGACCATTAAAACCTGATTTTTTTTCAGTGGATCTTTGGGGAGGAAGTGATTCCAGATGTTGTGGTGATTGGTAGAGGTACAGTTTGCATTTTTAAATTATACTTATGCATATAAACTAAGTATAATTTTAAGAATACAAATCAAAACTCACCAATATCCTAATTTGTTTTCTATATGAACCAGAAGCCCCTTGAAGTTGTGGCTTCATCTAAGCTTCCGAAATGATGCATCAAAATAAATAAATAAAAACCTACTCATAGAATGGATAAAAAGTGCTTATGTGGAGGCAATGGCCCTATAAATTACTATGGAGCAATTTCAAGAGTAATGATCAGACAGGGAATCTTGTTGTTTCTAACAGGGACACTGAAGTATCCTTAAGCTGCTTTCATAGACTAACCTAGTAGTTTTGTGATGTCCCTGGTCACAAAGCTGCAAGGAAAAAAGTATGTTCTGAACTGCAAAACGGATGCAGATCTGTTGCCTTCTGCCCTCAATGCTTCCTCCTCATTTCCCTGATCCTGAACAGCATTCCGATCAACCCTTTGCCTAATCAGTAGCAAACTTCCACAATCGACTATAGTTTGTAAATCATAATGGCCATGTTCACACATTCCTCTAAGCCAAAGCCAAACAAACCAATGTATGAGTTCTGTGAATCCCTCCCCATCAAACCTCCTCCAATGCCTTAAACTCTGAACTCCAAACCAGTGTCCTGAACATATACATCCCTTGTTCCTGGTTGTTGATGTAAATTAGCACAGGCACATTTTTATGATAGCATTTGTCAGAATCAGAGGAAAACAGTATGTAAAACACTTACATACTGGCTCTATATGGCAGCTGTCAGTGAATGTACTATTCCTCTCCTATTAGGTCTTTGAAATGGTTTGGACAAGAACCGGCACACAAGAGATTCTTTTTCTGACCTACCTGATTGTGAGGCTCATTCAACTGCGTTTTAAGTTCTCATTAAAAACTTCCTGAAGCCTTCCAACTAAAAAGCACATGGTCAACTACTATCAGAGATTAGAGAGAATGTGTATATGTGTATATGAGGAGGGGACTATATTTCCACAGACACCATTACTTTTATTTTGGCTGTTTGTCTCCCTGGAAACAAGGGGATGTCTTGAATATATTATTTGTCCCCATGAATATGATGGAGGATTCAGCACACGCTGAAAATAACAGGCTCGGTGGGGGGAGTATAAAATGGGCAGTGAGCACGGCTGGCATGAAGTTTAGTCTCAGCTTGCACACCTATTAGAGCGGCTGCCAGTGAAGAGTTTTCCTGTGAGAGACACGGCAGAAAACTAAAAAAAACGTTTCAGCACTGAACAAAGTGGAAATCCTCTCGCAAGAAAAAGTAGAGCTTTAACCGTAAGTGATGGCAGACAGAGGTCCGGCATCGGTGCATGAAAGTTCCTCTGCTCTGCAGGATTATAAACGGAAAAGTAGATGCGGAAAAGATCAGCTTAGAAGAAAATTGTTCTCTCTTTTTTTTTTCCCCCAAGAAGTTTTGACTGAAAGCAATCTGCAGCTGTAAGTGATTTGAGCATTTCTGGCAAATCCAGAGAGGGAAAGCATCTTGTCTCCATTTCTTCCCAACCAGAGGACACTTTGCTTCTAAGATGAACCGGTCACTGACCCTGCTAAACTCTTCGGAGGTTAGTGAGAGTAACACTTGGCACCTGATCTCTGTAATCATTCCTTTGGTGTACTTTTTGATTTTCCTGGTAGGCACCGTAGGCAACTCTCTGGTCCTTGCAGTGCTGCTGAGGAATGGGCAAGTGAACAATACCACCAACCTCTTCATCCTCAATCTTGGGGTGGCTGACCTTTGCTTCATTGTCTTCTGTGTGCCCTTCCAGGCCACCATCTATAGCCTGGACAATTGGATCTTTGGCCCCTTCATGTGCAAAGCAGTGCATTTCTTCATCTATCTGACCATGTATGCCAGCAGTTTCACTCTCACAACTGTATCCTTAGATAGGTGAGTAAGCTGGAGAACTGGGGAGAAGGGCTGGATTTTGAAAGTAATTGTGAAGGGTTGGAAAATATCCGATTTTAACTTTCAAATAATTATAACTTTCCAAGTCTCCCTGAACACCTCTGCCACTATGTCTCATAACTTGCAGGGAGAACATGCATCTTTTGAAAAACTCAGTTAAATGAGTTTAAATTTAAATGAGTTTAAATGGGCAGCCGTACTATATTGCAAGATTTTGCACTAGATGTATGTGCCTCTTCGGTATAAAAGCAATATTTTTGTTTGGAAGGTGTTATCTCTAATTTGCAAAATGTCAGGGGCGTTGTTAGAGTTGTGATATCAACAACACGCAATAGTTTAACTATTACATTTACATTAATTTTTCTGCTTTTATACAGAAGAGGTAACAACATTATGATATTCTAACAGTCATCTAATGTAAATTCTTGCAATATAGTATGACTGTCCAGGCAGTCTCTTGCTGATGAAGTAGATGAAATAAATCACATATGGTACATTAATTCAAAGCACCAAAATGCATATGGAATAAATGACTTGGTATTTACAGAGTATCTTTACCTCTTCTGGCTCTATTGAGCGGGAAAACTGATGAAAAATATAGCGCTGACTCTCTTATTCATATGTTTGGTTACATCAAGCTTTCAGTGACTTTATAGATCAGCTCTCATTACTCTATGATTTTTTTCAACTTCATTCACTATTGCAGCATAGTAATATAACACAAATAGTACTGTATGTACTGTGTGTATATACACATGTATGTATATGTGTACAGACAACATACTACTGTATACACACACATACTATAACTGTATAGTCTATATATACATAGACTATGAATATCTTAATAGTAATATAGTATAAAGTTAATAATATCCTGACTTTCTACCTTATCTCAACTATAAACACATCTGTTGACCTTAAGGAAAAATTGCTTTCTCTAAATCTCAGTTCCCTATAGTCAATTGAGGAAAGTTAATGATACTGACTTATCTTTTCAGATGTAGTAAAAACATAGCATTAGAGTGCTGGGAAGGTTTTTCAATATCAGGGAAAGGGTAGGCAATGAAAGGTAAATGGACAACTCTGCTCAGAGTCATTTCCTCTAGCATCTGCTAGGCTTCTGTCCCATTTGACTTTATTGGGTGGAGGGAGAGGGGGGATAAACAGCCATAACTTCAAGAGTTGGCTTGTTTCTGTGAGCCCTGATCCTGAAGGACTATCAAGTCCTCCTTGTCAAAGGACACATCTGCTTTTAGATTTTCCTTCCTGTTTGGGACGAGTTGGTTTTAATTCTAACATTAAAGTGTGTGTGTGGGGAGATCATATACATATACATTTTATATATATATATATATATATATATATATATATATAGCCTTCAGCTTTGTTGGGTATTTTCCACGTCATTATAGTTGTGCTTTTAAAGTTGTAGCAACGTTTCAGCAGAATCTCATCTGCCATCATCAGGCTTCAAGCCTGATGATGGCAGATGAGATTCTGCTGAAACGCTGCTACAACTTTAAAAGCACAACTATAATGAGAAAATACCCTAACAAAGCTGAAGGCCATACATGAAGTACCAAAAACTTAAGAAAACATATATATAAATACACATATACACATATACATATATATGTGTTTGTGTGTATACATATGTGTGTGTGTATATATATATATTTGTGTATATATATATGTGTGTGTGTATATATATATATTTGTTTTCTGAGGTTCTCGCGAGTATTTGTATGTGGATCTTTGGTTATTCGGGTTTTCTCCTGAGCTGAAGACACAAGCCTGAAGATGATGAATGAGACTTCATCGAAACGTTGCCTAGATACTTCCAATCTTACGCGGGAGAAAACCGAATAACTATATATATATATATATATATATATATATATATATATATATATATATATATATATATATATATATATCAATGCAGCT